>NW_008360311.1:6235036-6253860 GCF_000622305.1 Nannospalax galili
AGGAAGGAAGGAAGGAAGGAAGGAAGGAAGGAAGGAAGGAAGGAAGGAAGGAAGGAAGGAAGGAAGGCAGAGGAAAAAGACAGAAAAACCGGCAACTCTCGGATTTTCAGGAACTTCCATTTTTCCTGATTTCTAAGATGGCCCCTCTGATCACCTTGCTCCCTGGTACGCTGAGCCCAAAGCCATTTAAGAAGCAGCAGAGAGAGCACAACCTTGGCCTTGCTGACAAGACGCTCTGCAGCATGTGGGGTGCTCCTTGGAGACCTGGGGGCAGGCTAACCTGGCCTCTCTTTGCTGAGCTCGCAAAACCTTGAAGATGAGGTCACATTTGGCCGTTACTATAAATAGACATCGTGACAACTCAAGCCAAGAGCGCGCTCTGCCTCCGCCTCACAGACTGATGTCTTGGAACAAAGGAACAGGACATGCAGCATTATCCAATCTCAAGAAAGGCAAGAGAGTGGAAGGCAATTCTGCGCCCGCTCCCCTTCTCTTGCTTCCCTGAACTGTTCTGATCTTAGCCAGACTTTCTTAGATTCCAGTATCAGGCTAAGAACGTTTGCTGTGAAATTTCCTCTGGCCTGATATTCTCTGAGAAAAATCACCCAGCGTTGCCAACTTGCACAACGATGTTTTCAGAGCAACAATTTTATACCAAACATCAGCTGTGCACAGAAAGACCTGAGGTGGTAACTGATGCCCCCCCGCATCTTCGGGGTTACTGACGCTGCATAAAAGTCATTATCTTCCTAACTCCCTTAGTTAACAGCTTAGGAATGAACAAGCATGGATCGGCCTCATGTCCAACACACCTGAGGGCCACTTCCGAACAGCAAGCAGCTCCTGTTCAGAGGCTACTTGGTAGAATTTTTGTATTTCCAGTCACAGAGGAAGTCCACACAAGGCAAAGGGCAACACCGCTCCACTGTGTGGAGTGGAGCTCTCAGTGGGGTCCCCCTTCCATTTCTCCAAAAGCCAGGCCTAAGTCTCTCAGTCTCTGAACTGTCTCATCCAAACCACAGAGTACCTGCACTGGCACAGAAACAGGAGCCTAAGCCCCGAGTTCTAACATGAACATCAGGATCCAGGCAGAGCCTGTTCAATCAGAACAATCTCTTAAAACTGCCATCTGGACCAGGGGAACGTGTCGCCACTCAGATTCTGCATCACACCTGTGTTTTTCTTCCACAGATTTCGCGCTGAGCCCCCTCCCCTGCCACCTCATCCCTTTTCTCTGCCCTCATCCTCCCCAGCCTGTCATTTCAGAAGCCGCCTCCTCCTCTTTTTGTTTAATTTTTCATATCATTTGGGGACAGATCACATATTTGTTATGACTTAATCCAATACCCATACCTCCTGACTTGGGTGCAGGCTATCACCTTCCCTCCTGCTCTGATAGAATTTGACAAGCCCACCGTTTGTGTTTTTTTGTCATAATCCATATGTTCAGTCAAAAGAAACCGCCTCAGGATGTCCCAGATCCCCACACTGCCTGCCACCCGGCTACCTGCCCAGTGGGATTAGTTCTAAGGAGGAGGCAGGGCAAGCCTGGGCTAGGTCCGCAGGATGGGGCCTCATTAACAATAGGAAACTTCTTTATATCTTCTTATTTACTCCCTAGGAATGAAGGTATTTTGGGTTTGCCAAGATATGTGTGCTTGTTTTAAAGTTTGCCCCAGCATGCTGAGGCATTCAAGTATTAGCAAATCAAACTTCTCAACAGTCATCTGAGCAATGTGGAAGGTCATACCTATAACACGGCTTGCTGCGGCCCCTTGGTTGTATCATTTAGGAGAAAGCGAGAGAGGGGAGACAGAGAGAGAGAGAGAAAGAGAAACAATTTCCAAATTATTGATATAGGTCAGTTCTCTACTGAGATCTGTTTCAGGGGCGATCTCAAGGTACTCAAAGGAGGGCTAGATTTGCCATGTGCACATCAGCAGATATTCATGAGCACCAGACATGTGCAGAGACCTTCTGGGAAACCTGAGAGAGTAAGCCTCCATCTGCTCCTTATGAAAGACCCAGACATCCCCATGACAAGTTAGCATCTCAACTTAGGAGCCATGACACACCATGTTGTACGTACGACCTTCAGCCTTGCTTCTTAGTGCACAGGCTCACTGTCCAGCTCTCTCTCTCTCATTGGGTATTAAAGTGCTGGAAAGTAACGTCTATGCATCATCCTAACCACAGTGATAACTAACGAATGGTCACCTGGGACAGCTGATCTTACCTCACCAGGCACAGGTCAAAGCATGTCTCTGTGTCTCTGTCTCTGCCTCTGTCTCTCTGTCTCTCTCTCTCCCTCCCCCATCCTATAAAGGTGAGGCCACAGGGACAGCAACTGGGAATTCTCCCCACAGTTCTAGTTTTCTGGGGGTGTCGTTACCTCTGGTTGATGGTGACTGCCACAGTCCCCTGCTGGTACCCACACACAGAATGCTGTCTTTGGGGCATAGCTGCTCCATGAGGTATGAACCCCTGGAGGCACCTGGCCCATGTTTGACATGTGGTTTAGTCCCCAGTCCTCCCGGTGTGATTCTTGGGTTTGGATTTGCGCTGCTGCCACTGACCCTCTATGCTTTTTGCTGACTTGTTTGACACAGGACCTCAGTATTTTGAAGTCTCTTCCTGTCCTTACTGCTTACAGTCTGCCCACCTCATTTCTCCAGAAACAGTTTAATCGGTGTGAATTCCGTAAAAGTCAAGCCCACTGTAGACTATATGGTTTTGAGCAAATTGCCTGCTGCCCACATCTCTATTTCCTCTAAAATAGGGGAAATACTAGCCCTTTTCTACCTATCCCATAGGATTTTGTAATACTCGATTGCATTTGTTAGTTTGCTCACTGTTGTGATCAAATCCTTGACAAGAAGCAGCTGAAGGTCAAGGCACACAGTCCATCCTGGTGGGAAAGGCACGGCCACCAGAAGGAGGAACTGGTCAAGGTACACAGTCCGTCATGGTGGGAAAGTCACGGCCACCAGCAGGAGGAGGAACTGGTCAAGGTACACAGTCTGTCATGGTGGGAAAGGCACGGCCACCAGCAGGAGGAGGAACTGGTCAAGGTACACAGTCTGTCATGGTGGGAAAGGCATGGCCACCAGCAGGAGGAGGCTGTTCATTTACACCTGCAGTCAGGAAGCGGAAAGAAATGGAGGGGAGAGGGAGGAAGGCTACCGCTCAGTTCACCTTCTCTTCTTGTTCAACCCAAAGGTCCAGCCCATGGAATGGTGTCACCCATATTCAGGGTGGGTCTTCCCTGCTCAGGTAAATCTTTCTGGAAACACCTTCTCAGACTGAGAGGTGTGTTCCCATGGTAACTCTAAATCCCACTGATAATCAAGATTAATCATCATATCAAGCAAGAAAAAGTTACACATGTGTGTAGTCAAGGTATAGAACATTTTACAGACGTAAGCTTTGACTCATCAGAGATGCTTCCGGACTGTTATTTTCCTGTGACAGTGAGAGAGGACCCTTTAACATTTGTGAGTCCTTGTTTTGCTCACCTATCAAGGCAGAAATTTGCTTTGAGATCTTGAGCAAAAGATATTGTCGTACTACAAATTACCATGATCTAATTAGGCTTGCCTCCATAAATCTGTCACTTGAAAACCATTCAAGCCTGCTCAGCCCAGCCCTTGATTTAAACTGCTCCAGGAGACTAGCCGAAGATATGTCCAGGACAGAATCCAACACAATATTCTCGTCTCCTCCCACTGCTCCCTTGAGGATGAGTTGCTCACCAATTTTTGGCCACAATAACAGTTATGTAGAAGAGAGATTCATTATAGTTTGGGCATAGATCTTAACCAGTGCCCACACAACCTCGTGACAACATTATTTAGCATTCAGATCGGATGCACGCTTTTACTGGGAAAAGACTATTCCTGAAGATTAGCACGGCTGGGCTCTTGAACCAAAGGCATGGATGATGAGTATTCTTTTCTCCACTGGATGGACAGGGATAGACAGCATCCCTAAATGTGATGGACACTTTGCAGTGACATAGAATACAAACTCTCGTGCTTAAAAAATACTGGTGCTGCTCAAATCAACTAATGCCATTCCTGATTGTTAAACCTGAAGAACGTTAAGGCTTGAAGAATCAGGAGCAGCAGGTAATCCACAGTTCAGCTCTACTAGGCTTGGGAACATGGGGTTTGCTGTTGTTGCTGGTGTGTGTGTGTGTGTGTGTGTGTGTGTACGCTCATGTGGGTGCACCTGTGTGCATGCATGTGTGTATGTGCAGGTACATGCTCAAGTGAGTGCACCTGTGTGCATGCATGTGTGTATGTGTAGGTACATGCTCATGTGAGTGCACCTGTGTGTGTACATGTGCACATGTGTGTGGAGGCCAGAGGTCACCCTTGGATGTCATTCCTCTGGTTCCACAAGCACGTTACCAACTGAGCCACCAACTGAGCCACCTCCCCAGCCGGAGAACTTGTGTTTATACTTTTCTTTATAACATGTGGCTCTGAGGTCCCCACTCGCTTTACTTTTTCTCTGGGAAATGGGGATGCAGAAACCTTTCCCCGTCTTTTCTTCTGTCACCCTTCACCTCTTCCGCCTTGTCCACTTTCTCAGCCTCCGATCTCCAAACACACGCCTGCACCCCTATCTTTCTGTATCTTGTCCCAGGCTGTTTGGGTTTCAAAGAAATACTGTGTGTGCAAAGCAAACAGAACGGCAGAGTATCCACAATGCTTATTAAGAAGGAATGGACTTATATTTTCTGAAGAGCTGATTCTGGGATGGGAAAACTCAACACTCACGAAGTTAAGATGCACCTCTCAGAGCTTTCAAAGTAAGTCAGAGCTGCGAAGGATCCGAATAATCAGACTCCCTTAACAGAAGATGGTATGTCATTCGTGAGGACGAGGAAGGAGTCCTGGAGCGCAAATCCCAGGAGACCACCAGGCAACTTTATCAGGGTCTGAGAGCTAAGTCGGCCCTTCCCTGTGCACCCTGAAAGGGGAAGGAGGGGAAGGAAGTGATGTCAGGGTCCGGACAACGCCTAAGGGCCCCCTGGGAGTGGTCCCTGCCCCTTGTGGTGGCTTGTCTAGCTAGGCCTCCCCTCCAAGCAGCTAACAATAGGCAGACTCCCGCCTGTGTGTGGGCTGAGGCGCAGAGGCGATTAGTGAGGAGGAGGAGAAGTGAGCCAGGATCAGCGGAAAGGAGAGAATCCACCCAGAAAGGGCGGCTGGGCTTCCCCTTCCACAAGGTTCGGATTAACCGATTAACCGGGAGGCGAGCGCCACCCGCTTCCAGGAGAGCCCAGGCCCAAGCCCCGCACGAAGCGCTCACAGGAAAGGAGTCCAGCAGAGGCTTGGAGCGCGGTGAAGGGAAGGGGCGGACGAATGTTTTCGGATTAAAAAGGCTCAAGAGGAGACTAGGAGAGGCGCCGGGCCGAGGTCAGACGGCACACAGGGTCGCCATCACAGAGATGCTGGGAGAGGAAGAGGAAGAAGGAAAAGCACATTCTCGTTTTAAGTTCCTTTTTTTTTCTTTCCTCAAAAAAAAGGCATCTGAGAGACAGAGCTGAGGATTATTTTCTTCTATTTTGGGAGACGGTGCTGGTGTCGTTGGACTCTCACCAGCGCCGCAGTGAAGAGGCGAGCAGCCCAGATCCAGCCTGGATTTCGGAAGCTCCGAGAAGAGGGGCCTTCTAGTGGACAGAGCCGTGTGCACCCGCGGGCCAAATGGCCGAGACATAGCTGACGCTGTCCATTTGGGGCCGTCCCCTTCAGCTCTCTCCGATCTCAGGGGGAAGGAGAAAACGAAGAAAAAAATTCCCCTTCCCAGTGAGCGGTCTGGACTCAATGCCAACCTGAGACAGCTGCTGATGTTAACAACAACATCAAGGACCTACTGTCCCTTCCTGCCCCTCCCCCTCCTCCTCCACAGAAAGGGCTGTGAAAAGACCAAGAGTTGGTGGGCGGCCAACAAGAACTAAAGAACTTGCAGCTGGCGAAACCACCTGTGCCTTGTCAAATTCCAGCCAAAACAATCCTTTCCCCAGAGTCTCCGCCTAAGGAGCAGGGGAGAAAAATCTGATGCTAAGATGAGAGACAAGCGGGCGGAAAGTGAGTGTGGTACCTTCTGACCATACACCAGCCAGCGAAGGGGACAGTGTTGGGAAATTGTGCCAGGAGAGGTAAAAAATCCAATGCTCTCTTCGCCAGAGAGAACACAGGCAATGGCCCAGCCAAACAATCCCACCTCTGGATTCAGCCTTCCGGATGGGCAGGGCCTTGCCCCACCAAAGCTGATGTCTGGGGTGTGGTCAATGGCTTAGTGAGGGCGGCATGCGTTCAAACGAGAGATGTCCATGGGAACATTCCCATCACAAAACCCAGAGCTAGCTGGTCAGAAACTTGCCCCAGTTGAAATGTTCCCGGTAATAAATGGTCTTAGAGGTCATTGCTCAGAGGGCCAAGATGGCACAGCTGGACTTCATGAAAGCTGGGCTTCATGCAGATAGCCAGGGTCTCCGTAGCCCCAGCTGGCCTTGAACTCACAGAGATCCACCTGCCTCTGCCTCCCAAGTGCTGGGACTAAATTAGATGTGTACCACCATGCCTGGCTGAGAAAACAAATTCTTTTTAAAAAAAATATTTTATTTACTCTTTTTAGTTTATGTGTATGAGTGTATTGCCTACATGTATGTAAGTGCACTCATGTTGTGCAAAGCCTGCAGAGGCCAGAAGAGGGCGTCGGATTTCCTAGAACTGGAGTTACAGACAGTTGTTAGCTGCCATGTGGGTGCTGGGAATTAAACCCAGGTCCTCTGGAAGAGCAGCCAGTGCTCGTAACTGTTGAGCCACCTCTCCAGCCCCTGAGAAAACAAGTTCTTAATGAGATGCATGTCTTTGGGATGGCCTCCTCTTTTGGTCCACCTCTCATTTTTCTTCTCCTCGCTGGAAACAAAGCTACCCTCCGTTTCGTTGGCATTGTCCTGACTGTAATATTTAATAGCTAATCACCCATTTATCTGAAGTGCTAATAAATGCCAGTTCTAATATTAGAATGTTCTCCTCGTCCTTTGAAGAGATACTAACTCTCTAACGTTGTCACGGGCCAGGTGATGTTGGCACAAGCCAGAGTTAAATCTTTACTAATAGTCCCCTCCGAAGGCCACACCACAGTTGATTGTCTCTAGAGATCAGCAAGGTATTCCCTGTGCTCAGACTTCATTGTCAAAGTTTTGATTTATTTAACTGATGTCTAAAACAATGGAACAAGTGTAGTAATTCACAGAACAGTGAGAATAATCCAGTCAGAACCCATTGTAAAAACCTGGAGCAACATATCCCTCCACTCATCCCAGGAAAGGACTGTCAGTGATAATGGAGAGATGAGATCTCCTTTCAAGCATTAAAGACTTCAGTTTTAATTATAGAAGTGTTCCTTACAGCAAATTTCAATAATGCTTGCTCATTAAAAACAGCACGCTTCAACATTTTTGTAATATTCTGACCCAAATGGATAACCTAAATGACATTATGAGGATAGACCAAACTATCCCTGACTTAGGGTGATCTATAACATAACTGGTCTGTACTCTTCAAAACATATCAAATGATGGGCCGGTGAGAGGGCTCAGTGGGTAAAGGTGCTTGCTGCCAACCCCGACAACCGGAGTTTGATCCCTGGGACATCCCACACGGTACCAGGAGAGAATCAATTCCCGAAAGTTGTCTTCTGGCCTCCACACACATGCACACAAAATAAAAAAATGAAAAATGTCAAGATGAAGAAAGACGCAGGGAGGCTAAAGGAGCTGTTCCAGATTAACTGAGGCTAAAGACCCGTGAAAGCTCAGTGAATGCGTGACCCTGGCTCTGCCCCAGGGCCAAGAAAACAAAGGGCCAGAAAGGAATTCCTGGGAACCGAAGAGATTTGAATGTGCGTTCTACACAGCCAACGTTAGCGTCTGCTTTTCTGATTGTAACATTTAACTGCGGTTATGGATCAGAATATTTTGTTCTTAGAAAATGAGCTACTGAGGTTTTTGTTGTTTGGGGCTTTGTGTTTGTTTTGTGTGTATGTGTTCATGTGTGTTGGTGACAGACTCTGTGTTTTGGGTGCTGGGGAGATGACTCAGCAGATAAGAGCACTTGCTGCAGGAGCCTGAGGATCTGAATTCAAATCCCCAGCACCCATGGAAAAAGCCCAGTGCAGCCTTGTGCGTGCCTGTAACCCCAGCACTGTGGGACTGGGAGACGGGAGGGTTGCTGGTCACCAACCTAGTCCCAGGTTCACTGAAAGAGCTCAAGGGAATAGACAGAAGGTGAAGAAACAGGAAGCCTGGCATCCTCCTCTGGCCTCCAGGAGCACATCTGCACACACATGCATGGACACCACACACATACACAGGCATGAAACATACATCAACCACACATGTACAACACATGAAGACACTGTAATTAGTAATGCATTCTATAACTTTCTTCTCTTCTAGTTCTCTCTTTCCTTGGGGAGGACCACTGCCCTAGACTGCCCTCCATGTGACATAGAACACCATCTCATTATTTCTAACACCCGGGCTGCTGAATATTGTTCATACTGTTCCTTGTAAAGAGTGCCTAGCACAGAGAGAGAGGAGTTAAAGTCCGACCTATCTTCCATTTGCCAAGTCACGCTTTTTCCCGTGTACTGTGCTCACCTAGAGGAAAGGGTGTCTTTTCTCACTTATGTAAAGGTGGTCTCTGGCCTCGCGAAAGCTCTGTTAACAATCCCCCGACACTCCACAGTACGGATGTAGCATAAGTCACTTACACAATGCATCTTGTTAACCACTGATACTGCTGCTTCTCATGTTTTTATCCCAAACAGCCTACCACTCACATCGTCCAGTGCAGATCTCCGTATTCCTATGCACACATCTCTGGAGGAAAGATTCCAACCCTGTCCATGTTCATGGGTGCTGACAAATTAACCTCACCAAAGGTCCTATCTGGTTATGCTCCGGCAGCATGGATAAAGAAGCTGTTTATTTCCTCACCCCCCACACCAACACCAGGTGAGATCAATCTTCTAAATATTTGCCAAGCTGATAAGTGAAAAATTTTATCTTACTGTTTGATAGATCATTTGTAGCAAACCAAATATTGTTAACTTTCTGTTCTCTGAATCAAGACAATTTCTTAGGAGTACCAAGTCAGAGATTGTCTCAAACACAGCCGCCCTGAATAAATCTGTGAGCAATTGGGGAGCCAGCAGACTACACCCAACCAGTGTCCACTGACTCAGACCTATCTCTGTATGAAATGTGAGTCAGAGAGAAACACAAGGCCAGGCAGATGTTCTGAGAAGTAAGGTGTCAGCTCGGGTCTTTCAGCTTCCACTTCCCGATCACAAGTCACAAGAACAGTGTCATGGCCTCTGCTCCAGGATTGCGTGTGAAGCCACCATGGCCCCTTTGCAAAGAAGATCATGTCCCTGCAACTATTTTGATGTTGGTTTCGTGAACAAAATCAGATGGCAGAGAGAACACCAAGACCTCGGCCCTGCAGCACTGTGAGTTCGTCTCTTTCAGTAGGTGTATGTGTTGATCCAAATCCCCTGAGAGGCAGATACGGAAATGATTACAGATACAAGAATCTTATTAAAGCCCAGGCTTGTGGTAGACAACGGTGAAGGAATCAAGAGCTGCCAGACAGTGTCACAAGGCTGACCTCCAGGACAGGAGCGGAGGGAGGCTGGGTAGAAGCATCAGAGATTGCCACAGAGTCCAGGGTCAGTAAGACCTTGGGCTTCTCAAAGCAAGGCCAGTCATCAGCAAAGTCTAGTGTCTCCTACGGTCCATCCCGTGTCTTACCACACTCAGCCATTGACTGGGAGAATCCAGGGGAAAGCATGGCCTTGGTGTGAGTGCAGCAATGGACTTCCACGCATAGGAGCTGGGGTCCTTGGTCAGCTGCACTCCCTGCCCTCATCTCAGGATCCTCACCATGAGTTATCAAGGAGGAACTCTGAAGACAGGACCTGAGCAAAATTATAAACTTAGAGCACAGAGAGCTATTCAGTGTCAGTTTCCTGCTTCTATATTTCCCTGTAATGACTTATTTTAACCCAAAACCATGAAAGGCGGTCAATAATTGCATAACTTTTCTAAGTCTCAAGAATGGCTGATGAAGATTTGTAAAGTAGAAAAATACTTGAAATCCTGTCTGTATCAAACAGAAATCGGGGGCTGGGGAGATGGTCAGTGTGTAAAGTTTGGCTATACAAAGGCCTTGAGGGGCCTGAGTTCAGATTCCCAGCACCCACAGAAAAGCCAGATGTGATGGCATCTATGACTGTCACACTGGGGAGGGGACAGACAGGCAGATCCCAGGACCTACTGGCCAGCCAGCCTAGCTGAAGCTGCAAGCTTCAGGTTTAGTGAGAGACCCTGTCTCAAAACTATGGTGGAGAGCAATAGAGGAGGTCACCTTGACAACCAATCTTTGACCTCCACTCACACATCCATGGACACACGCATGTGCACATGCTCACACACACAGTTCTTTTTTATTTTATTTATTATTTTTATGTGTATGAGTGTATTCCCTGCATGTATGTAAGTGCACTCATGTTGTGCAGTGCCCATGGAGGTCAGAAGAAGGCATCAGATCCCCTGGAACTGGAGTTATGGATGGCTGTTAGCCACCATGTTGGTACTGAGAATCAAACCCAGGTCCTCTGCAAGAATAGCCAGTGCACTTAAACCACTAAGCCATCTCTCCAGTATTTCTTTCTTTCTTTCTTTCTTTCTTTCTTTCTTTCTTTCTTTCTTTTTCTTTCTTTCTTTCTTTCTTTCTTTCTCTTTCTTTCCATGTATGAGTGTATTGCCTGCATGTGTGTAAGTGCACCTATGTTGTGCAATGCCCTTAGAGGTCAGAAGAAGGTGTCAGATTCCCTTGGAACCAGAGTTATGGACAGTTGTTAGCCACCATGTGGGTGCTGGGAATATGAACCTGGGTTCTCTGCAAGAACAACCAGTACGCTTAACCATTAAGCCATATCTCTAGCCCCAAGTCTCACAAATTCTTTTTTTTATTATTTTTATTTTATTTGTGTGTATTGCCTGCATGTAGGTAAGTACGCCCGTGTCAATGCCCACAGAGGACAGAAGAGATTTTTGGATCCCCTGGGGCTGGAGTTACGGACAGTTGTTAGCTGCCATGTGGGTGGTGGGATCTGAACCCGGGTCTTCTGCAAGAACAGTCAGTGTTCTTAACTGCTGTACTATCTCTCCAGCCCCCCACCCCAAGTCCCACAAATTCTTAAAGAAACAAAAATGAAAAGGATTCAGGTCATGGAAATATGTAGGATTTGGGTCATAAGAACAATGAAAAGGAAAGGGAAGGGAACAGAGAGGAAACTGAGAAATGGTCAGAGGCAGGTGGCCATGGAGAAATTCCCACTGGGTGGAGAATGGGATGAAGGAAGACAGGGTCTGGTCGCAGAACAGAAACAGAGCCATTTTTTCATGAAGCATCAGCAATGAGATTCTAACATACAATATCCTCTGCAGATCGCCAGCACATATTTGATATATGTACTAAATTGTATGTGTGTGTGTGTGTGTGTGTGTGTGCGTGTGTGTGTGTGTGTGTTGGGTGTGGGGAGATTTAAACACTAACATCTCCCTACATATATGAGAGCTATAATGATTGTGTTCCACCTATTTGGTTTCCAAGGACATCATGTTTTATTGAGTTCTAAAGAACAAACCAAATTGTCTGGTTGAATTCAAGTTTGTTTTTACCAAATATCCTTTTAAAAACTAACAAGCCAGAATTTGGAACCACCTACTGCTTGGCAAACACTATCACAGTTGTTCAGTTTGTATATCTGTGCTGGTCAGACTTTGTCTTACCATTTAGACTATAAACTCCTTAGAAACATCTTCCAGAGTATAAATATTTTCTAGTATCACTATATTTCTCACAGCATGATCATTATTTGATTGTGTGTATGAAGTTTGAATTCCATAAATATGCACACAAAAGTAAAATAGGAGGGGGCCGGAGAGATGGCTCCATGGCCTCTGGCTTCCACTGGCACATGCACTCATGTGTATATACACACAGACACAAAAATTAAATAAATTTAAAATGTAAACTGTTTTATACATCAATCTGTTTCTATCACCTCTTTGCCCTTTAATATCATTGATCAATCACTAACCAATCACTAACCTTCTTCTTACCTTCCTTGTTACGAACTTCTTGACCCTCCTTCCTGCCTCTTCAATCATTCTAATTATCTCTGGCTTTCCACTGTCTCTCAGTTTGGGATATCACACATGGCTCTTTCTAGAAGCTTCCATCTCATGGCTTTCACTATCACTCTAACCTAATGATCCTATTTATATCCCCAAATCCCACTTAGCTCCTGGCCCTCCAACTTCCTCTCGGACATCTTCTCTGAAACTGTCTGCCTTCCTAGCTAATTCCATCTGGTCCAGCACATTCTTTCCCTGTTGCTGGTCACATTCCTGTTTACCAACAGCACTGCACTGTCTTCATTCACCAGAAGGTAACTTTGGTATCTGGATTCCTGTTCATCCCTGTTCCCACATCTAACTTCTCAATGAGTAAAAGTGCTTGCCATAGAAGTATGGAGTCCACATGTGTTCCCAGCACCCACATAAAAACAGGATGTGGCTGTGGTCACCTGTAGCCCCAGCATGGGAGTGAGGGACATGGTTGAGACAAGAGCATTCCTGGGACATGCTGACTACCAGCCTACCTGAAAAACAGAGTGCTTTGGGCTCAAGAGACTCTATGTAAGGAGAATAGGTCAGAGAGCATGAGGGGAGGACACCCAACAACTTCCTCTGGCCTGTGCACATTCATAGGTGTGTGCGCCCACCCCACATGCACACATGTGCATGAATAACACACACATCACTCACACACACACACACACACACACACACACACACACACACACACAGAGGCAAAGTACAACGTAAAAAAAATCTCTCCCATTTCCCCAAGAAATTAACCTATTCAAATGGAATTTATTGACCATTTATTGAGAACCTGCTATGTAGTAGTTCTTGGGTTAAGCTCCCTAGGGATCACAAAAATGATGAATGTGAAATCCACATGAATAAACTCTGAATTTTGGGAGATGAAGTGTTAGCTAAACTGTCCAATTCCATTTGTGTGAGAAATTAATGGAAACTTCGGTGGTGGAGTGTGAGAAAGTTAAGAATATGAGAGACAGATTGTAGATAGATAGATGATAGATAATGATAGATGATAGATATGTTGATAGATGATAGAAGATGATAGATGATAGATGATAGATAGATAGATAGATAGATAGATGATAGATAGATAGATAGATGATAGATGATATAGATTAGATACATACATGATAGATAGATAGATAGATAGATAGATAGATAGATAGATAGATAGATAGATAGATAGATAGATAGATAGATAGATAGATAGATAGATAGATAGATAGATAGATAGATAGATAGATAGATAGATAGATAGATAGATAGATAGATAGATAGATAGATAGATAGATAGATAGATAGATAGATAGATAGATAGATAGATAGATAGATAGATAGATAGATAGATAGATAGATAGATAGATAGATAGATAGATAGATAGATAGATAGATAGATAGATAGATAGATAGATAGATAGATAGATAGATAGATAGATAGATAGATAGAATGTGAATAAAAATGAAGGCCCTCATAGAATGATCAGTGACACCATGACACGGGGACAGCCACCTGCAGTCATTTGGCCACAGACTGAATGAGTGAATTCTTTTACATGTGTATGTGTTGTATGAACATTACATGCATCATGACCCCTACCACAGAGCACTAGTTCTCATGACCTCAGGTAGCCAGACTTGACCACCTCCAAGTGAGAAAGGGCTACATGGGTGAACCCCACCGAGACACCTGCAGTGAAGCGGACCTGGCTGCCTTGTCGGGTGGCCCTTCTCTCACACACACATCTCTCTTAGAAATGTCTTCCCTTCGAGCCCTTGAAAATCCATCTCTCAGCACCGTCACTCACTGGCTCCAGTCTACCTCTTTACGGTCTTCATAAACAAACCTAATCACTCTGTATTAGTTACTTTTCTTGCTGTGACCATTAATTCCTGACAAGAAGCAACGTGAGACAGGAAAGCTTGTTGCTGCTACTGCTGCTGCTGTTGATGTTTGGAATTCAAGGGGATACAGTCCAAGATGGCAAGGAAGGTGCAGTGTCAGGACCACATAGGTGAAGCAGCTGGCTACCCTGCATCAGTAATTAGGAGTGAGGGCACAGACAGGAGGTATGGCTAGCCACAAACTCTCAAGGCCCTCCCCCACCGACTCACCTCCTCCAGTGAGGCCCCACCTCCTAAAGGTTTCACAACCTTCCAAACAGTGCCAGCAGCCGGGAACTAAGCATTCAAACGTGAGCTTGTGGGGGAAATTTCACGTTCAAACCATGACACTTTCACAAGGCAAATGCTGTATTTGAAGACAGATACATCTTCCCACCACACCTTCAACGGCACTTAAGTGGACTCCCATTTCCGTGCCTTTTCTAATCTATCTGCCCTGTTTTGAACACACTGCTCTTTGTCAATTTCTCTGTTAAAATATAGCATCCAGAGGGGCTAGAGAGGTTAACAGTACTTGCTACTCTTCCAGAGGACCAGAGTCAAGCTCCCAGAACCCACAACTGCCTGTAATTCCAGTGCCAGAGGATCTGACACCCTCTTCTGGACCCTGATGGCACCTGCATGCTTGTGCACTTGTGCACATACCCACACTCAGACACATAAGTAAAATTATATATATACCTATACATATACATGTATATATAGTCACATATGTATATGTATATTCCAGGTCTGGTGGGGTGGCGCGGCAGGTAAAGGTGCTTGCTGCCCAATGATGAGACAACATCAGTTCGATAAAGGTAGGAGAGAACTAACTCCATGAAGTTATCTTCTGACCTCCATACACATCCCATGGCATATCCCCCCCGACAGATCATACACAAACACACACAATAATATATGTATACATATGTGTATGCATATATATATATACATATATAGCAACTGTACAACACATCCCACTTAAATACTAGCACTATGAAATAAGACAGGACACCTTAATTCTAAATATGAAACACTGTTGATGCTTCCTAAAAGAAAATTACAATCATTTGCATGTTTTAGATTGAGTCATATGTACTTGTCATATAGTAAGAGACTGATACATGTTCCTGTTAACATTCAAACATGAAAACAGTAAGCTTTCTAAGTATGCTCTCCACAGTTTGTCTGAAGCATTGATTTCAACTTTAAAAAGTTCAAAGCCAGGCTGGAGAGACAGCCCAGCAGTTAAGAGCACTGGCTGCTCTTGCAGGGGACCTGGGTTTGATTCCCAGCACCCACATGACAGCTAAAAACCATCTGTAACTCCAGTTCCAGGGGATCAGATGCTGTCTTCTGACCTCCACGGGCATTGCAGGACACAAGTGCACTTACATATATGCAGACAATGCACTCATACACATAAAATAATTTTTTTAAAAAAAGTTCAAAGCCAACTATGACCGGACACAGAGTCTCTGACGTGTTTATACAACCCTCTCTCAGAGTGATGTCAATCCTGTCTGAGGTACAGACATTCAACCAGCCCGAATGGTTGTCTTTAGGAAACCAAGCTTGCCTCCGCTTCCCTCAGCTCTGGACTGCGGGTCTCTCAGAACACAAACACCACTGGTTGGGTTTGCTTTCCTTATTTCTGTGGCTCCTCCAAGTCCCACAGTCCTGCCCCATCCTCCTCCATTCAGCTCGGCTCTAACCATGTGTCTGGGCACTACCATGGTCTCGCTCTTGCTTATTTGTTTGTGCTTTCCATCATGTCCCATCGTCTTCTAGGGACCCTTGGCAGTGTCACCAGATACAAGTGCCTTGGTGAGCACAGCTCTGTCACCTCTGGGTGGAATACCAGCTACCTCTGCCAGGCCCACCGCCACCTTCCGTGATGATCCCCTAAAGCACCAGTCCCTTTCCTGCTAACATGTAGCATTATCACGTAGATTCAAACAGAGAGAGCAGGCTGTGGTTTGTGGCAGACTGGAAGAGAACAACTTTTTTACACTTTGGAGTTACAGCCTCTCAGAAGTACTTGCTGCTTGAGCCCAGATATTGTCATAAATGCTGGTGAATGCTGTGGTTTGAATGTGTCCTTTCCAGAGTATTAAAAGGCAATGGCTGAGGTGACAGTATTAAAAGGTAGGGCTTTAAGAGGTGATTGGAGGGGCTGGAGAGATGGCTCAGGGGCTAAGAGCACAGCTGCTCTTGCAGAGGACCTGGGTTCAGTTCCCAGCATCCACATGGCAGTTAACAACCATCCATAACTCCAGTTCTGGGGGGTCCGGCACCCTCTTCTGACCTCTGCAGAAATTGCAGGACATGGGTTCATTTACATACATGCAGGCAATATACCCATACACATAAAATAAAATAAAGTAAAATAAAATAAAAAGAGGTGATTGGGACATGAAGACATTTCCCTTGTGAATATTACAGCCCTTGTTTTTTTTTTTCAAAAGAAGGTTCACACACATTTGCTACGTAGTCCTCCTGCTTTCCACCCCATAAGAGGTTCCTTGCCTCTAGAAGAACAGTAACACAGTGCCATCTTGGAAGCAGAGAGCAGTTCCCAATAGACAAACACATCTGTTAGAGCCTTGGTCTTAGGCTTCCCATCCTTTACAACTATGGGAGAGAACACAGTTCTACTCAGTGTTGGGCATTTTCTTACAACAGTACAAACAGACTGATACACTGATTTTTCCCCAGTCTTTTCAACGTACATATATAACATCTCTCTCTGGACTCAGACATGAGCTTCTAGGCTAACTCAGGAATTGGGTCAGACTTGTTCTTTCTCTCCAAACATAAGATTCTGTTGTCTTTTGAAGAAACAACTAGTTTCTCCTTTTTTGATGAATTCTCTCTAAAAAAAAAAAAAAGTCTCAGTCTATTTCTAGCATAGATTGGACCACAGAATACTGAGCCTTAAATGTACTCTCAACCTATGACCTCTGTATCTCTCTGTCTCTGTCTCTTGTGTGTGTCTGTCTCTCTGCCTCTCTCCTTTCTATGTTTCTGTGTGTTCTGTGAAACACCTCACCTCTATTATTTTGTTTCCATTATTATGCGAGTCTTTATACAGATGCAACCACTAAATCTCTGTTTTATGAATGAGGACACCAAGGTTCAACACCACATATAACTTCAAGGTTATGTAACAGGATCCTGACAGATCTGTGACCCAGACCATCTTCTCCTGCCTTGTGAGTCTCCGTCCCTCCCTCCAGGCCTTCCTTCTCCATCATATCCCCAAGTATCAATAATAAGTCATCTTACCCATGACATCAGGGGCCACACACATCCCCACTAACCAAATTCCCTGTAACAGACAAACCAGAGATTCTTTCCACACAGCTTGGTCTCTGTGAATGCACCTGGCTTGACCGATATGACTTTCCTTCTTAGGAACATCTTAAGGACAGATTGACTGCACCTCAGTGTCTATAACCTAAAGTCCTTTCATTTCACGTTAGGTGAGCGCTTGTTCAGATGCAGCCTGCGGCCATTTCTCGCCATTTCCGGGTCCTCAGAGCACACATGCTATAGTGGCTCAGTCCCCGAGATCTTCCAAAACCAGGAATCTAGTTTTTCTTAGCAGTAAGTTCTTTCTCTATTTACGTTTCTTAAAAGACTCTAATTCCCACTTTCAAGTTATAGAAATAAAATACTTGTTAGTTACCTACAGTCTGTGTAGTGCTGGGTGAGAAACACAGAAGCCAGATACCACAGTCCCTGGTCTTAAAGAGCCCACAGCCTAGGGGAGGGACACACCCTTACAACTTAGTAATAATGTGATGGAGACAGGAGCACACTGATGGCCACGAGAGCATCCTAAGAAGATCTGAGGGTTAATTACAGCCTGAGGAGTTGAGGTGACTAAACACAGGTAACATCTACGCGGTCCATCTAAAAGGGCAACTACGAATTCCCCAAAGTAAAATTTTAAATGGAGAAAGGACAGAAGGAACAGCAGTTGCTGCCATTTTTAGCATCAATCATTTTCCTACCACTGATAACAGATTCTTCCAGTCAGGAGCTTTGATGGATTTTCTCCACTGTCCTATTTATTCCAAATTCCTCAGCCTAACCTTCGAGACATCTGCTAGCTCCATTCCCTGATTTGCTTAGCCAGTGAGCCGGATTTATCAGCTGAGTGTGTGCTTTTCCTAGGCACTAAAATAAATAAATGTAGGAACAAAACCAGGATGCGTTCACTTCAAACTTTCTCTTAACTCACATCTCTATGACACTTACCTGGGAGAAGAGGGGGTTAGACAATGAAAACAAGAAAGCCTAAGCAAGTGAGGAAGGTCTGTGTAGGTTTATTCTATATAAAGGGTGAGACAAAAATAATATACACATCATCTTAAAATGTCTATGGTCAGAGTTTAGTCAACTAATTTAAGGAACAAAATAGAAATCTAGTCAATGTTTATCTGAGAATATTTGGTTCTTTACCTAAGCCTTCTCTACATAGCACATGATAATTAAAAGTATCAGACTGGTGGAACTAATCTGATTGGGTGTTAAACAGCCATACTTTAAGGTCTATACTAATGTGGTCAGAGGGACTTAAAGGACAGTTTTTGCCCCTTGCCCTCCAAGGTTGACCAAGTTCCAGGGGACTATGGAACATCTCTCAAAATGTCCTGTAAATGTGGTGAGTCAT
>NW_008360311.1:6254129-6254540 GCF_000622305.1 Nannospalax galili
TATTAAACACCCAAAAGGAAAGTATAACCAAAGAGTAAAGTCATCAGTATACTTCTTTAAGAGTTCAAGGGGTTACACTTCCCAGACATTAGGAGTTTAAGTCCATATAAAAAGTTATTTAGACAATATTTCTCATTGATGATTTTGGTTCCTAACCAGAAAGTGCTGCTCAGATGTAAGACTTCAAATCTTGGTCTCCAATACTGTAGTGCCCACCTGTAGCTAAGGGAGACAACCAGCTATTGTTCTAAACTGATGGATAAATTTATTTTCTCCCCCTATTTCAGAAGCCTTTGAGAGGGAACTGACACTGATTCTAACCACTCCAACTGCTAACAAAATACCTGAAAGCAAATCCTGAATCCATCACTCTAGAGTCCAGCCTTGGAAGACAAAAGAAAAATGAGGAGG
>NW_008360311.1:6254624-6275172 GCF_000622305.1 Nannospalax galili
CATGATTCAAGGACTTTCTTTTCCCTTTAGAGATAAGAGTTATGCAATTTGGGAGTCTTTTAGACTGACCCACTGAAGGGGTACTCCAATTACCTCACACTGCATCCCTGTTCAACATGGAAGAAGCCAGAGCTTTCTGCATCCCGATTCCCTATTGGCAATTTTAGTAACCTCTTCAGAGGATGGTGTGATAAGAATAGGAGGTAGGAATTGGCCAGGCAGTTAGGGTAAAAAGACCCCAAAGAGAAGTAGCCAGTTTCTTGGCTAAAAGTCAAAATGTCTTTGGGACTGTTGGTAACACACTCTGTTCCAAAGGCCAAAAATGTCAAAAGTATTTGAGAGCTTGTATCTAATCCTTAAAATATTTTAAGGTTACTTCTTCAGAGGGGGGGATGTTAGAGTAGCCAGAAACCCCATAAAAAATAAATAAATGAAAGAAAAAAAAAGAAAAGAAAAAAGTGATGGAGAGATATGGGAGATGTTGGAAGGGAGGGAGTGGGCATGGATGTGATCAAAACACCTTATATGCATGTATGAAATTCTCAATACAGTTTTTGTAAAAGTTAAAAAAAGAAAAAAGAAAATAAATAATTATAACATATTAAAAAATTAAACATATAAAGAAAAGTAAAGGAAGGAAAATAAACTAGCAAATACTAGGAAGTTTTAAATTTTGTTTGTTTGACAGCGTCTCCATTGTCCCAGCCTGCTTGGAAGTCACGATGTGGACCAGGGTGGCCTCTGTCTCACAGAGATCCACATGCCTGTGCCTCCTGAAGGCTGGGATTAAAGGCACACACCACCATGCGCAGTGTATGGCAGTTCTGTAAGCTGGTGGAGTGGAGAGGCTATGGACTAAGGGAGAATTGTGACATTAAATTATAACCAACTCTTGAGTTTTGCAGTAAGGAATCTTGACAAGCTTTGTTCTAAGATTGGGGCCCATAGCAGTGGTTGGATGCTAATGAGTTTGATATATCAGAAAGGAAGAGATGGATTAGACAGAGGGATTGCTGGACTGATATCTTCGAACAGCAAGACTCAAAGGTGCTTGCTCTGTCAAGAAGCAAAAATGAAGGGGTTTTCCTTATCTAGAAGCCTATCTATCAAAGGCAGAGCATACAGCGCAAGGCAGAGGGGGACAAATGTGGTGGCAAAGGTTATGGAATATCCCACCTGGGCGTGTATAGGAGGGTGAGATTGACCCTCCAAGGAAAGAGAAGATGTGAAATAGTTGTCCAGGCCACAAGGAAAGTGAGTGGTCTAGGGAATCGCAGTGGGATGAGCAGCTGACCCTGAGAGCGAGCTTGAAGTTCATCTGTCCGAGCTGAAGCAGACGCCTCTCATCAAGGCAGCACATTTTTCTCCAGCCATCTTCAGTCAGGAGGGTGCAGTTGACAAGCAGATTTGGAGTTAAATTTAACCAGCGCTGGGGGTTTTCCAGACAAGTCTGATAAGGAGAAAAGGAGCAGGAGAGACTTACATAGGTGGTTACTGCAGGGCTGGACCTTGGAATCTCATGTAGGGAAGAAGAGGAACAAGGATATAAGTCAAGTGACAGAAAACGGACGGCCCTAGGATCACGGGGTGCAGAAGTTAGCAGAACTGGATTGGCTGGAGTTGGACTCCAGACAAGGAAGGGAAAGAGCTGGAGAGACGGAAAAGGTTGATCAGCAAGGTTCTCATCTCTTCTGAATGGTCATTATTGCAGAAGCCGGGGCTATGATTTCTACTTTTCTGTCTATTCCCAGAAGCCCCCTTTTTAAAAGTTCATATAACAGACATCTTTTGATTGGTGGCTTACTGTGTTTTCAGTTTGGCAATGACAAACGTGGATACTGGGAATGGACTATCAGAGAAACCATCGCATTCAGCTTCGAGTTTAGACTGGCCTCTTCACTGTGGGCTCGTTTTTTTTTCATAAATATCGTTTCTTTTTATTATTATTTTTATTTTATGTATATGTGTGTATTGCCTGCATGTAGGTAAGTGCACCTGTGTCGTGCAAGGCCCATGGAGGACAGAAGAGACTGTCGGATCCCCTGGGACTGGAGTTATGGACAGTTGTGGGCTCGTTTCTTGCTCATGGCGAGCCCCATTTGGCTCATCCGTAAAGTAAAGAAAATACTGATTGACTTGTGGTTACTGTGACAACCAAATGTAATAAGGTATATAAAAGTGCCTTGGAAGCTAAAAGGCCAATGAACAATAACCTGAAATGGCCCCAAGACCATGAATCCTCCAGCAGAGGGAGAAACATCGGCCACCAAGGACTTTGGAGGGAGAAAGTTTGCTCTCCTTCTGATCTCGGTGACTGAGCCCGGCCTCATGCTTGCCACACTCCATACGCTGTGTGCGGCCTCCGCACTTACCGACAGTGTTGATTTTATATTCCAACTCTCCTCCTGGAGGGATGAAAAGGGGAAGGAAGGGGTAAGAAAGGAACCAAAGGAAGTGGAAGGGATTTGCACAGGAGCAACATTTCCATGGCATCTACTGTATGCCTAGTACTTTGCAAACACCTCAGGCCGCCTTCCGCTGTGACTCAGTATCTCTGTCTCAGTTTATAAACCAGGAAATTAACACAGCAAGCAAGTCATTTGCTCCAAATGACACAAGCAAGAAATGGCCAGTGAGGGAATCTACTTCTCACTCAGAATTCCAAACCCAGAGCTTTCCTGGGGTGTCCAGCTAATCCTAAGCCACATCTACCAAGAAAATGACCTTTCAAGAGGGTTTTCTGAGCTTAGGTCTCCATTTCTTTGTGATGCCTGAGGAACTTGTAAGTCCACGAAAGAGACATTTCAGAGTCTCCAAATTACCCAATTCCTTGAGGCAGGGGGTTACTGACCCAGTGTAGAAACCATTTAAATCATGAAAGGCATTGTCTTAAAAGCCTTTCTTAGTGTCTTATTGGCTTAGAATGTCTCCACTAAGAATTTATGACATAATGAGCAAGAGAGAGAGAGGATGGGATAAGCACCCCGCTTTCCTGATGCCAGAAGCCTATGTGCAGTGTTCATGGTCAGGTCTGTTTTGGAACGAGTATCCACCCCAAATACAGCGGCTTAAAACTGTAACATGCTGTTCTTTCTCCTGGGAGTTCACAGGATTCTTCTCCTTTCTTCATGAGCTCACAGTCAAGTGCTGGCTAGGCTGCAGCCATCTGAAGACTGAACACCCAGCAGGGCTCCCATCCCGGCCGGCACTGACTGCTGACTGAGGGGGTTGGTTAACGATGCCAATCACAATGTCCATGAGGTGAGGCACTTCAACCCAACAGAGGTGTTCCAAGAAGAAAGGGACAGGCCCAGTCTGGCCACGCATAGGCGCAGGCCATGCCCAGAACTAGAACAGCATCACTTAACGAAGTCTCTTAGTGGAGGAAACATATTCTGCTTAGACTCACAAGGGCAGAGGCATAAATTCCACTCACTTAATGGGGAACAGCAATCACTTGCAAGAGAAAGTGGGAAAGGAGATATTAATGCATTCACCTTTAGAAGAAGAAACCCATGGGGTCACCAGCTCGGGGACATGCCCAGGGTCAGAAAGCCATGGGGTCAACAGCTCAGGGACACACCCAGGGTCAGAGTGGCCCTGACAGCAGCGCTGCTCCTGGCCGTCGAGTTGATCTGGCTCTAGCCAGGCTTCCTGCCCATACCTTACACCACCCGTATGCCATATGCACAGCCTTCTCCTCCCTTCCTACCTCTGCAGAAGGCCTCCCCCCAACCCCCAAGTCCTTCCAGAGGGAGCCTCTCTCTTATCAGTCAGGTCGCCGCTCAAATATCACTTTTCCTGGGAGTCCTTCCTCACTACCACGTGACTCTTTTCTGTTCTTCGAAGGCGTTTGTCTGGCTCTTTATCTCCCATCTCTGTTGCATCACTAGAGCACAAACTTTGAGAAAACAATTGTCTCTCTCGTCCACCGCGGGCATCTGCAGTGCCTTCGCACATCTCTGTTGCACCGCAGTCATTCAAACATTTCTTGTTGTTCAATAAAAAATGAACCAGTGAATATCCCCTCTTCTCTCCCTTCTCCTAGGACAGGGGATTGTGTACTACTCTGGCAAACTGTTTTCTTTTTAGACACTTTGTAGGCAAGTCCTACATGGCAGTAAAAAATGACCTAACTATGGGCTGGAGAGACAGCTCAGTGCATAAAGTTTTGCCAAGCAAGCCTACTGACCAAAGTTTGGCCCCTCAGCACCATATACATGCCAGGTGGGAGGGGCGGCCCACCTGTGGTCTGAGCAGGTGGGAGGCAGAGATGACATCCTCCATCCTTGGGGCAAGCCAGATGACTAACCAAAGCAGTGAGTTCCAGTTCAGCTAGAGGACAGTGATAGAGGGAGATATGAAGCCTCAACCTCTGGGCCTCTACAAGCATGTGCACACACATGTAAATGCACACATGTGTGAATGCACACACCCCACAAACACATAAAAAAAGCTTTACTTAACTTGTGAAAGCATTGAATATTTACTAGTAAGGCGTTTTCAAGCTGTACCTCCTGGGCCTTGTGTCTGTGACTCTAGTCTGGAGGGAAAAGGAGAAAAGGGGGCCAGGGAACCCCACCGTCCTTTCCAATATAGCAATAATCCTTTTGTTTGTCTTATCTATTGGGGTTCATTTGAAAAATGGTTCCACTGCTTAAAAAAAAAAAAGACTAATTCATGCGTGTCCAACCATTGCACGTTGCAACAGACATTGTCATCTGCAGAGTTCACCCTTAAGAACTGTACAACTGAATTACCAAAAATCTCATCATGTGCAAAGCAAGTTTACGGTTTTGGGTTGGACCACACCACAGCTTTCCTCAGCTGCATGTGGTCCACAGTGGTAGGTAGGATGTGCCTGAATTAAATGGTCTCTTCAAACCTGCTCTAGACCCTCATGATGCTGTTTCTTAAAGTGCAGCCTTCCACTGCAGTGAAGGCCTGTACTCCGGTGGGGGTTCAAACACTCTGGTCTACTGAATTGAGCCTCTGGCCGTGTGACTTAGAAATCTCTATTTAACAACCACCTCAGGGAATTCTTAGATAATCCTTAGATTTGGGAGCCTTGCCTTATGGCCCGAGGACAATCTGATAAAATACAGAAACTGTCACACAAAAAGAAGACTTCCTTTGGGAAGACCTTTGTCAGGGAACATAGAAGTTTGGGGAGAAATAGGCATGGTGGGCAACTCATCACAGCCAAATGCGGACTCTTTGCCAGAGGGCCTGATGGCTCCCACTGAGGTGTCTCCTAAGCCCATGACTGAAGCTATTGCATCTATGTGTGTGCACACACACACACACACACACACACACACACACACACCACAGGCCTGTGGCCAGGGTCAGCCAACAAGCTCCTTACCCAGCTGAGCCCTGCCGAGTAAGTGTTTCTCAAGTGGGGTAAAGCAGGGCGCTTAAAATTCCAAGCATAAAGCAGCTAATAAGAGTATCTTGTTCAACAAAGTAATAATAAAAAAAGCAGAGACCAAAAAAAGCTTGCAAAGTTTTCCTTGTGATCATTGTTTAACATTGTATGTAATTAAATATTAATGAAAGTATGCTACTTTCATTTTGTGAGCAATTTAATTCAATTAAAAATAAATGGGTCTCCTTGGCTCAGCGGGCATACAGAACAGCCCTGCCCTTAACTTGGCTTCAACTGTATTTAAACCCGGCCCGGAGCAACGCTGCTGAGACACAACCCCAGGCCAACATGCTTAACTCATTAAGAACCAAGAGCAGACTCAGTCAGCTATAAGTAAAGGGCTCTGAAGTATTACCCATGTAAGCGCAATGCAGTTTAACATACAGATACCCTGTCAAGCCTTTGACTCGTGGATGGATGTCTAAGACATTGCACTGAAATCAAAACAGTGGAGGTCAAGGAGTCTACCTGGAGGTTTGTGGTAACTATATGTACATGTTTGGTCAGTGTACACACATATGTGTATGTGTGTACATATACACATGAATGTAAGTAGGCATTGATGTGTTTGTATATACATATATGTAATGATTTACACCTGTATTGCAAGTACATACATAGATGTGACTATATACAGATATGTGTGAATGCACATACATGCGTAAGCAAACAGAAATGAATGTTGACATATACACAGGTATGTGAGCATGCACACATATGTAAGCATGCACAAAGATGTGTAATAGACACAGAAGTATGCACACATATATGTAAGTATACAAAGAAGTATGTATAGATATATACATATATGTAAACATATACAGAGGCATGCATGAACACAAACATATCTAAGTATGTACAGAATAATGTAAGCTTACAGACATATTTGTAAGTACACACAGATGTATGTATGCACACAGGTAAGTCCACACAAAAGCATGCAAATCTACACACATATATATGTGCACACAAGTATATATACATATGTGTAAGTATGTACACATATACACATGTATGTAAGTATGCATGGAAGCACATACACATATATGTAAGTACACTTAGATATACATATATGCAGTATGCATAGAAGCATGCAAATGTATGCACATATGTGTAAGTACACACAGATGTATGTATACACACATATATGCAACTATGCCCAGATGTATATACATATATAGACAGGTATACACAGAAGCATATAAGCACACACATTTATGTAAGTACACACAGATGCATATATACACATATATGCAAATATACAGAGAATCATGCAAGTGTTCATACATGTATGTAAGTACACATAGTTGTATACACACATATATGCAGATACACATAGAAGCACAGAAGCATACATACATATAAGTACACAGAAGCATGCGAGTGTACACACATGTAAGTACACACAGGTGTATGTGCATACATATATGTAAGTATGAATAGATATGTATATACACACATAAAGGTAAGTACGCACAGAAGCATGTAAGTGCACACACATGTGTAAGAAAACACAGAAGCATGCAAGAGTACACATATAAGTACATACTGATGTATATATACACATAGACATGTAAGTATGCACAGGTGTTCCCATACACACGTGCATGTACATATGCACAGAAGCATGTAAGAGTGCAGATATATGTAAGTACACACAGATGTACAAATGCACACATATATGCAGGTACACACAGATATACTATACATACATATATGTAAATATGCACAAATTTATATATACACATGTAAGTATGCACAGAAGCACACAAGGGCACATACATATATGTAAGTATGCCCAAATGTACACACACATACATAAATACACACACTTGTGTCTAAGTACGCACAGGAGCATGTAAGCACACATGGACATATGTAAGTATTCACAGAGGCATGTAAGCATACACAGGTAAGTATGCACGAAAGTATGTAGGTCTGCACACATAGTCAAGCGTGTGCAGAAGTACGTGATGATGCACAAGCACACGTGTGCACTGAGCTGAGCCCTTTAGCTGTGCCCTTGACTGCAGGCCTCTGTAGCTGCGAGAGGAAGGCATTCTTCTGCCCTGAAGGACCACCTGCCTCTGGTACCACTCAGCACCCTGACAGGCTCCTTGGGCTTCCAGACAGTCTCCGCTTACCAGCTGGCTGGCTAAGACTCATTAAAAAAAAATAAGGTCATTTATTTTGTCTAAAACAAACAGACATCTTAAAGCACCTTAGGAAGAAAGGACAAACGCCAGGCAGTGTCTGCAGTCAGAGCTCCAGGCCCACCTACGAGCAGATTCCCTGGGGCAGGATGGTAGTTCTGAGCCTTTTAAAGGTGTGAAGAGGGAAGCAGAGACATTGGGAGGACTAAGGAGTGAGGGAAGAGTAGGTCCAGGGGCAAGTTAGCCCTGTTCTGGCTGGAGGAGTGTCGCCAGGAGTGGGCAGGTGGTGCTCTGGTTGGTATCAATACCACATCCAGCTGAGGGGTGGCTCTCAGGACCCCGGAGGTCAGGAACCCGTGGCCACCATGCTAGCTGGGTTGTGCCTGGTGTCATCAGCAGAGTCCAGGCTGGGGAAGGCGCTCCAGCATTCCACAGGCCACTTCTAATAATAACAATGTTATCAGAACAGCGAGGCAGTGCTGGCCCCGGTGTGTGTCTGGGTACCCAACAGCCAGTGCCCAGCCCTGAAAGGAGAGCCAGGCCCTGGTGAATGGAGAGGAAAATGCCAGCTGTGGACAAAAACTTGCTAAAATCAAAACCCTGCCAACATTTTACAACCTGGACGCATTGCTCACGGGAGGGTTATCTAGCTGGAATAGGAAGCTGGATTTGAAAACAATGAATCCTTTTTAAGTGCAAGGTCAGCATCTGAGGGACCTCAGGGTTCAGTCACCTGGCCCTCATCCCCATGGGAGACCAGACCCCCAGCAGGGTCACCACTTTCCTGGAAAGAGGGAGGCTCCTCTGTCATCCATAATGCAGGAGGCCTGTGTTTAGTCCACTGCACCCAGGCCCCAGTAAGGTTTGGAAGGACCTCTCCAGAGCCTGGGCAGCCTGGGGGAAAGGGAAATCCCAGATGTCCCTCTTGCAAACCACTTATCAATGAGGAAAAAAAAAAAAAAGGCGGACAGGGGAGCCCGCCCTGTGAAGTAGCACATTGCCTTCTTGAGTAGTTAACTGTGCTGTGTTACCCGGTCAAGAAACTGAGTCTTCCACGCCTTCAGTGTCCTCACCTGCAGAAGGGGGAAGGGGAGCCATGCCATTGCAGGAGCCTCTACAGGGTTAAATGAGTTCACACAGGGACTTGGCACCATGGGGCGAAGCTAGGACTATGCACAGCCAGGGCCTCCGGCTGGAACTTTTTCAGAAAGGCTATGCCCTAACCTCCTGTAGCTCCCGTTCCTGCTTTGTTTTGTCCATTGCCCGAATCCCTCTGGTATCACTTTTCTTAAAATCTTATTTATTGTCCTAAAGGAAAGCTCTACCAGAAGACACACTGTTCTCTCTACTGCTTCGTCCTTAGAAGCTAGGCATGTGCCTTGTATGGAACGGTGGCTCAGCAGACACTGGGTAAGAGACACGTGGTTATGTTAGTCCGTTTTCTACTGTAGGGAACATCTGAGGATGGGCAAGCTGTAAAGAACAGAGATGGACTTAGTTCATGGTTTTGGTAGAGGCTGGCATCATCTCATGGTAGAAGTTGAAAAACCAAGAGAAGGTGAGATCTGGAGGTAAGAGAGGGCTGAACTCACTTTTATAACAAATTCACTCTCACCACAGCCATCCTCATGATGACATAAATTTATCCAAGGAGGCAGAGCCTTCAGGCCCCATCCCTTCCCAGTACTCTTGCATTGGGAATTTAGTTTCTAACACACGAACTTTGGGGCCAAAGCAAGGGTAGTAACAGCAGCAGGGCACAGCATAACAAAGCGAACCTTCTGGTTTCAAATTCTTCAAGTCAGCTGTTGTGTCGTTTCCCTCTGTAATGAAACAGTCTCTGGTAGAGAAGAGAAGGCCGAGGAAGCACACAAGAAAGTTAGAAGACTCGCAGGTTCTTGAAACACAAGACTCGCCAGGCCCCCAAGGAGGTTCCATAAGCAAGTTCTGGGGCAGGGAACGTCCTGGTTGAGTGACGCAGCTTTGGTGAGCTTTCTCCCAGGCTGGAGTGGGATCCTGGTGATGCATTAGCTAGAGTCGCCCAAGCTTCGAAACGCAACTCCAAGTAAATTCATTGGTTAATGAGCTGGACTTGACTGAAATCATTTCACTGACCTGGCAGTGCCCCTTTATGTAGGGTGAACAGAAACAGACTCCCTAGGAAAAGGCAGGCGGTGTGAGCATCTCAGATTCGGAGCTATGTCTTGTAGGGCAAGAGTTCCACAGCTATGGTAGAGAGATTTCACAAACAAAAATCAAGAAAATTGCTTTTACTAAAACACATTCACATTTTTTTTTTTTTTTTTTTTTTTTTTTTTTTTTAGTTTGATCTATCAATATCATAATAAATACATATGTCAAAATATTATGCTTGGCTCTCACCAGTGAAACTTCCTTTTACAACAGAGTATGATGCACACAGAGGGCCACAACTGGACAACTTTTGGAGAATGGGAAACTGCAGAGTGTGTGTCCCTGGGAGAATCCCTGACACATATGGTCTCTCTGTAGCCCGAGCTGACCTGGAACTTGCTGTACCTCAAACTCAGAGATCCACCTGCCTCTGCCTCCCTGGGATTAAAGGCGTGCGCCACCACGCCCAGCCACATTCACATTTTGTAAAGAACATACTATGTGTGTGTACATATTCATACATATTCATACATGTGCATGTGTCTGGGTGTCTGGGTGTGTGCAATGTATGTGTGAAGAGATCTAGGTTCCGTGCCTTCCTCAATCACTCTTTACATTCTTTTTTGAGATGGGGACTCTAGCTGAATCTGGAGCTGAATCTGATTCAGCTACATTAGCTGGCCACAAACCCCAGGGAACTTCCTGTCTCTGTCTCCCCTGTGCTGGGATTACAGGCACATGCCACCAAAGCTCGCTTTTTACCTGGGTCCTTGGGGGATCCAAACTCAGGCTCTCATGTTTGAATGGCAAGCACTTTGCCAACTGAGCCATCTCCAAAGCCCACAGGAGACATACTTGATAATCTAATATTACCCATTGTTTATCTGACATTGAATTTTAACTGAGCACCCCGCATTTTATCTGGCCACACAGTAGCCCTTACACAGAACAGTTCCTGGGTAAACCAATAACATGCTAACGAATCTAGAGAACTTGGGATAAACCTAAAAACCAGGGAGGTCAGCCCCAGCAGAGTGCTGGTTATGCTTCATGACTGATATTTTTGGATGGAGGAGGGCTTGGGTTACATTTGCCAATTCCTAGGCTGTTAATACACCCACGGTGGCCAACTTCAGGTTTCAGAAGATGGAGAAGGGTGGACTTCGCCAAGCTAGAATGGGCCTGAGTCTACACACTCTGGAGGAGAAGTCATGGGATTAAAGAAATAGACAGCAAACAAGTAAGAAAAATGAAACACAGACCATCACTACTGTACCACGGGAGGTCCTGGTGGCTGCTTCCCCATATGCATCGCCTCCATCTTCAACTTCTGTGAGACAGAAACTATTACTTTTGTTGCTGTTGTTTGTTTTCACCAGTGAGGAAAGAGGGGCAGAAAGAGTCTAAAATCTGTGTAGCAGCTCAACGAGTAGGTCAGTCCAAGCCTTTTCCTCCATACCATCCTGCTCCTGTAGTCACTGGACATAGAGGTCCAAGGGGCCCCAGAGGTCAGCAGGTCAACCTACCCTCTGTCCAGGATGGGCGGTGCATGATTGTAATCCCAGCACTGGGAAGGTGGAGATAGCCTAGTCTCCTCAGTGAGTTCCGCGCCATGAGACCCTGTCTCAAAATAATACAGGGTAGATACGTCTGAGGAACAACACCAGACATTGTCCCCAATCTCGACATGCACACACATGTGCACACTATACACGCAGATGCCTGTGTACACACACACACACACACACACACACACACACACACACCTTCTTTCCTTCCTCCCCCAGCCCCTCTCCCCACCTCTCCTCTTGCTGTACCAGAGCCTGTACTCTCTTTCTGTCTCCCTGTCTCCTCTCTCTCTCTATCCTTCATCACCCAGCCCTTCACACCCACACCACTGGAGTATCCGTGACCCTTAATCGGAAGGAAATTCCCCTACTAACGTAAAAAAGGCAAAGAGGAAAGTCCAGAGCAGGTGGATGGTGAGAGATGCCAGAGGCCCCCCAAGGCCTCTCCTCTCTTCGCCTGGGTGGACCATGCCCTTCTCTCCAGACCGGAGAGCACTTTGTCAGTTCTACAAACAGATTATACAGATTATATGAGCATAAAGAAAAACACTGTCTCAAGTAAACATTCTCAAATGTAAGCCTCCTGAATGGGAGAACTTGGGCATCCCAAGGTCACATGCACCCAGAGAACCATTGGCCTTTGCTGGCTCCTCCCTCATGGGGGCGTTACGGAGCCCTGAGAGGCAAGGCCGCCCTGAGATTCCTCAGCTTGCATGAAACTCCAAAAGCAAACAAGAGCCCTCGGGGCTCATTAGACCTCTTTAGACAGTTCTTCATTGGGAAAAATTAAATCTTCCAAACAGATAAATAGAGCCCCATGACAAATGAAGTCACTAGTCACATTTCAGCCGTGCTCGCTGCTGACAAATGTGCTAGTTGGGCCTCCCCGGGCAAGGTAAACATGTTTATCTTGAATTTCCTTTGGTTGAGAGGAACCCAGGGCTGTTGGGTGTTGGAAGTAGGGAGGCCAGAGGCCAGGCCAGAGGAGAGAAACAGGAGGGAAATGCTGTAAGGTGGGACACCTCAGCACACGAAGGTCCCTTGCTCATTCATGAAGGTCACTCTCAGGAAGAAGCTAAGTCAGGACCCCATCGCTCCCCAGCAAGCCCAGGCCTCCTGTAACCTTGAGAGTGTCTGAGGCCAGCCCTGCTGGCCACCAACTCTCCAGGCCTCCACACAGTTTCTTGGAAGGTGATACCAGAGTGCCCTCCACATGGCTCTCTGCCTGCCCCCTTGGCATTTCTCAACAGACTCTGTCTTTTCCGGAAACCACTCTCTTTCTGGGAAGGGTTGGCAGCATCAGGGAATGACCCTGGCCGGAAATGACCGGATCAGAGTGAGGTCCTCTCAGAGGAGATAGCGATGAGCTAGAAGGGAAGAGGAAAAGGGTTAGGCTGCCTCTTAGGGAACCTCCCTGCCTGGAGGAGTCACTGGGTCCACAGCTGCTCCATGCAGCTCATGGCCACCAGCCACAGGTGACTACTGAGCACAGGAGAGATGGCCAGCCCAGATGGAGATTTGTTGTAACACGAAGTGCCTTATCAATTATGAAGCTTAATGAATACAAGGAAAGGCAGGCAGAGAAGTAGCACAAACTACCTCATTAATAGTGTTTACTACATATCAAAGTGATCACTGATGTTCTGAAGAAACTACACTTAAGGGCTAGAGAGATGGCTCACTGTACTGCTTTTGCAGAGGACCCAGGTTTGGTTCCCAGCTCCCTATAATTCCAGCTCCAGGGGATCTGACGCCCACTTCTGGTCTCTGTGGGCATTGTATGCACATGGTGCACTTACATGCATGTAGGCAAAATACTCATACACATTAATTAAAAATAAATTTGGGGGGCCGGAGAGATGGCTCAGCGGTTAAGAACACTGGTTGCTTTTGCAGAAGACCTGGGTTCAAATCCCAGCACCCACATGGCAGCTAACAACTGTCCATAACTCCAGTCCCAGGGGATCTGACAGCCTCTTCTGACCTCTATGGGCATTGCATGACAAGGGTGCACTTACCTACATGCAGGTAATACACACATACACATAAAATAAAAATAATAAATAAAACTAATTTGGGGTTGGAAAAAATGGCTCAGGAGTTAAGAGCACTGACTGCTCTTACAGCGGACCAGGGTTCAGATCCAGCACCCACATGGCAGCTAACAGCTGTCTGTAAGTCCAGTTCCAGGGGATCTGACACCCTCTTCTGACCTCTGTGGGCACTGCATGACACCGGTGAACTTACATACATGCAGGCAGTACACTCATACACATGGAATTTTAAAAATAATAAAATATTAAATGAATAAATATTTTAAAAAGAAAATGTGGCTTTAAATGTTCAGTGTGCTACATGGGCATAAGTGCTCAATAAATGTTATAATTGAGTATCATTTCAACATGTAACATTATGGGGAATTATGAAGTATGTTGTGAAAATTAATCTTTTTTTCCCCTCCTTAAGAGTGCCAACTAGAAAAAATATTATGTTTTTAAAACTTTAATTCTTTTGTCTCTTTGGGCAAGTTCTCATGTGGCCCAGACTGGCCTAAAATGCTCTATGTAGTTGAACAGTCTCTTCTGATCCTCCTGCCTCCACTGCTGAATGCTTGGATTACAAGCCACCATACCCAATTTATGCTGGAGCTCAAACCCAGGACTTCCTGCCTGCTAGGCAAGTCTACCAACTGAGCTGCAGCCCCAGTCTCCAACTAGAAATCTTTAAATTACATGGCTACTACTCCATTTCTTTTTTAAAAAATTTTAATTTTCATTTATGTGTATGAGTGTTGTGCCTGCATATATGTAAATGTACCCATGTTGTGCAGTGCCTGCAGAGGTCAGGAGATGGCATGGGATCCCCTAGAACTACAGTTAAGGATGATTGTTATCTGCTATGTGGGTTCTGAGATTTGAACCCGGGTTTTCCGCCAGAGCAGCTGGTGCTCTTAACCACTGAGCCATCTCTCCAGCCCCTAGTACTCCATTTCTGAAACAGCACAGTTCTAGAGAACTTGCAGCTACCACAGTAGAATCCAGCTTCTCTCAATAGCCCACATCTAGACTTTGCTTCTTTGCAAAACCCTGGTCTGCTAGAACCAAGGCAGAACTGGTCAGCGTTTTCTTTTTCCCTAGCATACGGCCCCTAGAGTTACATCCTCCCATGCTTTGTGAAATCCAGCCTCGCAGCAACTCACTTCAGCATCTGAGCCCTTACACCGGCTCTTCCTTTGGTTTAGAAATAGCCAAATAAATAGGCTGATTGACCTGGAGGAGACCATCAAACCTATTCAAATTGGTCCACTTGACCCAACCCCAACAAAACATAGCTGGACTAGTCCAATTCTCATTTTTAATGTAATAACTCTCATTTGTTTTCATATCATAATACTCATTGTCAAACCAAAACCATTCACAGTCCTAAACTCCAGCCAGCCACTGTTGATGTTTGAGGGTCAAGCTAGCCACGGTTTATGTTGTGCTACAAAAATAGCAATTATAACATTTATTGAACATTTATTACGCCCAGTACCACAATGATTTTTTTTTTTTTTTTTGATACAGGGTCTCCCTGCAGCCTCAGCTGACCTGGAACTCACTATGTAGATGAGGCTGGCCTCGATCTCACAGAGATCCGCCTGCCTCTGCCTCCAAAGTGCTGGGACTACAAGTGTGTGACACCACGCCCGGCTACAGTGAGTATTTTTTAAATATTTTCTTCATAACAATTCCAAAATAGGTTTATTAACTCTACCTTATGGTGGAGAAAAACTAAGACATATTAAATACTGTTCCCCATAGCACATAGGTAGGAAGAAGTCCAGTCAATGACATAGAAATCCGAACTGACAATGGACATGGAGCATTCAACCTCTCTGATGCAAGTTGTCTAAAGAGAAACACTCTCACCACCACTGTCTGTGAACTCCTTTCTCTAAGAGTGAGAGCATGTGTGTGTGTGTGTGTGTGTGTGTGTGTGTAGGCATGTGCATGCCAGGTACATGTGTGAAGGTCAAAGGACAGCCTCAAGTGTTGGCCCTCACCCTCCACCTCGTTTGCGACAGTCTCTTGTTCTCAGCTGGCTACCTGGCTTGAAAGAGCCCAGGGTTCTCCTGTCTCTGTCTCTCACCTCTCGAGTGCTGGGATCAGCACACTACTGCATCCGGCTTTGTGTGGGTTCTGGGGATCTGAACTCGGGTTCTCACATTTGTATGATGAGCACATTATCCACCCAGTCATTTCCCCAGCCCTTGAACCAGTTTTCTTAAAGTCCCCGTCCAATCCTCCTGAATACAGTGTGCTCTTTACGCACACTCTATCCGCCATTGACTGCTCTGTAGTTCCAGACTCACTTATTCAATAGCATTTGTCTGGCCAGGTGATAAGCTAGGCAGTTGGAACAGAGGCGTGAATGCAGTTGGCAAGGGTCCCTTGTCCCTTGTGGAGTCTGTATTTCCATGCGGGTGGACAGACAAATCACAAATAAACAAGTAAACACTATAATATCACATCATTGGTGACAGAGACCAATAACTGGAGGGAGCTGAGTAACACAAAGGGAGGCAGGAGGTAGGGTGATGGGGAGACTCATGTGGTGCTCAGTTTCACCATCGCCGTTATTTACACCATACATGGCAGGGGCTGGCTAAGGTCATGGCTATCTTTCAGAGTGACAGAAGGCTGCATCTGGGCAAAGAACTTTTAAGTTGTTTTTATTTGGAGGCAGTGCTGGGATTGAACCCAAGGCCAGTGCATGTCAAGCAAACCCTCCCACTGAGCCAGGCTCCCACCCCTTAGCAGAGACCTCGTAAGAGAAGGGAGACACTGGGGAAAGAGCTGTGCAGGGTGTAAACAGTGTTGCCAAAGAAAGCCAAAGGCCGCAGGTGGTTGGGAGACAGTGAGCAAAGGAGTGGTAGGGGCGAGATGGGAGGACTGGCCAGAGTAGCCAAGGGTCATATGGGGCTCCCGAATGTGCCCATCCTGGTTTTTATCCCGAGCCACACAAGAAGCCATCAGAAGAGTCTTGGCAGAAGAGACATGAGTTATATCTGAAAAGTATCACTGCAACCACTGTCTTGAGACAATATGGCTGGGAGAGGGGGATGAGCTGAAGCAGGATGAACAGTTGAAAGCTAAACTGTTACCTAGAAGAGGAGTCGGGCAAGGAAGGGGGCAAGCTGTGCTCAGATGCTAGGTCTGTCAGGAAGGCAGCACCCATAGACGCACTGATGGGCCAGATATGACAGAGGGTGTCAAGGGTAACACCCAAGCTTTGTGTCAATTGGAAAGGGAATTTCTACAAACCAAGATGGAAAAGCTACCAGAGGTTTGTTGAGGGAAGGTAGAAATCAGAGCCTGTTGTGAGACGTGTTAAGTAGGAGATATCTTCTAACACCAAAGTAGGAACGCGCTAGTCAAAAGCTGTCTGTGTTCGTGTTTGAAATGTACGAAAGTTCTTGGAAGATGGGTCACATCTGATACTGTGACCCCGAGTAAGTTTATCTTGACAGTCATTAGCTACAACACTAATGAAGTCTTCTCTAAAACCTTTGGCTTTCCAAAGAACAGCTCTTGCAGAGGGGGTGGGGGAAAGCCGCAAAGGCAACGGGGACGGAGCGTCCAGGAGATAAATGAACAGCCAGAGAAGAGAGGTATTGGTGTGTGTGCACCAGGCCACCTGAAGGTGTTCCCTGTTAAACCTCCTTCCTTGTTTGGTTTTCCTTGCACAAGACACAACTCTCCTTATCATTCAGCGATACTGATGCTGAATGAAGACCAAACGTCACTTTTTTTTCCTCTCAGTTCCTGGTGATTGGCAAGAGGTTTGTCATATGATGCACTTATGACCCAACACAACTTTCAAGTCTTTGATGAGGGGACAATTCTTGGAAAGACAATACATTTTCTGGGTTTTCATGAGCTTACAAGACATAAGATTATGTTTACAGTCAGGAAAGGACTTGCCTCAAAAGCAGAATATTATGTGTGGCTGACACCTTGGTAGTAAGTCTTCAGAGTAAATAAAGTAATCATGCTAGCATCAAAATGCCTGGACTCCATAAACAGACCTAATGCGAAACCATAAACCAACTCTAATAGTCTTCAGTCACAAGTGGGTGCTTTCTGTTGGCGTTTGATGGGGGATGAAGGGGTGGTATTGAGGACTGAGTCCAGGGCCTTGTGCACGCTAGGCAAGCACTTGATCACCGAGCAATGCCAGCCCTCTGTGGACTTGCACCTTGAAAACAGGATTAAAGACTTGTTTAGACACGTGCACCATAGTCACACCAATTGGTCCCGTTGACTCTGCAGAGATGGATTGGAATCTCGGGATGTTCCTCGCTGCTGTATTTGTCCATTCCTTAAATAATTCATCCAGAAACTCCTCAGTGTCCTTGGATAAAGAAAATCTGAATCATGTGAAATGGGGATAAGATTCACTCAGCAAGGCCACACTGAGAATTCACTCACTCAGTCCTTCAGTGTAAAGAGCAGGCAGAAGGGCACTGATCCGGATAGTGATGGGGACAATTCCCAGAGCCTGAAGAAGTGAGCTACATGCCCTCTTCCTGCGGGGACAAAGGATGTTGGCTCTGGGAACAGACTGGCTTCACTTCCATCTGGAGATGGCCTTCTAGACTCCCCCAGAAGTGGGATGCAGAGTTTGTCAAAACTTAGTACCTTGAATAACAGTACTTTTCTCTCTCTAAAGCACCACATGCAGTTTCAGTGAGAGAGACTGCTCCTCACCTTTCTGAAGAGCTGCTGGAGTGTCCTCAGGAGCCATTTCTCCCACTGTTCCAGAAGACTCTATTTTCACAATGCACAGGCCCTTTCCAAGGCCCATGATAGTGTTTGTGTATGAGATTTTGAAGTTCTTGAGAGCCACCTTGATGATGACCACACACCATCCACATAACTCTAAAAGAGACGTTTCTCAGAGCACAGGGTGTGCTCATTCATCTAACAAATACCCATTGAGCAACCGTGTCCTGGGCATGGTTCAAGGTTCCAGAGAGTACAGCAGAAATAAGGCAGATGAAAGGCCTTTTCCTCACGGACCTTACATCTAGTGGGACAAGACCAAAACAAACAGGTGCAACATATGTAATAAGTAGACAGTGGGCAGTTGTATGGAGAAAAAACAATCATGGAAGGAGGGTAGAGTGCCCAGTGTACAGGAGGTGGGAAGTAGCTTGCCATTATAAGCCGAGTGACTCACAGAGAAGATGTTGTCTGGACAAAGAGGATCCAGGGAGGGTGTGGGCTGGGCAGTGGATCTGGGAGGCCAGTGGGAAAAACTAGGCAACCACACAGATCCCTGGGCTTCTCAAGGCTGGGGTCACCTGGTCAGGGTAGTAGGAAACAGGTCGTGGGGTCCCAAATCACATGGGTCTCTATAAAGATGTGAGCATCTCTCTAGAGCCATGGGGGGGGGGTCACTGGGGATTCTGAGCAGCCAAAGGATTTGTTCTAACTTAATGGGAACAGCATCATTTAAGAGCTGCTCTGATTTGGGTAGTGCTTGTCCCTGCTGTGACTTGACTATGAAACGTCCACCACAAGCTCACATGTTTGGGCTCTCAGTCCCCAGCTGGTGGCGCTGTTTGAGGGAGTTTTGGAACCTTTAGGAGGTAGAGGCTTGATGGAGGAAGTATGTCACTAGGGGTGGGCTTTGAGGGTTTATGGCCTGGCCCCACTTCCTGTTCTCAGTCTCTGCTTCCTGTGTGCAGATGGAATGTGATCAGTCTGCTTCCTGCCTATCAGCCCAGCCTCACACTCCTCTGCCTCACACTTCTCACCTTGATGGACTGTATTTCCCTCTGGAAACTGAGTCAAAATAAATTCTTTTGACCTCTAAGTTGCTAAGTTTTGTCAGGGTATTTTATCACAGCCACAGAAAGATAACTAATACAGACTGATCCATGTGCTGGAGGTGTGAGCCTTGGCCTGTGCTAGCACCTTTAAGAGGTAGGGTCTAGTACAAGATCAGTAGGCCACTGGAAGGTGCTGCCCTCCGAAAAGATTAGTGCTGGTCTTTCAGGGTGATCTAGTTCTTGTGAGACTAGGTTATTATAAAGCAAGACATGCTTGACTTCTGCAATGTTCTTAATTCTACTGCTGTAACTCAACCATGTTGTAACACAACCAAGAGGACAAGGAGATGGAGCGCTCAATCTGAGACTCCTAGCGTCCAAAACTATGCAAAAAGTAAACATTTTTTTTCTTTATAAGCACTTAGTTTCAGGTGTTTTGTTACGTAAATAGGGGAAAAGCTAATACAACTTCTGTATATATAGCAAATAATACAGAAATAGAGGAGAATCCTGGACAATTAAGAGACTATTGAAATAATCCAAGTGAAAATTAATAGCAATAGACCACACATCAAAATTACCTAGAGTGCCTCTTGAAACTATGAATTCCAGGACTAACCTCAATCCACTGAACCAGAATGTGAGGTGTGGATGGATCCCTGGGGTAAGCACCCCCAGGTATTACTTATATAAAATGTAATCAATAATCTATAACATACCCGTTGTCAATTCATTGCCTCTCAGTACTAAAGTCCCTTCACTGCTCTTCAGAGATGGATCTGGGCCCTTTAGACAGTTTTCCTTTGCCAGCTGGTACAGTGTGAAGCCGAGAGTCCTGGAGAGGCAGTGGAGCAGGAAGAGGGTGTCCACCTAGGCTCTGGGGTTTTGGCTCTGCAGACTTCTGCTCCACAGGCAGCTTCTTGGGTACCCAGCTCCTTCAGTGTGTGCCTTCAATCGTGAGCACACGGGATACTGCGGATCATAGAGTTTGACGATCAGGTAATTTCTCTAGAACCAGGCTCCAGCAGCACACAGTGGCCAGCGGCATCCCAGGTCTGCAGCTGCTCCTAACACTTCAGGTAGCTTCATGGTGAGTGGTCTAGAAACACCTTCCTACAGCCCCCCGCACCCTACAGAGGTGATTGCCAGCAGGGTCCAGAGGGCAGATTCTTAACAAGTTCGCACAGCACAGATAGGTTGCTTCCATCCAGTGGGAGCGTCTCTGCTCTCTCACCATCAGTGCTGTGTTCTCAATTATTAGGGGAAAGGAGGTGTGAGTGGAGATGTCCCTCCAGCCTTTATCTCAGCTCTGAGTATACTGGCTGCCCATGGTCATCCTCACATTCTTAGAGTTGTTTTTATTTTTTTTAATTTATTGCTTATTTTTAGCCAATTCTTCATTGCTCTATTACAGCAAATAGTTCTTTTTTTTTTTAACTTCTTC
>NW_008360311.1:6275204-6314076 GCF_000622305.1 Nannospalax galili
CACAGAGCTTATGTATACTGAGTACATTCTCTGCCACAGAGCTACACACCCCAGCCCCAATAATTCTTCGCCATGTTGTTTCCCTTTCCTGACTAAACCCTGACTGATGTACACAACATCACATCCTAGCGGGAAATTTTGAAGTCTAATCTTTTTTTTTCTTTTAATGTATATGAGGGTTTTGCCTGCAAACATGTAAGTGTACCAGTGTTGTGTGCTCACAGAGGTCAGAAGAGGGCATCAAATCCCCTGGAACTGGAGTTACAGAGGGTTGTTAGTCCGCATGTAGGTGCTAGGAACTGAAACTGGGTCCTTTTCAAGAGCAGTCAGTGCTTTTAACAGCTGAGACATCTCCCCAGCCCCCACTCCTTTTTAAAAATAAAACTGAATTGTTTTGTTTCCTTTTATTTTTTAAATTTCATGTGAATAAGTATTTGCATGCATGTATATATTTACACCATGTGTGTGCCTCATGCCCGAGTCCAAAGAGGGCACTAGCTCCCCTGGAACTAGAGTTACGGATGGCCGTTAGCCACCATGTGGGTGCTGGGACCGGAACCCAGGTCTTCTGCAAGAGCAACCAGTGCTCTTAACCATGAAGCCATCTATGGAGCCTGAGAGATCTAATATTTAACATATCAAATCTGAACATTTGAACGTGGTTGGCTAAAAGAGACCTTTAACCATGAAGCCATCTATGGAGCCTGAGAGATCTAATTATATTTAACATATCAAATCTGAACATTTGAACGTGGTTGGCTAAAAGAGACCAAGTTTCCAGGTTTCTCTCTCTGCTCAGGAGAGTTTTGTAGCTGCTGTGATTACTCCATCAACCTAAGTGTTGTACCAACCGAAGAGCTCTCATTGTGGGTGACTTTCTGAGGAGACAGCAGCAAACATCTATTTCCCCCAGATAGGGCACTGGCCACAAACCAAAGAAACAATTCCTCCCAAGTCTAGCTCAGTGAACCTGTGAGTTTATTGACGTTACTTAAAGGAACGTGTGTGTAACCTTGGGCCTTGGGGATCTTCTAAGTTTCAGAGGCTTCCTGAGCCTGTTAAGTTTTGTTCACTGTCTGAGCCTAAAGGGAATATTTCCATTCAGAGCAAATAGCTGTACCCCGGAAAACAGTCCCTTCAACTTTCCAGGACTCAGAACCCAGAGGAGCACGTCTGTGAGGGAGGGTGGAGAATGAGGGAATGTCCACGACTAATGCCAGTCATCCCTGAGCAGTCACTGTCCTTCTCACCAAGTAAGAGCTTGTTCCATTTCTCACTTGGTTCCAACTAGAGACACCAAGGGAATTTGGACTAAGTGGTATTACCGAAGGACTGCAAGATTTTGAATCACACAATGATATTTGAACGCAGCATTATCAATAACCAGTTTCGCAACCATGGGCAAATCTCTTAACCTCTCGTGGTGTCTTAGTTTCAGTGTCTGGGAAGTCTGAAGAGTAGACTTCTGCTTCCATGGGCTTGTTGTGAGGATCACATCAAATTATACAGGTAAAAGAAATTTGCGTGAGAAGAGGGTCATGGTTACTCTTGGAAAACATGGCAGAATTTCACTCTTACCTGCTCATATAGTCAACATGCTGTCAAAAGTATGTTGGTTGATAACCAAGTTGAGCCGCCAGTCTGGGTTCCCACGGTCAAGGCCTATGACATTTCCATGATCTCTCAGGCTGTATCTACACTTCCCCCAGCTTTAGGACACACTCTCATCAACAACTGCAAGTTCCGACCCCCCACCCCCACCCAGGGAAGGGGGAATCAATCATAAAGGAAGCTCTTGAGACCCATGACTCTTAGAAGTTATTGGAAAAGTCTAGAAAGCACTGACCAATAGACCATGCTGGGAGCTACACGTATCATTTCAAATTTTCTCACAGCCATATTCTTTAAAGTAAAACTGGACAGGTAAAATCAATTCTAATATGATTTATTTGATTATGTATAATGTTATTTTTAAGTAATTCCCATTCAACATAATTAAGGTTATCTCAAACTTTTTTCTATACTAGGCCTCACGTGTGTCTGTCTGTGTGCACATGTGTGTGGAGGCCAGAAGCTGACGTCAGGTGTCTCCCTCAGTCCCTCTCCATCTTATTTCTTGAGACAGGGCCTCTCACTGAATCTGGATTCAGCTACACTGGCTGGCCAGCAAGCTCCAGGGATCTGCCTGTCTCCACCTCTCCAGTTCTGGCATTACAGGTGCACACCACTATTCCCAGCACTTTTTATGTGGGCGCTGGGGATCAAACTCAGGGCCTCACACATTTTATGGACTGAGCCACTGCCCAGCCCCTTTACCAGGTCTTTGCATTCCACATTTTCGCTTTTCAGTTCTAACATATATCCAATGGTGCATGTGGCAAGATCTGTCTGGCAACCAGAGGACAAACCATGACAGCTTTGTACCATCTGCCTACTCCCTGCATTCTAAGAGAAAGATACAGACCAACGAAGAAGCCATGAAGGCCTAAATTGTCGGTTACTTTCCCACTAATGTGGTTAGAATCCCCTGGCGAAAGCAACTCAAGGAAGAAAGTTTCTTTTGGCTTATGGTTCCTGAAGGAAGAGTCCATCGTACTGGGGAAGACGTGGGGCGGGAGGGAAGTGGCAGGATCGGGAGGCCCCCGGACGCAGGACACCGCGCATCTTCACTCAGGAAGCAGAGAGTAAACAGGAAGTGGAGCCTAGCCATAAAGCCTCGAAGCCCACCCTCAGTGATCCACTTCTTCCAGCAAAGCTCCACCACCTAACCTTCCTGAACAGTGCCACCGGCTGAGGAGTGCGTTCAAGCTTGTGAGCCAATGCGGGGAGGGGGCATTTCATATTCAAACAGAGAGTCAGGAAGCAGCAAAATCAAGATCAGGACCAGAGCACCTGCCACCTTGCCTGGATTGGAAACCCAGCTCCAGACCTAGGAGCCGTGTGGCTCAGGGAATTGCCCTGGCTGGTTAGACTCTGTCAATTTGATATAAACTAGAGAAGCCTGGGAAGAGGGACCCTCAATTGAGGAATTTTCTTTATTAAATTGGCCTGCGAGCATGTGTGTGGGGGGATGCATTTTCTTGATTGCGAGATGATATGGAAGGGCCCAGCCCACTGTGGCTGGTGTAATCCATGGGCCTGGGCTGTGTGAGAGAAGAGGCTGAGCAAGCCAGCAAGCAGCATTCCTCCATGGTCTCTGCTTCAGTTCCTGCCTCCAGGTTCCTGCCTTGGCTTCCCTTGATGGATTGTGAGCTATGAGCCAAATATACAATTTCCTCCCCTGAATTGCTTTTGGTCATAGTGTTTATTCCAGCAATAGACAGGAAAGTCAAACAGTCCCTTACTTCTTTAAGTCCCAAGGTCCTTTTCTATAGAAAGGAATTAACATGCTCCCAGGAGCGATGGTAAAGGATGAACACGGTAAAAAGGTGGAACACGTAAGCTAGGGCCAGCAGAGGCTACATGGAGATATAAGTTGTTTAAGTAGCTCATCATCTGCTTTTACACTGGTCCCAGCCTGGCCAGCCGGGAATGAGAAAAGGGACATTCTCACATGGTACGCTGAAGACTTTGGATGCAGCCTTATTCTAGCCAGCAGGAACGATGTTGGGATGCCACCCGTGCTTTTTAATGTAGGCCTTCCTCTGTTGACAAGTGAGGACACAGAAAAGTGATTTTCCTTTCTACGTTCTCTTCATAGTCGGACTGAGGTGAACTTTTAAAGGTTCACCCACAGGGCTAGAGAGATGGCTCAGTGGTTAACAGCACTGGCTGCTCTTGCAGAGGACCTAGATTCGAATCCCAGCACCAACATGACAACTAACAACCGTCCGTAACTCCAGTTCCAGGGATCCAACACCCTCTTCTGCCCTGCATGGGCACTGCACGGTATGGCTGCACTTACACACAAGCAGGCATAACACTCATAAAAATAAACAAAAAAATTTTTTTATGTTTCAGCCACAAGATCAAAGTTACAAGAGCACTTTCATTAGCTGTTCCACCCATCCCACCCTGCTCCCTGGCCATCCTATGTGGAGTCACCGGCTTCCCTGCTGACCCCCTGCTGACTGTCCTTGTGCAGACAGAAGTTGGCCAGATTGCTCAGAGGGAGGTGCTGTCATCTGTTGCCATTTCCCAGGTAAAGACTAAGCTGGGCCATCTTTTTAGGATGCAGAGACTTTGCATGTAATTAGCAGGTCAAATTTCCCTCCTGGGATTAAGGTTTGGCCTTCCTCATTATCAAAAGAAACCACCGTCTTCAAGCAGTGAACTTGTGGAGACTACTTCACTCAAGGATTTCAAACCCAAGCATCACATGAGGAAAAGACTCCAGGTCTTACGTCTCCTTTATTTTAGAAGTTCCCTCCAGGAACATGTACTCTGGAAGTCAGAGGCTAAGGTGAGATCAGCAAAAAGAACATTTCTGCTTTTGTGGTGTGTAGTGTGTGTATGTGTGTGGCATGTGTCTGCATGTGGAGGCTGGAGGACAAACTCAGGTGCCATTCCTCAGGCATCACCAATCTTATGTTTTTTACTTATTTTTTAAGTGTGTGAATATATTGCCTGCACGTGTGTAAGTGCACCCTGCCCCCCCAATGTTGTACAATGCCTGCAGAAGTCAGAAGATGGCGCTAGATTCCCCTCAACTGGAGTCTCAGAGGGTTGTTAGCTGCCATGTGGGTGCTGGGCCTCGAACCCGGTCCTCTGCAAGAGCAGTGTTCTCAACCACTGAGGCTGAGCCATCTCCAGCCCCACCCACCTTATCTTTTTTAACAAGATCTCTCACCAGGAACTGAGACTCACCGGTTAGGGGAGGCTAGACTGGCTGATCAGTGAGGGATTCACCTGTCTTCACCTCTTCAAAGCTAGGATTACAGGGGTTCTAGGTATGTAACTCAGGTCCTTGTGTGTCTACAGCAAGCACTTTACCAACTGCACCATCTCCCTGGCCCCCATTTCTTTCTTTTAACAAATGCTTCTTATGATGCATGATTCCATTGGTAAAATGATAGACTAAGAATTGTTTTAAATTTTAAGAAGTTTACCATTAATTTGGAAGTGTGGAAGACAACAGGTTTACACTATGTAGATATGTAGATATATGTTATGTATATTAATTATTGCTATACAATCATATCAATGTAATTATTCATGTAAAATAAGATGGTTAATTAAAAGAATGAAAGATGTGGCACACTGAGCACTTTAGGAATTAAGAGGCGTGAAATAATACTAAGCTGGAGTACGAGGTAAACACCATGAAGGAGGCAGAATTTGAACCATCGGTTGAATTTAAATGAGATGGAAGGTGGTTCCAGGAGACAGTGAGGGAGGTGGGGTGTCAAAGCTTCTATAGGGACCATGAGAGACAGAAGAGGTTGGTGCCGGGGGGTGAGAGAAGGGAACAAGGGGAAAAGTACTTTCAGCAGCAATTTGTCGCCCACTGGGCCATGTGCCATGCCGGACCTTGGAGAGGGAGCTGCTGTCAAAGTCCCTAAGGATTCCTGTCCCGAGCCTGCAGGAAGACTCAAAGTTCAACCCCAATGTCATCCTTCAAGGGCTGGGCCCCACGTTTAACTGTAACCAGCCTTTCTACCAAGAGATTTGCAACAGAGTCTACTTGACCTTACTCTGCCGTGACCGGCCCCACAGTGACTTGCCCAACAGTGGAATGAGCCATGCAGATTTGACCTCGAAGTGCAGATTCAGTGATAACAAAGCCCAGAAGAATAAACGTGCAGAGTAGAGAAAGATCCACTGGAGTCTTGCTAACAAAAGAGTGGGTGGGGTCTGGGGAAATGGCCCAGTGGCAAGTCCTATAAGCACAAGGACCCAAGTTCACCCCCAGATCCCACATCAAAAGCCAGGCATTGGCAGACCGTAGTTGTAATCTCAGTGCTGGTGGGACAGAAACAAAAGAGTCCCCGGAGCTTGCTTTCCAGCCAGTCTAGCCAAATTGGTAAGCAAGCGACATGTTCACTGAGAGACCCTGTAGATAGATAGATGATAGATAGATGATTGATTGATAGATAGATAGATAGATAGATAATAGATAGATACATAAATAGATAGATGAAAGAAAAAGAAAAGATTTTTAAAAAATACTCAATGATAGAAGCATGTAGGAGAATTCCCTTAGGGCTTTGGAGCATTTGTAACTTTATTTTTCCTATTGCAGAAATCTGGCTGAAGTTAACTTTAACCTGCTGGGGCTGCATTTACTAGATGATAGATAGATAGACAGATGATAATAGATAGAAGATAGATAGATAGATAGATAGAAGATAGATTAGATAGATGATAGAGATGGATAGATAGATGATAGATTAGATAGATGATAGATCAATGATGGATGGATGATAAATGATAGATGGATGATAGATTAGGTAGATGATAGATATATAGATAGATGGATGATAGATAAATAGATGATAGATGATAGATTGACAGAGATAGATGAAGAGCTATTGAAGAAAACACTAGACATCAATCATCAACCTCTGACCTAGAAAGAGAGAGACAGAGGGGGGGAGGGAGAATATGGAGCATTCTTGCTTTGGGAGATTTATTTGTTTATTTATTTTATGTGCATGAGTATCTTGCCTGCATGTGTGTAAGTACAACCATGTCATGCAATGCCTGTGGAGATCAGAAGAGAGCATCAGATCCCCTGGAACTGGAGTTACAGACGGTTGTTAGCCACCATGTGGGTGCTGGGAATCAAACCTGGGTCCTTTGCAAGAGCAGACAGTGCTCTAACTGCTGAGCCATCTCTCCAACCCCGAAGGGAGCTTTTACTAAATGTGAGCTCACTGCCTTTGCCCCCCGACTCTGGCCTTCTGAAGGGTACTGATAGGTCTGCAAACCATGAGCACCTATGACAAGGAGGCCTCCTCCATGCAACCAAAGGCATTTTTAGCTGTGTTGATGTTTAATTCACTAACAGCATTTGGTCTCACATTTATTAGCAGGAGGGATCAGCCTGGCTTTGTAAAATAAATAATCATCATCGGAACTGGGCCTAAGTACCTCCTGCCCTTTGCTTATCTGTCCAGGCTTCCTCTTTGAAATCATGCTTGCACTTTTCAGACCTCTTTGCCCTTCTAACCATTTTTCTCAAGAGTCTAGTAAGATTCTTTTAAAAACATAGATTAAAAAAAAACCCACTGGAAAACAAATTTATCCACTTAGTTGCCTTTAGCTTTCAAAATCTCAACAAATCTTGTTTAATCCCTTGATAAACTTTGGTATCTGTAAATGCTGACAACAAAGAAAGAAAAAGTCCCATTCAAGTGTTGAAGCAGGAATGCCATCTCATGAGTGTACGTGAGCGTCTTGTCCTCCAGAATGCCGTCCTCCAGGAGCCCTCGGCACTGAGGGCAGGCAGCCTCTGACTTCCAGCAGACTTCCCAGGCTGGTGTGGCCGGCATCCTTCCTGGTGGGCTTCTTCCCTTTGCGAGGGAACAAAAGCAGATGAACTGCTGACATCTGGTGGTTGCTCAGTGGAGTGTACTCTGTTCCAGAAAGGACTTTCGGCCGATTCCAATGAGCTCCCGGAACCTCTGATTCCTGGAGGCTTCCCTTTAAACCAAGACAATTTGTTAACGTAAGGAGCAAACTAAGACGCCGTGGGCAACTTGTCACAGCTGTGAGATGAGTGTGGGCCAGCAGAAAGACTAGCCTCCTCTGAAGGCTCCCAACACTCCCAGGGTTTAAACACAGATTAGATTTGATCCCAGCCATCTTGGTGAATCATGAAAACCTGAAAAACGAACAGTCCTGAGGAGCACCTTTGGGTTTGAAAGTGATGCTTTCTTGTGTCTGGAAACACGCCAGTCTATTCACTTGCTCCTTACCTCATACACACGTTTCCGGGCTCTCCATTTGCAGGCAGCATCAACTAGAGACCAGTTCGCGAAGCCCTCTAAGAGGCACTTTTCCACGAGGAGCTGCTGGAGAGCCATGAGACTCCAAAGCTTTGCTCACCAAAGTTCTTCAAGTCTCGGCAGGGAGATGATGCATTGTTGCTCTGGATGGGACAAAGACGTGAGCCAAGGAGCCTCTCAGTTTAACAGCGACCAGCTGACTCTGAAGTAGCAGAGACCCAAACAAACGCACTTCCTAAAACTTGCAAATGTAGTTGGTTCATTTACTTGTTCTCTTGGGTTTTGCCTACTCACGCTTCTCCTTAATGGCCAGAAAAGTGGAAAATAAAAAGAAGAGAGACTTTGATGGCTTGTCCAACAGGACGTTCCCAGCAGCTAAAAACTCTGTCTGGTACATGGTAATGTTCTCAAGGATTTGTTTAACCAAAAGTGACAGCATGCCGCTAGTTCATCTTACACCCTGGGACATCTTTGCGGTGTTTCCCTCTGAAGAGTGCACAGGACTGTCCCGCCCTGGGACTGCACAGACGCTCCATAATGCCTTTGCCTGGACAGCCCAAAGGAGCAGCATGAAGAGGTCGGTGGACTACCTCCAAGACTTTCTGGAGGTCAGGCCCTAGTGAAGGCCTTCCAGCTGCTCCCAGACCCTGGGGACAGAAACGTTTATGGTCAAGGTTGAGAGTGTCAGACATGCATGTGGTTGTTGCCAGATCCCTGCCTGGACTTGAGTCTGTGGGGGGCTGGGGGAACTGTACTGGAAAACTTTCCCTCTGTCTCAGGCTAAATGGTTTCCTGAGGAAGTGAGAAATGGGGGTGGGGTGGGTGGGAAGGAAGGAAAAAATTCCAGTAAGGAAAAAAAAAATGACTTTTGTCTCTGGAGCAGGGAATGTTATTGGCAGATCTGAAATTCCAGGATCTCCATGTATTAGAGATATTAAAAAATAAAAAGAAAGAAAAAGAAAAATTCATGAACAATGAGATTGTAGAATAAATACTTGACAGTTTTAAATAGATGGGTTTGGGGATCCTTGGCACAAAGGGATCAGAACCCGAGGTGCCTGCCACTCTGGACTCAGCCCAGGAGGGCAGGTATTTTCTGGCATCCGTTAATGTAGTTTATGGTTAAATTGCTGGACCCCATGTGGACTGAATGGGCCTCTTTATCTTTAAACAAACATAAAAGGAAAGAGAATCTCCCCCACTTCTGGCCCTAGGCTGTATTTGTGAGACCACACTGTGGGTTTTTCCATTCCAGCTATCAATCTTCTCTTGTGGTCTGGGAGATCTGGAGCTGGGAAGAGGGAGAACCATCAGTTAGCTTTGCTCTAGCACAGCAGACCTTAGATAAGTAACTCAGTCTGACTTTCTTGAAAACTAGAGGGAAATTGGGAGGGTCTCAGAGACTTTGAACCCCCACCGATGCAAGATGTGCCCCAACTTCCAGTAACATAGGCTGGTTCTTACATGTACAGGTCACATCTGAGGATCCAGCCTGGAGTGCTGTCAGCAGTGACAGTCACAGCTGGAACAGAAAGCCTTTATTAAGTGTCGTCTGCACCCAACAGCGTATCAATCAATAATATTGACCGGTTTGATTTTGAAGGGGCCCTTTGCCCTTAAGGGAAAGCTAGTTCTTTAAACACTAACCCAAAGAAAACCCGTAAGCAACACAAAAGCTTACACTTTCAAATGTTATGAAAACTAAATTCTTCACAAACTAGTTAAGAGTTACAGAAGAACGCTTTACAGAAATTACTAGAAAACACCAGCCACAGCTCTACCATGCTGACATTTAGAGTCTAAGAGTCCCCTACCACCCTTCTCTGGAGGCCTGGAGCATACTAGGGACAAGGTATTTCTTGCCCTGTTTTATTTTGTTTGCTCGGAGTGCCTTGTGATGGAAGCGCAAAAGCTTTCACGCCAGATAAAACTGAATTAGAATTCCACTTCTGTTAATCAATGTGTGACCTTGAGCAAATGCTGAACTTTCTCTGTGCCTTTCTTTTTAAACTCTTCTATGATACTGGGATAGAAAATAGGTGCATAGAGATTTTGTGAAGATAAAATTCCATACTCCATAACAAGCTTAACATGGTGCCCACTACACAGCCAGTTCTCTACTGAGTGGCTGCATGTGACATCAGAGACAGGAAAGGGATACCGTCTCCTGAAGGGCAGCTGCGGGGGAGGCCAGAGCTCTAAGCTCTTTGTGTGACTCCTTTTCACTAGCTAAGAATCCCACTTGGTGGGGCTAAGGAGGTGGTTCAGTGGGTAAAGTGCTTCACATACAAGCTGGAGAACCTGTGTTCAGATCCCCCAGCACCCACATAAGTAGCTGAGTGCAGTGACATGTGCCCATAACCCAGGGCGGGGCAGGTGGAGACAGGAGAATCCTTGGGGTTTGCTGGTCAGCCAGTTTAGCCAAATCAGCAAACTCTGAGAGACCCTGCCTCAAAAAATAAGATGGAAGGTAACCTCCGTTCTCCACACATGCACACGTGTGCACATACACCAAGACATGTATGCACAACATGCCACACACAATAATTTAAAAATAATCCCATGTAGTAAGAGCTACTCTAATCCCCATTTTAGATTTGGAGAAACTGAGGCTCATTTACCTATCACACGGTTAGTCAATGGCAAACCCAGGCCGCTAGGCCCGAGATCTCAGATAGGAAGGTCCAATTGTTGCTCTGAGTAATAGAGCTGCCATTTTGGCCTAGAAAACCCCGGGGGAGGATTTAATCACTGGTCCCCTGTCTGTTGACACCAGAGGTGAACTTCCAACGTCAGCTGGACTCTGCCTCCTTGGAAAGGCCCCAGGCCCAGTCTGGATGGTCGATCTCTATGAAAGTTTACTGACCTCACCTTCCAACTGAAAACAAAATGGGGGATGATTACATAAACCAGTGCTGACTGCCATCCTTGACACCCCAAGGTGCCTCTGGAGCCTCAGGGCAAACATCAACATTGACCAAGAGAGAGGACAGACTAATGTCCAGTTGCTCTTGGCCCTCAAGGGTCCTGACACTGGGCCAGCTTGGCCCAGCATCCAGGGTTATTGATTGGTTTGGTTATACCACTATGTGCCCTCAAGGGCAGACCAGTTCTTTGAATATTAACCCAAAATGAAATAAAATACATAGGACAGAGGAAAATGTCAAATTTCAAAATTTCATGGTTGGAATTACAGAAGCACCCTTTAAAGAAATTGCTTGGTTTTCAAATACTGAACACCACCAAATAAGAGGGTACAGGAGTCCCCCCTTTTCCATGGGGGATACATCCCAAACCCTCCAGAGGGTACTCACACATAACTCAGTAACACAGTGCTTTTCGGTCTTAACTAAAGTAAGGGCCCATCACACAGCACACTGTGGTCATAACTTTTCAGTCATGGTATTTCAGAAAAACTTGTACTAATTTGTTTTTCCTTTTTAATAATTTCACAGCCAGAAGTTTCACTCATAAGATCTTCGTGGCCTCGGTGTATGGAGTGGGGGGGGGGGTCTTTCTTTTTCTCACTTTCTTTCTTTCTTTCTTTTTTTCTTTCTTTCTCTCTCTCTCTCTCTCTTTCTCTCTGTCGTTCTTCCTTTCTAAATCAGAAGCTCCAACCTTTCACTTGAAGCACATTACAGCTTCCTTTCTTTGGCATATCTGAACTGCCAGCAGCTGCTCTTGTGTTTTGGACCTTTATTGAGTGAGGTAACGTGATTTGAAAAGGCTACTGCAGTTGTGTGACAGTCAATGTGATTGCTAAGATAGCTACCTAACATTGAACAGGAGGGTAGTCTATACAGTGAGGAAACACTGGGCTGATTCAGGTCTCAGTGGGACAAAGAACAGCAAGAGATTTCATCTTGTAACTCAGAGTAATGCTCAGTTTAAAACATGAATTGTTCGTATCTAGAATGTTCATTGAACGGTTTTGGTCTGCTTTGACTACAGGTATGTGAAACTGTATAAAGGAAAACTATAGGTAAAGGAAGGCTGGTATACTGCCAAATGAGGATCCTGCGTGGGAGTTTTAACAAGTGACAAAGCCTCATAATTGTTTTATTTCACACACTATTAAGTGCATAGTTTTGTTGTTCTCATAAACACTTCCTCCTATGGGTTTGCTTTGATAATTACCTTAGAAAATACTTTCTAAATAAAATAAAAGGTCTAATTTTTAAAACCAGTGAACATCTTAGAAGTTTTGCAGTTGTGTTTACTGGGTTTTCCTTTTTAAGGACGCCTGAACTATCCCACCAACTAATCCTTGTATGAAATCACTACTATCTGACAAAAAGAACAGTTATCAGTGCTCACTTAAACGCTTAGAATTTATGGCTCAGCACTGGAGATGCAGCTCTGTACAGTGTGAAGGTCTGGGTCTCATCCCCACTACCACATGAAACTGGGCACAGTAACACATGTAATTCTCACGCTTAGGGGGTAGAGGCAGGAGGTTCAGAAGTTCAAGGTCATCCTTAGCTACTTTGCAAGCTCAAGGCCAGCCTAGGTACATGAGACCCTATTTTTAAAAAACCAAAAATAATTTATGTCCCATTTTTCACAATATCCCCAAACTGTTACTGCGTAGTTCCCTAACAGAAGCCACAAACTCTAGTCCACATACAGACCTACCACTGACTTGTATGATGGCACCAAGACACTACCTAAGTGTTCTCCTTTCTATAGATTACCAAATTATCTTCAGAGGTTTCTTTGAGATGATGGTGGTGGTGGTAGTCATGGTAGTGATAACAGAAATAGAAATTGCTGATGGTGGTGATGGTGATGTGGGGATGTGATGGTGGTGGTGATGGTGGTGGTGATGGTGGTGGTGGTGGTGGTGATTATGACAGTTGCAGTGATGAAAACAACTGCTGCTGTTTAGTGAGCTTTCCCATATACCAAAGCACATGTAAGTCTTTGACTTAAGTGAACTCATAACGTCCTCCTGGAAAGTCTGGACTGGAGAGCTCTCCCCAAACCCCTATCTAATTGTGCTCTCCTGAACAAAGGACACTATGATGGGGTGCAGTTTCAAAATGTAGCCACATAATCTTTCACCCTACAGGCCCTTCACATCATGGGTTTTTGACACTTCTCCCACAAAGAGGAGACTGTATGGTTTCTCTGTTTGAATCTGGACTTTCCCCTATGGTAGAAGCTGTGAATTTCAGGCTAGGTCATAGGCTTCATGGCAGCTCCCGCCTGCCCGTTCTTCAGTACAGCCAGAGGACTAAAAGGATGCCCAGGCTGCAAGGAGAGAACTGGGTAGGGGTGGCAGCCAACAGCAGAGGCCCCCACCAACAGCCAACCCCAGCTCCCTCAGAGAGGGGACAGGGGTATCTTCAGGTGATGCCAGCCCAGCAGTGGAGTTGCCACCAGCCTGTAGGTCTTCCCATGGAGTTTCCAGTCTGGCAGACATTGCCCTACTGTGCGTCTCTTCTGCCTTCTAGACCACAAAACTGTCAGCAACAAAGTAGCTTATTTCAGGTCCCTGCACTTGAGGTGTTTGTGATATAATTCAGACAATGCTATTATCTCCGGTAAAGCCTAGACAAGACCTGCACCTAGTACCTGTGTATTCCTGTGTCTGACAGTTCTCGGACCTAGAGCCAGAATACAGACAGGCCCAGTGAACCAGATGCCAAACATTTGAAAGCCATAAACCACACTAGCAAACACTAAGATAAGTTCAGTCCTCCTACACTGGTAACCCTTCCTTAATAGCAACTCTGGAATATTCTAACTTAAAACTCCCATGCTCAGAGTTCTGTCCGGAATGTGGGGTTTTTAAGAGAACTGGTTATCAGCCTGTTTTTCCTGCTTTCCTGTTTTTCCTCTGCCTCCTCCCTCCATTGCAACGTTGACTATCAAAGTTCCATGACACTCCCAACTGAGACTGAATGCGCCCACCCCTTGCGCACCCATGAGTCCCAAATGCCCATATACACATCAGTAACAGGATCCAACCTCAGAGCAAGCAGTACACTTACCCGCCCACACAGCCTCTACAAGGGCTCAGGGCCATTGGGATGGGAAGCTCCTAAATATGGTCTACTCTAAGAGAACAGCGGGGGTCAGGGTAGGCTGGGCCCTTCTTACCTTGGTGTAAGGGCAATAATGGCCTTGGCCTTGCCTTGGCCACACCTCAGAAATGAAGATATTTATAAAAGACAATCTGACATCTTTCCACAGAGACATGAGCTCGGAAAAGAAATCACAGAGGATTCTTGCATCCCTCCCCACCCCCACCTGACACCAGGCTCAGGAAGGGAGGTGAGGAACAATGCACTGTGGCCTCCATTGTCTCTTGGCTCTCTCTGGAACCTTCCTGTTTTTAACAGAGCATGCACATCCTGCTGTCTTCTCCAACCCACCTCTGCCATCAATTAAGCCAGAAAACATATCCTGGTGCTCACTTGCCTCCTTCAGACCAGCTTCCAGTTATGGAAGTCGGGAGTGCGGAGAGCTCTGGAGGGAGACTCGCACCTGAACCTCTGATATCAAGCAACTCGCAGAGAGGTTCACGTCCTTGGAGAGTCCTCCCTCAGCCCTTACTAGAGCATTTCAGAGACCCAGAGAGATGAACAAACTGTCTGGCCTGCCAGGAATTGCAGGAATGGAAAAGAAGTAACAGTATCAGAACTTTAGCTGTACACCGTTATACACATATATTTCAAAATGTAGACAGTAAAATGATGAAAACACTAGAAATTGGTAAACAAACAAACAAGATTAATGGGGAGATGGAAATGCATTTGGGGGAGAGGCCAGGACCAAGGGCAGAATACCAGAATCACTCCAGCACGTAGCACGGCTGTCACCCAACAGCCCAGAGGCCACAGGAAGATGATGGCCTTCAACTACTCTGTTGCTGAGAGAACACAACAGAACCGAAGTATGAAACTTGGCTCGACATCCCCCTTCCCGTCACCACCCCATCACTACGGACTGTCTCCTAAAGTGAATGCCAGCTGACAAACAAACTTGTGCATAATAACTTCCAGGAGGCAGGCGTCGGTGAGCAAGGGCATTACCCAGCACGAGCAACCCAGGTGGAAGTTTAGCTCATTACGTTATTAAAGTCGTCTTTGAGACTGGAGAACTCTTTGGGGTTTAAAGCACCTCATGTTACAGCAAGTGTAGGGTGAAATTAACGAAATGGTATTAATGGAGGAATGTGTTTCCAGTCAGCAAAAGGATGTCTAAAATATATGTACCATGCTTGTAAGCACATATGTCACGTGGACTGCATATCCCCAGAGACACTGGCTGCCTGTGAACCTGAAGAGCTACTGTCATTCATGTCATATAATTTATATGAATAAGAAACAGTGGATGACTAGAGAATAAGACGTTTGCTTCTTCACTTTTGAAACTTATCCTAGCGTGCGTCTCTGTGTCTGTCATGAACACCATGACCAAAAGCAACTTGGGGAGAAAAAGGGCTATTTGGCTAAGAGGTTACAGTCCCTCATCATGCAAAGCCAGGGCAGGAGCTCAAGGCAGGATCCTGGAGGCAGGAACTGAAGCAGAGACCTTGGAGGAGCGCTGCTCACTGGATGGCCCCCAGGCCCATGTTCAGCTAGCTTTCTTCTTTGATTTCTTTTTTTTTTTTAATCTATTTTTTTATTTTTATTTTATGTATATGAGTGTTTTGTCTGAATGTGTGTAAGTGTGCCCGTGTTGTACAATTCCCATGGAGGCCAGAAGAGGGTGGCAAATCCTTTAGAATTGGATTACACAGCAGTTAAGAGCACTGACTGCTCTTACAGAGGATCCAGGTTCGATTCCCAGCACCCACATGACAGCTACGAACCGTCCTTAACTCCAGTTCCAGGAGAATCCGAAGCCCTCTTCTGATCTCCGTGGCACTGTACGACACGGGTGCACTCACATACATGCAGGCGATACACTCGTACACATAAAATAAAAATAATAAATAAAAATGTTAAAAAAGGAAAAAGAAGGACAGCTGTCGGCCACCATGTGGTGCCAGTGCTCTTACCTGCTGAGCCATCTCTCCAGCCCTTCAGTGAGCTTTCTTATGCAGTCCAGGCCCACCTGCCTAGGAATGGCACCACCCACAGTAGGCTGGGCCCTCCCACATCAATTAGCAATTGAGAAAATTCCTCACAGAGATGGCCACAGGCCAATCCAATGGAGGAAATTCCTCAGCAGAGCCTCCCGCTTCCAAGGTGTGGCAAGTTGGCAACCAAAGATTAGCCGCCATCACAAAACTTATGCACTGTGAGGGCACCTGGAATTTGTGCTAGTTAACAGAGCAAAGAAACTACCTCATTGAAATAAACATTCAAAAGTTCTAGAACAACAGCTGATGCCTCTCTACACCTCTGTTCTAGCTACTTTCTCTTGCTGTGATAAACACCATAACCAAAACCAACTTGCAGAGAACAGGGTTCCCTGTATCTTACAGATTACAGTCCCTTGTCAAGGAAGCCAGGGCAGGAACTCAAGGCAGGAACCTGGAGGCAGGAACTGAAGCGGAGACCAGGGAGGAGCGCTGCTCACTGGCTTGGTCCTCTGGCCCATGCTCAGCCTGTATTCTTATACAACCCAGGACCACCTGCCCAGGAGTGACACCACCCACAGTGGGCTGGGCCCTCCCACATCACCCAACAATCAAGAAAATACCTCACAGACAGTGTCCCTGCCTTGGACTTTACCAACTGAGACATGCCTACAGGCCAGTTCGATAGAGGAAATTTCCAAGTTCAGGGTCCCTCTTCCCAGGTTATGTCAAATTGACAGCTGAAGCCAACCATGACATCCTGGTTCTAGGTTATTACTATTGGATTTTAACCTTTTCTCTCTTTGCTCTCGATACTTTACTTATTTGATACTGGGAATTGAGCCTAAGGCCTTGCTCATACTATGCAAGCAGGTTACCACTAAACATTTTCTCCATCCCCTTTTTTACTTTTTATTTTGAGGCAGAATCTCCCTACGTTGCCCAGACTAGCCTAGCAGTTTCTTATCTATAGCCCAGAGTAACAGCCTTGAACTTTTGACACCTGCCTCTGCCAACAACCTCACATTTTCTTCTCTTCCTTTTCTTTTGGCATCCCAGATGCCATTGGGTTATAAACTGACAACCCCACATTCCCTATCTTTATTACTCAAAATGTGGTCCTTCACCCAGCCTGTGGCTGCCAGCATTCCACTCCCCACCCCACGAGATGTGTGTACACTTTAAAACTTGGGAAAACACAGCTCTCAGATACATCTTCAAGTATGCATAATCACAAGACAAACTTCTGTTACCTCAACGATCAAACCTAATTAAATGGTCAGGGAGCCAACCATCCATTTATCCTATTACTCACGCCATGACCCTCTCTTCCTTCGTCGGACTCTGTCCTGTGTTGGTTTTGCTTTTCTCTAGCATCTCTGCACAAAGCACAGGCACAGAACATTATGTAAAAGTCATTTCAAGACTATTCTTAGCACATTGGGTGAAAAGCTCAAAGAAAAAGGAGTTACGAAGGAGATGCTTAAAAGAACTTTCAGTTGTCTGAGCACAGCCCAGAGGTCAGCTGCAGCTTGCACTGCCACATGAGATTTAGATTCAGTTAGCTCAAGCTGACTCTGCCACGTCCTATGGGAACCAAATGCCCTCTTCAAGATGACTGCAGATCCCTCTGTGGTGTGTGTGTGTGTGTGTGTGCGCGCGCGCGTGCGCACACACACATGCTTCTCAGGGCTGCGGCTGCCTCTTTGCCATGTTCCCAAAGTTCTTGATCTTGCTTCTCACTTCTCAACCAGTTTCCCTACACTGGACTTCATCAACTGAGACTTAGGACTGCAATTTTCCTCGATTTCTCCCTCCCTTACAACACTCAGAGGCCATCACTGAAGGCCGGACAGGATGAGGAGGATTTGATATCAACTGGCTGATGGGTATCTCAGTCCTTACTGTTCTTCACCAGGGCTCCATCCTGCATGGCCAGGTCCCACCCCCCCCATGGCTGTCCATCCTCTCTGTTGTTTACTTGTCTCCCCTCCTGTCTGCTCTTTTTCACCCCAAAGTTCCTGCTCCACTTACACATGACACAATTTCCTCCACTTACACAATTTCCTTTCGTTGTCCAGGCATGTCTCAACCCATACCCTCAAGTCTTGGAACTATTTTCTGAAGCAAAATTCCCTTCCCACAGCTGTTATAACTCTGTCTTCCCACTGAAGGATGAACACATCAAGGACCAGCAGGATGTTGCAGCAAATTTAGACTTTACCTGTGTGATCTGGATGTCACTTACTGGGTGTGAGGCTATCTTCTTCACGGTCAACATGACTGGGTTAAGAATCATCTAGGAGACAATCCTCTGGGTGTGTCCTGGAGGGCATTTCAAGAGGGGATTAATTGAAGAGGTGAGACTTCCCCCTTGAGTGTGGATGGCACCAGCACATTGGCTGGGGTCCAGGACTGAATAAGAAGGAGAACGTGAACTGAGCAGTGTCATTCACCCCCTCCTTCCTGATTTGCTTATGCAACGTGACCAGCAGCTTCATGTTCCTGCCCTGCCATGATGGACTGTATTCCCTTAAACTGTGAGCCAAAATCAACCCCTTTGTTCTTAAATTTGCCAGACATCTGTCACCAAACCATGAAACGTAACTAATACAGTCCTTAAGTTCAGGGGGTTCCAGGGCGGTAGGTGAGCACTGGAAGCACTTAGGGACCCAAAGAAACAAAATTACAGAGAGACCTTCTTTCTTATCATGCTTCTGATCCCCAAATAGCACCACACTGAGCCAATTTTCTTTGTCCCCACCATTAAGACAATGACACACCAATTTGAATCTATTTCCCCTCTGTCTCACCTGTCCTATCTGACCCACCATGCTCTTGAATTCCATGTTTCACTGCAGTTACATGATCCAACATGGTCTACTACTGCTAGAAAAATGCATTTTTTCCTTGCTAAGATATCATTAAACCCCATTTGTGAGAAGGCAATTGCAATAATCAACTCCTTGGAAGTATTCTTGCTTCGCAGTTTTGTTTTTTGGGGGTTTTAGTGTTATTTTTCTGGGTAGATTTCATGCAATATATTTGAGAAGCGCATTTTTTCCTTGCTAAGATATCATTAAACCCCATTTGTCAGAAGGCAATTGCAATAACTCCTTGGAAGTATTCTTGCTTCGCAGTTTTGTTTTTTTGGGGTTTTAGTGTTATTTTTCTGGGTAGATTTCATGCAATATATTTGAGAAGCACTTAACACTGTACCTGGTGTGCTGTAAGCCCTCATTTAATTCTTATCAGTGAATCTTAACCTGATGGTCATCATCACCCACATCCTCTTCCTCTTCTCACAGCCATGAAAGGAAGCTGGCATTGTCATCCATCTGGTACATCTCCCCCTTATGCTTAGAAGTTAAAAACAAACTGCTAGCAGGTATAGTTCATACCTGTGATCCCAGCATTCAGGAGCCCAAGGCAGGGGGACCTCTGCATGTTACAAAGCAGCCTGGGCTACAGCACAAGACCCTGTCTCAAAAAAGGAAGAAAAACAGGTAAAAATTGATTTAATGAGAAAAACTCTTGCTTGGCAGCCCCTAGGCTTGCCCTAAACCTTCAGGAAAGAAGAATTCTTCCAAAGACAGGTAATGGACTGTGGGGGAACAAAGAGAAGGGGGGCAGGAGCAGAGGGAAACAAGGGGGGCAGGAGGGCACAGGAAGGGCGGGGGAGCGGGGGGAGCAAGTCCCCCAAGGCCCTCACAGCTGCCCACATGCCTTGGGTCCTCAAGATGAGAAGGACAGGCTGAGCACTTAGACATGAGCCTTGAGCAGTGCCCAGCATGCAGGGAGCCCCATGTCAACAGAGGCACAGGCTGAGGGGAGAGAGAAGACACAGACTCATGGTCCTTCAGCTCAACCCAGGCCTGTGGGCTGAACACTTCTGAAGGTCAGGCACACCCACCATTTTCCGGCTCCCATGGCGTCGCTGAGGGCAGACCTGGGAGACCCCACAAATCAGTGGGTTTGTACCGAGTTCCAGGGCCAGGGTGTGAGAACTGCAGCAGCTGTGTGGAGGAGAGGAGAGTGGGAATCTGTCATTTCAGTAAGAACACGTGTCCACAGAGGTGTTGAGAGGTGGGGGGTGTCAGGAGCCCACCACTTTCTAAATGTTTGCCTGTATGATCTTTGAAGCCAGAGTGGAGAATTCGTCAAGTGTGGTGATAACAAACAGTCTTCAGCACGCCCTTCAGTGGATGCTGACTGCAGACAGCTTCTCCCCCCACCCCTTAACAACAGGAGAGATGGGAAAGGCAAGCTTGTGGCCTCAGGGTTTTGTTTTGTTTTGTTTTTTAACCTCAGCTCTTTCTGCTCCAACCTACATGTGAGAGGAAGGGAAACTATCTTTTGTTATCACTCAATCTCCCTTAAATTTAAGAACTGCTGGGGATACTTTTCATGATTCATTAAATTCACATCATTCCAAAGAAATCTTCCTGCCCATTTATCTTTGCCTCAGCAGTCAGGGCTCCGGGACTGAGAAAGCTATCTGAATGCGAGCAGCCTGGGTCTGCTGTTTGGGGCTGAGTCTCTGATCTTTCCTGCTGGAATATCTTTTTTTGAGGGTGAAAGAGAGCGGGAAAAGAATCAGGGTATTGAAATGAATCTTTCCAGTCGATTTTTTCCTTTATGGAGATAAAGAGAATGAGTACGGCCGCCACAGCTCAAGACTAAACCCTAGCTAATGTCCTCAGCAGGGAAGAATAATTAGTAAATTCTCTAATTAGAGTTTGGTTTACATTTCTCTTTTCATAGTGGCTAATCCTTGTGTTTAAAGAAGATATCCTACCTTGATTAAAACCAGTAGCTTTAATGGAGGTGAGTTCCGAAAGCATTCGTTCATTCATGAAATCATTTGTTGAAAATCAGCAATATGCCAGCTACTGACCCAGTGCCCAAGACAAACATGACATGATCTCTTCCCCTGTAGGCTAGTTCATCCTGCATGCCAACAGGCACCTCGAAGGTGGATCCCTAGAGTATCCTGAGGCCTCTTCCTGGTTCAAGAGCCAAGAGCTTGACACTCATAATTGAGTTATTGACACTCATCATGATGGTTAGTTTTAATTTTTTTAATCTATTTAATGCATATGAGTTTGCCTATGTATATGTAAGTGCACTCATGTCATGCAATGCCCACAGATGCCAGAAGAGGGCATCAGATCCCCTGAAACTGGAATTGTAACTCCAGTTACTGTGAGCTGCCATGTGGGTGCTTGGAACAGAACCCAGGTCCTCTACAAGAGCTGCTAGCGCCCTTAATTGCTGAACCTGAGCCATCTCTCCAACACAGATGGTTAGTTTTAAAGGTCAACTTGCCACAACCTAGACTCACCTGGAAGATAATTTCAATTGAGGAATTATTTAGATCAGGCTGGCCTGTGGGCATGTCTGTGGGGAACTGCCTTGACTGTTCATTGATGGAGGACCCAGCTAATTATGGGCAGCACCATTACCCAGGCAGAGAGTCCTGAACTACAGAAGAGAAAGCTAGATGCAAGCAAGCAAGGAGCTGCACATTTATTTTCCCTGCTCTTCACTGTGGGTGTGATGTGACTAGCTGCTTAGGTTCCTGGTTTGACTTCCCTGAAATGATGCATTGTAACCTAGAATTGTAAGCCAAATAAACCCTGTATCACAGTAACAGAAACAAAACCAGGACAACAGTGAACTTTACCAAAGAGGAGGAGCCTCTACCTGGGGTTTGTTGAATACCTAGGCATGGGGAGCATTGTCCCTGACGACTTCCAGATGCTGTTGTGGGAGCTTCACACAAGCACACAGAGGCCAGAGATGATGAAAAAGGCACTGGGGAATCCTGGTTTTAACCTGGAAAGAACTCGAAGTTCTGTATTTGAGTGTCCCAGGGACCCAGGCTTAGCCGGCATGATCATGTAGACACCTACAATTATGAAGCCATTAACATCTGAAGCCCATGTCCTAGCTGGGCAGCAGAGGACGAGGATCAGAAGCTCACGTTCTATAACCACCCATCTGACTTTTGTTCTAGCTCTGCCTTTAGCAGCCAAGCAAAACCATGCAACTGACTGGATTTCTCTGTGCCACTGTTTTCTTATCTGCCAAGTGGAGATTTGAGAACCTATTTGTTGAGTTGTTAAGAAGATTAAAGAATTCAGTGGGTAAGGGGTTAAAGTAGTGCCTGGCTCCTGGGAAGTCCCACCCTGTGTGATGTTGGTGTCGTGGCTATGGTGGCTGTTGCTGTGGACTTAGCCTAGTTAGACACACAGCTGAACACCACTGTGCTCTACTTCTCCGATAAAGTGAAGTTTAAGTAGGAAAAGGAGAAAATGCAAAGGGACTAAAGACGATCAGACATCCTGAGAGATTCTCTAAGAGTCAAATGTAGGCACATCTGCCTTTTGTGAGAGAATAAGCTTGTATTTCAATAAACTCCTGAGGAAACTGATAACGGTGAGCACTGACAAGAAGCCAGGAGTGTGTAACCATTCCTGGATAAACATGAAAGAGAAGAGTTTACAGAACTCGGTCAAGTTATTTTTCAGCAGTACTCACGGCGGACCTCCATTCTCTCCTTTCATCGTCTGTGTGACCTTTCTCTCTGATGACCACTCAATGCTACATGGGTCTGTACTGGATGCTGTAGGAATGGAGTTCCTTGACTTCGCTTGCGGCCCCCCAAGGAGCCAGAGTTGAGAAGCTCTGAATTACATCGTCTGAAGGGAAAGATGGACATCGTCATGCAGCCTCTGAGTGCTGCACTCCATTCTCTCCTTTCATCGTCTGTGTGACCTTTCTCTCTGATGACCACTGAATGCTACATGGGTCTGTACTGGATGCTGTAGGAATGGTTTGGAGTTCCTTGACTTCGCTTGCGGCCCCCCAAGAAGCCAGAGTTGAGAAGCTCTGAATACATCGTCTGAAGGGAAAGATGGACATCGTCATGCAGCCTCTGAGTGCTGCAAAGACGGGTAGAAAGAGTCAGGGAGGTTCCTGGGAGAGATGGTCAGATTTGAGAGGAATGTTAGATGGGTAAGTCATGGAACTGAGGTCTCAGTGTGAAAGAAGGTGCGGAAACCAACAGGCACCCTACAGGAGACCAAGGCAATCAGTAATGCCCCTAACCCTCCATATTACTGTCCACCATTTTGCTTTTCTGTGGTTTCAGGTAGAGGAGGTCATCTGTTTTGTTTTGAATGTGAAATATCTCCCTCAGGTTCATGTAATTGAGTCCCCCCATTCCGAGCTGATGGTGCTGTTTTGAGAGATTATGGAACATTTAGGTTGTGGGTCTTACCGAAAGAAGGGAGCCACTGGAGGCAGATCCTACAGTTTTAGAGCCTGACCCATCTTCTATTTCCTGTTCTGCTGAGATATGAGTTGGTGAGGAGTCCCTTCCACACACTCAGTGCCACAGAGCTGCCTGCAGGCCTGCCTTCCCCAGCACAGTGGACTGTATCCCATCAAACTGTGAGCCAAGCCAGGCGGGGTGGTTCATGCCGTTAATCCCAGCACTGGAAGGCAGAGGTAGGCCGTACTCTGTGAGTTCCTGGCCAGCTGGATCTACACAGTAATACCTTATCTAAAAGAAAAAGAAAAGAAAACACATGTAAGCTAAAAATAAACCTTTTTTTTCATTTTGCCTCAAGAACAGAAAAGTAACTAATACAGCATCTCTAGTCCAAAAACATTAAAGGGAAACACCCAGAATTAAACAGCCGTCGAGTTGTGTGCCATGTTGAGTGATGTGATGAAATCTCACACTGCCTCCTACCCAGGATGTGCATTCTCTTTCATGCAGCACCCCCATGCTGTATGTGCTACCTTCCCATTCACCACTCAGGAGCTGTCTCTCAAGTTACTGGATAAACAGCTCTTATGTTCAAGAACCCCTCACATCCCAGCCCAGCTAAGCCATGACACCTGCACAGCTCACCTCGCTTCACTACTCCATTCTCTCATCTCACACCCTCCCAAGAAGGCCGAGAGCAATAAAACGGTTCTATTTTATTATGAGTCATCGTAGCCAGCCCATTCCTGTGCCTGGTTTGTGTGTGTAAGGAAAGACCAAGCATATATAGAGTCTGGAGCTGCCTGTTGTCCCAGGCATCCTCTGAGGGTCTCAGATTGTATCCACCATGGATAAGGGGGGACTGTCGTGCTCCCTGATACTTTGCTGATTTGCTACTCAGCAAACCTTATGGGTTGATGTTAACTTATTTTTATAGATTAAGAAACTGAGGTTATGACCTTGGGGTCATAGATGCCTGAGATTTGGACCCAGTTATGGCAGACCCACAAGCCCATTCCTCATGATCATGGTGTTTCCTGGTTAGGACAAAAGGTGACAGTGTTTGATACATAGGACTCACAGACAAAAACTGTGCTCTGGGAGGGAAACTGGACAGGTTGATGGAGAATCTTCAGCAAGGACTGAAGAGCAAGTACCAGGTAGTAAACCTGTGAAACTGAAGATAGCCAACAGATTGATGATTCATTGATTCATTGATTGATTGATTGATTGATTGATTGATTGATTGGTGGCTGTGTGTTATCAAATCTCATGAGGTTCTGTAAAGACTTAATTTCTTCTTTACTTTCTCAATGCAAATTGCCACTTGGAAATAATATCATTTCTTATGTATACTGACCTACATCATGCCGATTCTCATAAGGAGGCCAAACTGCAGTCAATACTCTGAGAACCTCAGTTTCATGGTCTACCCCACTGAACTTAATCAAAAGTTTGCCACTAGAAATTTAGGTGGCCCGTTTGGATTTTTCTGTCTGTCTCCTGTCAGACTCCTAAAGGGAAGCCAAAGGAAGTAGGGCAAAGTCATAGTCATGAAGTGCTGAGCTGAGCCCAGAGTGACTGACCCAGTTGTAGTACTACACCCAGCACAGTATCCAAAGATGCCTTTCTAAAATGTCACCTTTTGACCATCCATTAATAGTTTTCCATCTCTCCAAGTTAAAGTTGTTCAGTCATAGCTACATGGGACAGCGACGCAGGGCTTGATCCTTGTGAAGAGACACACCTGCATTTGAATCCCATTTCATTTAAAAATTTTTTATGTTGTGTTCATGAGCATGTGTGTAACTGTGTGTGTGAGTGTGGTACATGTGTGGTGTGTGTTCATGAGTGTGGGGGGGGCATGCACACACAGAGGCCAAAGGAAGCCACTCTTTGCCGTACCCCTTTGAGGCAGGACGGCTCCCGGAACCCGAAACCCGTGTTTTCGGGCTGGGCTGGCAGCCCCCGAGCCTCAGCGATCCTCCTGTCTCTGCCCCTCCATCTTTAGGGTTACAGACTCACATAATACTGAGCCCGGCTTGTTCTGTGCGATCCAAAATCAGGTCTTCACACTTACGCACTGTTGCCCACTGAGCCATCTCTCCCAGCTCTTGAATCCTGTCCATAATTCCCTCCTAGACCGTCTATAAAATCTGTCTCCTTCCTTTGTAAAAGGCAGTCGACACTTCACCGACCCACGGCTGCTGTGAGGACGAACTAACACGACACATGCAAAGCCCTTCGATCAGTAATAAGGTCACTGTGTTCCATTTTAATGCCCTATGAGCCCCATGCTGCCCTAAACCCAACCGACCTCCCCGATGTAATTGCCCCCCGCACACAACTGGGATGTCCAGTCCTCTGATGCAATTCACTTCCTTAAGGCACAGTGTTCTCTTTCGCGCCCTGTGCCCTGTACATGCTGGTCCTGGTTCTCATTCCTCCTCTGATAAGTGACTTCTTAGCTATCCTTCAGTCTTAGCTTGGACCTGGCACACTGACCCTGGCGCTTACATCCCTGTCCCTGTACTTTGCAGCCAACGGCTGCCCTGCTTACCTGAGCTCCAGGAAGGCTTGGGATGAAGCTGCTTGTGTTTCACCTGGTCCTGGACAGAGTGGGCATGTAACCACGCTTAAATATTTACTAACGAATGAGCTATGTGCCTAGTATCATAATGGAACACACGTGGCACCAACTGTCCTTCTAATAGCCCAAGGAAACAGTGGGTGTTTGGTCAAGCCCCTCATCCCTGGCTATCTGTCCATCACCATGGGGACATCAACCTTTCCAAGGGCCCTGCAGCTCTTTAACGCCTCTCTGAGTCCTCTTGGTCCCTGCACTGCAGAACAATGGACAGCTTATCTTTGGAGGCCACTCCCACCCTTGATTTAAAAAGCAGAAACAAAACCAGATTACTATAAAGAGAGAGAAAGGGTCCAATGGGGGAGTGTTAGCAAGCAGAGTATGATACAGATGCATGCAATGTCGCGAGGTACTCGATATACTAACTAAAAAGGCTTCAGGTTGCCATAAAGAATTTTGAGAGGGGGAGGGTGATCTGTGATAGAGTGGGCACTGAGCATGTGGGATGTTCCAGCAGTGAAGGGAGAAGGGGAGGGGAGGGGAGGGGAGGGAAGAGTTCAAGACAGTGACAGAGAGTGCTAAAGCACTGTGCAGTTTTTTTTAAATTAGCATATAATGAGTTAGTTATCTTTATAAATTTTTTTTTTGAGACCGGGTCTCCCTGTAGCCCCAGCTGGCCTGGAACTTGCTATGTAGACCAGGCTACCCTCAATCTCACAGAGATTCACCTGCTTCTGCCTCCTGAGTGCTGGGATTAAAGGCTCTTACCACCACACTCAACTCGTTATAACATTTTTGAACAAAGCATGCTTCAGAGACCCTCCGTCCTCCTCCTCTCCCATCTAGGCAGTCTTAAGCATGGGGCCTGTACTATTGCACAGGTCACAGCCCAAGAAGCCAGCCTTGCCTTGGCTTTTTCCACAACTTTCTCGTCCAGAGGACTTATCACTCTGCCCCACAAGGGCACTAAGGACTTGACCCTTCGTCTCTTCAAGAATCAAGTTGTTTTTAAACATAACCAATTGGGTTAACAAGCTTAAAACAAAGAAATGGAGTACTAAAGGTAGAATTTCCAGCCTTTGCAACAGAGTTGACTTTGATAGAAATTAAGGAACTTTAAACTTCCACTACTGTGCTAATGATTTATCATACATGCTCTTCATTTTAATATGCAGAATATATGTACATATTTATATATTTCCTAAATTCCTAGCCTCATTCTGTCCATCAGTTAAGTGGACATTACAGTATTAATTTGGGGGATTCAAGATGCTCTGGGCTTCACATCAGTGGAAATTAGAAATCTATCAGAGTCATCTTTAGGTACGTAAGTTAAAGCATGGGTTCTAGGATGGTAGACATTATATCTCTGTGACAGAGACTCAGTAGCACTGGAATACCATGTGGGGTCAGAGTCTACCTGAGTCAGTGGTTCTCAGTCCTGCCAAACCTTTAAGGTTGCTTTGGGAAGCTTCTAGATACTGTGAGGCCTGGGGGTCCTCAGAAGCAGATTCAGAATTTGTAGGAGCGGAGGCTGGACACAGTGTTCGTCTCTCCAAGGCACCAATGGGCAGTGGGACTTGGGCGGGGCAGGGGGAGGGGGGCACAATTCTAGGTGACCAGGCACACTGGCTGCCAAACCCCGAAACATAGCAAAGTGCTGATGCCTGAACTTCCACAGTGTGAAGATGAGACTCACGCTGCTTAAGAGCTTATTAATTGAAATCTGCACTGAAAAAGAGAGCCTGTTCACATTAGCTCCCATTAGTATATCTGAAATATCTGAGAACGCGATGAAATCCCTTTACAGAAGAGAGAGAAACAGAGAGAAGAGGGAGGGAGAGAGAGACAGAGAGACAGAGACAGAGAGGCGTGGGGTAGCTTAAAGCTTAAATCCATTAATGAATTCTATCAATCTCACTCCATTCTCCAAACCCAGTCTGCATCGACACCTGCTTGACCCTGAATCACTTCCAAAGCTGTTCCAATCACAGGCCATGTCTTCCGGACAGTGTTCCTCCTCTCCCTAAGCTAAGGCAGCAAGTAACTGTTTTTCCTCTAGCTGAAAAATTAATTCCTTTTCAGAAATATTCTCATCTTCTTCTAAAAGGGGAAAGGGGGAGCTTTTTTTGATGCTGAGTGACAGGATTATGAAGTAACCCTCTGGGTTAGAAGGAGACTTCCCTTTTTCTCATCAAGGAAATCAATTTCTAAGTCCAAGTCTCTTAAAATAATATATTCTTGTGGCACACATGCAGCTTTTTTGATCTGCTACGAAAAGAAGTAAAGAGGATAAGGGCGGTGGTGGAATGTTATAATCTGCCCCACTCAAACATCAGCCTTCACTAAGTAATTCTAGACAGATTGAGGATTTACATATTTAAGATTAAATGGGAGAAATGTTGGGCAAATACAGGAGCACCACCATACGTAACACTCCAGCAAGTTAACTCTTACAACTTGAAGGTCCTTGGTGCTAATTCTCTAGCTCCACTTCCAAGGTCAATATTTATGAATGACTAACCAAGACAATCTCTTTAAATCGACTGAACTCACAACACACCCTTAAGGAATGTTTTGGTTTTTATCCTGTCCTCGGAAAATCCTAAATACCCTGACAAGCAACAGTTAAAAACGTACAAAATATGCGTAAAGGCAGCAGATGGAAAACAGGAGGAAGCAGCTGGGAGTGTGTTTCCCTCGGAACTGTTTTTAACAGCCTGTGTACAAATAACGCCTCTCTATCTCAGAGACAAAAATAAAGCGTAAATATTGAAAAGGTTGCTGGTCACAGCACCAAGATGGCACATGATGCTGTGGCCGCTTCTCTAACGCTCTGATCATTCCTGATGCTCTCCAGCTCAGGGGCTTCCAAGAAACCTTGAAAACCAGATTCAGTCTCAGGACCCAGATTTTACCAGGAGCTCAGCTGCACCGAAAGCTTTGTCCTGATGCTGTTCTCAAGGATCATGTGCCTGAGTGGGTCCTGTCAACAGCCTTTATTTCCGTCTAACTTCCCCATGACTCAAAATGCAACTCTGCAAAGCAGAGTCTTTCCTGGCTGGGACTTTGATTTGTGGTACTGAAGGCTCATCACTCTTTAAACTGCATCACATCCTTTTTCGGGAAGAAGAGGATTGGAGGGAGGGAAGGAGAGAGGGAGACAGAAGAAAGGAAAATGGGGATGAAGATAAATTACATGATGGGTGTGAATGAAAATGGCATTGTGAAACCCATTATTTTGTACAATGGATATGCATGAATTAAATTTTTAACGTGTGTGTGTGTGTATGTGTGTGTGTGCACAAGTATGCATGTGTGGAGGCCCCTCCTCTATCCCCTTCTACCTTTTTCTTTGAGGCAGGGTCTCTCCCTGAACCTAGCATTCACAAGCCTCAGCTAGTCTGGGAACCAGCAACGCCAGCTGCTCTCCTGTCTCTGGCCCCCACCACTAGTGCTAGGGTTACAGGCCCACATGAATTCATACCTGGTTTGTTATGTGGGTGCTGGGATCCAAACTCAAGTCCCCAGGGTTGCACAGCAAGCACTCTTAACCACTGAGCAGTCTCTCCATTCCTTAACTTTTTAAAATAAGTAAATAACACTTCATGTGTAAAATGTGTATCTTGAGTCTGTGGAGAGACTTCTGACCCTGCCTTCCTTATTCAGGAAGTGTGGTCTGGGCCCTTGGCCCCACCGTGGTTACTACGAACCTGGCCCTTGTTCACTCTGGGCCAGCCTTATCACCTACTCATTTCCCTTTGAAGAACTTCCTGACCAACTCACTAAACCCACTCAGTAGATGTTAAGAGAGAAAGTGAATATGACAAGGGGTCACACGGCGACACAGCAGAGGCATCTAGGATTGCACCTACATTTTCCTTCTTGAGCTGGGTGCTAGCTATTTGCTATTCTCTTTGCAATCACTCATTAATCAGTGGATGTGAGGGTTGCATGCACTTTACAATCATGTAAAAATATGAAATAATAATAATAATAATAATAATAATAATAAAAACCAGAGGAAGCCCAGTGATAAGTTATCTGCGCATAGCAAAGGACTGTGTGAGCTAGGCCATAGATAAATAAGTTGTCTGCATATAGTGAGGGCCACGTGTAGCCACACCACAAGACAAATACAAATCACAGGAGGAGCGAGAGGAGGCACTGGGGAGACAGAGAACTGGAGAAAGCTTCCTGTTAAGGGAGTGATTGAGCGAGGCCTTAGGAGTCAACAGCAGAGCTGCACTCACAGGCAGTGTGCACTGGTCAGAAAGCAAGAGACTCCCTTGGGCAAGGAACAGGTGGTTCAGCTACAGCCTAAGAGCCATACAGAGTTGGGAAGAAAATAACAGTCGGAACCAAGCAGTGAAGAGAGTTTTGAAACTGAAAAGAAAGTGCTTTTTGCTGAACAGGACAAAGGAGAACCAGGGAAGCACTGAGATCAAGAAGGCATCGTATGGGCTCAGTGCACAAAGCAAGTGCTTGCCATGAAAGCATGAGGACCTGGGTTCAGATTCCCAGCACCCATGCAAGTGCCAGGGACTGTGGCAGCCCACCTGTAATCCCAGTGATTGGGAGGAAGAGATAGGGGAGTCCCAGGGACAAGCTGGCTACTTAGACTAACCAACTGATGAGCTCGGCATGCAAGAAAGAGATCCCACTTTCATATATCAGGTGGAGAATGAGGAAGGAAGATGCCTGACATCAAGCTCTGGCCTACCTACACACACGGACACACATGCACACATGCACACACGCACATGCACACATATCCATGCAAAAAAAAAAAAAAAAAAAAAAAAAAAAAAAAAAAAAAAAAAAAAAAAAAAAAGAAAAGCAAGAATTTAGACTGGGAGCACATTTAGAATGAATGTTGTGAACTTAGTGAGTGAATTGAAATGAAGAGAGTCATGAGGCCCCCAGGTTGTCATAGATCATCCTCGGCTTTGAGAACACCAACGGGGCCGGGGTGGCTCTCTGGAGGCTTTAAGGTCCTCAGGGACCCAAGTCCATGTTGCCTTGGGTCCCTCCTTCACCATAAAGTTCTCTCTGCCTTACTGAAATAAATTTCACATCAATTCTGTCATTTAGCTTTACTCATAAACTTCCCCATGTTCACTCTTTTCGATGTGGGAGATGAGCATTCTTCCCTTTAAAAACAAAAAGTTACACCCACGAGCAGAAGTTACCAATACGATCAGTGAACACAAAGACCACAGCACCACAACCACAGTGTTTCCTTTCTTTCCGCTTTCGGGGCTAACCTTCCCTCCCCCTTTGCATCTGACCTTGAGGTTGTGCTGACATACTGCTGCTCTAGAGTGAATGTAGATATACATGTGAGTGCAAGCATCATCCTTTCCCTGCCTCGTTCTGAGTTCCGCATGCTTCTCAGTAACAGCTTTGCTTGGTCCTAGCAGAGTTTCCACTCATTCAAGCTGCTGGCTACACTTGCTTTTACAGCTGTACCTGGGATTAAAGGCAGCTTTGCTCCTATGGCTTTCTCTGTCTCGGGCACGTCAGCATATGTCAGAAACATGAGCGACACTTACAAGTCTATTTGATGTGTTTACTCTTTTAAACTACAGATAAATTGGAATGTTGAAAACGAATCAAAGGAGACAGGAATTAGCTCCACTGCTTGTTTACCTAAATCAAGTGCTTTCCGTGAATGAGAATTAGCGTATTTTCAATTCCACATTCTTCTTTCTTGCTTCTCTCACAGGCTCATCCCTCCCTGTCTGATCCAGAGTCCCTTGTGTTGGGTGACTGACGCACAGCATTTTGTTTCTGACTCATTGTTGGTACCTTGCATGTATCAGTTAGGACAGTGTGAGGGTAGTCAAGGGTCACATGGACTCCACAGCAGTAGGAAACAACTCTTCTCCCTGTTTTGCACAGGTTCATCCAAACCCCACAGATGGGTCAGGCTGATGGCTAAGGAAAGCCCCCTCCATGGTGGCTGGCTAGGAACCAATGGTGGAGGTTCCTGACATCTTTCCCTGTGACTCATTCATTTCAGTGCCATAGCAACAGGCCAGAGATGCAGACACCAGGAACTCAGGATCCTCTCCAGGCCGGGTTCAAAGCACTTCCTGCCCTTCGATGAATTAGAGGAAAATTTCTCTTTATATATATCTGCAGATGACCCACGGACAGACTTCAGGGCTTGATAGGATGCTGGGAACTCTTTGCAGAGAACTTAGTGTGTTGGGTTGCAACGTGTTCCCTGTGAGTAAGAAGCTGGGTGGATAGCTCTAGCTCTACCAGAATGAGCTAGTCCACAAGTCAAGCTGGGTGGCTCAAAATCCTGGTCCAGGCTGCAATTAAGTTTTGATGGAGAAGTGAGAAGAATGAGGAGAGTGCATTGAATTCTTCATTTGTCTAAATTATTTCATGAAATGTACGAGCCTTTAAAATTTTCTACTTCTACGATATTTAAAAATATTAGTAATAACATCATCCAAGGACAAGTTCAACTATTAGCTTCTCTCAGAAACCTATCCTGATACTTTTTTTTTTTTTTTTTGGTCTTTTTGAGACAGGGTCTCCCTGTAGCCCCATCTGTCCTAGAACTCACTATGTAGTCCAGGCTGGCCTTGAACTCACAGAGACCCGCCTGCCTCTGCCTCCTGAGTGCTGGGATTAAAGGTGTGCGCCCGGCCTGATGCATTATTTTTAAAACATACATTAATAAAGAGATGCATTTGGGGCTGGAAAGACGGCTCAGTGGTTAAGAGCACTCGCTTTTGCAGAGGATTAGAGTTTGGTTCCCAGAGTCAGTCAAGAGGCTCATATCCACCTGTAGCACCAGCCTCAGGGGATCCAATACCTCTTCTGGCCTTTGAAGACGCCTGCACACACAGAGCCAACACACACACACACACACACACACACACACACACACACACACCACGAAGTAAAGAATAATAAGAATGAATCTTTCTTAAAATCCTTTAAAAACTACTTGTGTGTACATGCAAATATGGGCACACACAGGAGGCCAGCTGGTTCTCACCTTCTACCTTGTTGAGACAGGGTCTCTCTTGGTTTTGCTGTTGGGCTGATACTTCAGACTAAAGGACCCACAAGTTTCAGGGCAATTCTCCTGTCTCTGCTTCCCATCTTGCCAGAGAAGTGCTGACCTGATAGATGTGAACCACCACATCTAGTGTTTATGTAGGTTCCACGGGTCAGACTTGCATCACTAGGCCAGTGTGGCTTGTGCTTCCACCCCCTGAGCCATCCCCCTGCTCCCGAAGGTCCTTTTAATTCGCATCGGACTTAATATTTATCTTGCCCTGTGTAAAAGCCCTTTCTTTTTTAAGATGAAGTTGGTGCTTTTTGAGCCTACACATAGGTTTAGGAAAGGTGGGTGGGCTGACTTGTCAGTTTTGAATCCCTCTTGTTCTTAAAACCTATGAAATTCAGAGGTCTGGGATCCATCAAGCAGACAAACACTTCCAGTCACTCCAGGACACCTCTCGAGGTCTCAGTGAATATTTCTGCCTTTAACTCGTTCTCTGCACAGAAACCTCAGTGAAGTCCCTACAGCTAAGACAAACTATGTGAATTCATTCATTCATTCATTCATTCATTCATTCATTCCACCAGAACAAATGTGTTCTGTGTGTTCAATGCTAATTCTCCCACCCAGGGAATTCAATCTGGGGTGTGTGTGTCATTAATGCAACATATGCTGAAAACGTAAGTGCAACCAGGGTGTGTAAATACACGGCATATCATTGTATGCTATTGTGCCCCACCTGAAGGTCAGACATCATGAGACCTGTCCCTATTGTGTCTGTTTGTTTAGATACGTGCGCACCTTGTTTCTCAGTCCCCTGTTCTCTCTGAAGGAAGTTTTCTCAGGTCTACCCATTTATTTGAATCATTCTTGCAAAATACATACTGATGACTTGTCAGAATATGTTTGAAATTTTACAAATTGCGTGGCTGCCTGCTTTCCACACTTTTCCCACTGAGGGTCCATCCTTGTTGCTCAAATGCATCTAATTTTGATGAAATGGAATTGATCTCATCTTATTTTTGACCAATGGTTTGTGGTTTTGAAACAAGATTCTTCCCCCATCACTAACCCAAGAAATATTCTCATGGATGTCCCTGTGTTCTGTAGTTCAATCTATCTTCCCCGTATAGGATATCCATAGCAACCTGAGCTACAGACCAGTTTCCTTTTCCACTCTGAGTGATCCTGTTTTCCTGATGCTGTTCATTGCAGTCAAGGCCCCTCCTCAGTTTGAAACATTGAAACATCTCTTTTATTATGCATAAGTGTCAAGGTGTGTGTGTGTGTGTGTGTGTGTGTGTGTGTGTGTGTGTGTATGTGTGTGTGTGTGTGTGTGTTGGATAGTTTTAGAGTGACTTTTCCAAGGTGACCCAATCCCTAGGCAGCTTATCTGAGATTATATAGCTCCTATAAGATTAATACAGTTCTCTCTGAAGTGCCAGGATGCTGAGCACAAAGATGCCCAGGGGTTTCTATTGACATTCAGTAACAAAGCCCAGAGAGGTTAGAGGACTTCCCAGGGTCACAGAGTGTGAAAGAGCCCAGTGCAAATGCATTTTGGAGCCTGCTCTTTTCATTGGTCTGAGATCTCTCTACAGCCTCAGCCCTGGACACTGAGTCATCTGTGCAAATTGGCCCCTACACATAGTTGGCATTTGTATTTCCTACAGGTGTGACTGGATGCACTAGGATGATCTAGGACATCCTGAATGATCTAGGATGAGCAGAGAAATGGGGAGAAAGAGAAAGTGATTTTTAAGTGTGGTCTACAATGGGTACTAGGAGAGTATTTTCCAGAGTGAACCTCACTCAGACCCTTCTTCAGGCTCTCTTTGCTTTTACTTTTTAGGTGAGTTGCCTAAATTTAATTATCTGATTCCTAAGGGAACAGCAGAAATCAGAGAGAAGAAAAGGAGGTTACTAAAGATGCCAACAGGAAAAAAGAAAGATTACAAAAGGCTAGAGCAAAAGTCAAACTGCATGACCAGTCAGTCTCCAGAGCAGAGCTTGGCGTCACAACCACCTACCATCAAGGCATCTCCCCAGTGCCCAACAGCAGGTTTGAGTGTGTTGATGATGTTCTGTTCTGAATTCAGGGAAGCATGTAATTCATATTATCAATATTGTTATCCAAAATACCTAAAATAGTCATCACGATTGGGGTTCAGCTAACAGGGTCCACATGCAATGACATCCCAGCCCTGACAAACACGTTTCATATCTGGTACATGGTATCTGATGCCATTCCCCATGGAAGTCACCAGAAATCCCTGGGGAACGGTGGCAAGGTTAGCCTGGAGCAGGCTGCACTGCAAAAGTAAAACAGAGTTCAAAATAATAACGACGCAGGAGGATGCCACCGGGCCCAAGCCAAATAAGACCCCCAGTAACCGAGGTGGAATAATTTGAGTCATAAACTAACCCAGGGCATAGACTAAGCATCCATTAGTTCTACTGATACAAATGATTTAATAAATAAATAAGCAAATAAAAAGAGGAGACTGAGCTCCCTGAAGGTAATTACAGATCATTTATAAATAATATCATTCCAATGAGAAAGAATAAAACTCCCCAGTTCTTTGCTATGGAAAAAAGGAGTAACTATCTTCTTTGATGAAGGTTACCGTCCATGGTGGATCATGTTGTAGTATGTATCCTTAACATGATACAATAAAAATAACCTCTGTGATCTTCCTCCCTCAAACCCTCAATCTAATCATGAGAAAATCAGAAAAATTAAAAAAATTTTAAAAAGTAACAGTCTATAGGAGACCTGACCAGGATGCCACCATACCATCAAGATCAAGAACAGGAAAAAGTCTCAGAAAAATCAAATAATCAAGAAGAGTCTATGGGGCTAGAGAGATGGCTCAACAGGTAAGAGTGCCTACTGCTCTTGCGGAGGACCTGAGTTTGGCCCCCAGCACCCATATGGCAGCTTACAACCACCTGTAACTCCAGCTCTATGAGCTCTGACACCCTCTTCTGGCCACAGTGGGCACTGCATGCCTGTGGTACACATAAATTCAGGCAGACATACATACAAGGAAATTTAAAAGTTACTCTTAAAAAAAAAAAAGAAAGAAGAAGAGATTGGGGTGATGTGGTAAATAGATAAAATGTGGTGACATGGGTAGGTTCCTGGGACAAAAATTAAGAAAATCCAACACACCGTTGGCTTGAGTTAATGGTTCTGTTTTGTTCACCATTTGTAACAAGTGTACTACGTTGAAGTAGGATGTGCAGAAGAGTCTAGTGAGTTCAGAACACTCCACAGCAACTCCATAGTCTCCAAAAGCTGTTCCAAACCATAAAAGATCATTTAAAGAAATTTAAGAGGCTGGGGCTATGTCTCTGGATGTAAGAATGTTTGCCATGTAAGCATAAGACCTTAAGTTTGAATTCTCAGCACCCATATCAAAAAGCCAGGTATGGTCACATGCCTATAACCCTAGCACCATGGGGAAGGAGACAGAGGCTCACTGGGGCTTTCTGGCTGCCACCCAAGCCCCAAATTCAGTGAGAGACCCTGTCTCAATGGAATAAAGTGAAAATTGATAGAACAGAACATTTGATCTACTCCTCTGGCCTCCATCTGTATGTGCACACACATACGTACATGTACCACATGAATAAATAAATATTTTAAAAGAATATCTAATAACTTCATATACCCAGAAAAATCAAGCACCCAGAAAAAGGAGTTCCAGGGCACCATACAGCTGAACTCTGTCACATATAATGTAAGTGACACCTGGGATGATTTGAATTATAAATGTTCTCCAGAGGCCCACATGCTGAAGGCTTTGTCCCCAGCCTGTGGTGCTCATGGGAGATGTTGGAACCTTTAAGAAGTGGGACCCAGGACAGGAGAGCTGGCACATCCATTAAAGGTTAAGGCTCACAACCAAAAAGACAAGAAGTGGGACCCACAGAAGAAGTGAGGTCACTGGAAGGAATGTGTCCTTTGTGGGTAATAGGTCCCAGTTACTTCCTGGCCCTGCCTTTGGCAGCATCCTCCACCCTCTAGTCTCCACCAAAGAGCCAAAGCAGCGGGGCCCTGAAACCATGGGCTGACATCTCTGAAACCATAGGCACAGGTTGGTTCTTCCTCCTCTCCCACTGTTTATCTCAAGTGTCTTGTCAGACAGGCAGAGCTTTCTAACACAAGTCTTTTCAAATATGGCTATAAATGCAAGCACTTATACTTTTGAGTAACAAAACACCATAAGTACATTGCATGACCAAATCAAGCCTTGGGGTTACCAGGGTCTCAGGGTCTAGACAGTAACTGGCAGGTTTCAGGCTATAGGGAATAAAGAAATTCAGCAGGATAGAGTCAAGTCTAGTCAAGACAGCACTTAAAATGATTTAAAAGGTATGTGTTGTGTTGTGAATGCTCTATGTGTGTTCATGTACATGTGCACATGTGTATAAAATTATGTATGCATGTGTGTGCATACATGTGGAGGCCAGGTGTCCACATTGGATACCTTTCTCAGTTGCTCTCCACCTTATTTTTGAGACTGCCTAGCCAGTGGGCCCCAGAGATCCACCTGCCTCTGCTGCCCCAGTGCTGGGATTAGAGTCATGCACTGCCGTGCCTGGTTTTTATTTTTAAACATGGGTGATGGGAATCAAACTCAGGTCTTCATGTACTTTTCTGACAGAGTCATTTCCCAGCCCCCCAATCTATATATGTTTTACCATCACTTTAAAATTAAAATTAGAAAACCACATGGTTAGTAAATATATAGACACATACACGTGTGTGCACGCATGCGTGCACAAGTACATGCATGATCCAGACTGAGGTTGAGGCAAAGTTGCACAAATATCATTAACCTGGAAGTACGGTAGGAGGCAAAGGCAAGTCTCGAGGTCTGAGTGCCCAACCGCAGAGCATTTGTCAGGGACTGGAACGATGGCTCAGCAGTTGAGAGCACAGAGCATTTACCAAACTGCCTAAGGACAGATGGTGAATATTTTCATAGACGCTGCCTTAACTTTAACTGTATTCTAGATGTTTCTATTTTCATTGCCACTAAAAATATTTAACAATAACAATAACCTCTACTTAACCCCATTCCACTTTCCTCACAGGTAGTCACATTTCCTTCTTAGAACAGTGTTGTGGGGGAGAGGAGGCACACAAGACAGAAAGCTCTGCTGCCCCTCCGTAGGCTGGCCCTGTGTCAATACCCGCTGTGTTGCCCTAGAGAACAAAGCTCGCAATGACCACCCCGCTCTCCAGCTGTGGCCCTCAGAACTGCTGACTCAGTCCTCTGTACCTCAGTTCCCTCATCTGTGACAGGCCTGCTTGGGCTGCTGTGAGTTAAGCAATGGAGCACGCTTAGAAGGGTGCCTGTTATGTACTCTTGTTAATGCCAGCTGAGCTGTCTTTGCTATGGATGGGGAGAGGCCTTAACCAGGAACAGGATGTGTAGAAGAGGTGATGGACTGGACAACACCAAGGAAGGGACTGCTGGAGAAGATCTGGGACATTTCGCAGAGGAGTTTTAATATAGAAAAGGAGGACATGGGGAGTGAGGATCGTAGCAAAGGGTGTGGTTGCCAGCCTGTGACCACTAAAATGACACCCCAAACTCATACAGTACCAGGTAGCTTTTCAAAGCATTGCTACTGAGCCGCCAGACCTGTGAGGCAGGAGGGGCTGAGGCCCCTGGATCTCCATTTCTGAATGAGAATCTGCTGTCTAAGGTGCAACATGCAGTGTTAAACAGGCGACTTAAAAGGAGTGGAGCTGGCACAGAACAGCTCATTGAACAGTGTAGACCTCAGTGTGCCAAAGGAAAACAAGGGCCCTCTAACCCCCAGCTCAGCCATTTGTTCAGTTACTCCCTAGTGTACACCAAGAGGGACAAAATTATTCAGTAAGTGAAGGAAATAAATGAAGTTCCAAGAGTTAAAATATAAAAAAGGCAAAGTGAGGGATGGAGGGAGGGGGAGAGTGAAAAAAGGACACAGGAAAGGAGAGAGGGAGGGAGAGAGGGAGGGAGGGAGAGTGAGGGGGAGAGAGAGGGAGGGA
>NW_008360311.1:6314087-6325044 GCF_000622305.1 Nannospalax galili
ATATACACATACATGCACATTCTTGAATACACCTATGCACACACGTATATAACACACACGTACACAAAAAATTAAAATAAATAAATAAAAGACCGTCTGGAAGACTGCTGTAGTAGCCCAGATAAGGGATGGTAAGACTTGAGCCAGAATAGTAGAGGGGAAAGGAGATACGGATTTCCTCATTTATTGGCTGTAGAGACTATAAAAAGAAGGATCGGAAAGTAATGGAGCATGCATATAATCCCAGCTCTCAGGATGCTGAGGCAGGAGGATTGTGAATTCAAGGCCAGTATGAGATAAACAGAAAACCTTGTCCCAAAAAAAAGGAAGAAAGGAAGAGGGAGGGAGAGAGGGAGGGAGGGGGAGAGGGAGAGAGAGAGGGAGGGAGGGGGAGAGAGACGGAGGAAAGCAGGAAGGAGGGGAGGGAGGGAGGAATGAAGGGGGGAGGAACAGAGTGCGGGAGGGATCTGAGGGACCAGGCAAGGTGGGCAGTTTGTGTGGTGACTTCGGACACACTGTGAGAAGCTGAGGTTGGAACCACACTGGTGGCCTCACTGAGCTCTGAAGTCCATGCCTAACCTATCTCTGGGTCACCAAACAGGAAGTACCGCCTCCACTCCTCAACAGCATCGCTACGTTAAGTCTTAGGAGACAGGGTGAACCACAATCCCATCCCAATTCCAGTCTCCTCCTGTCAAGTGACGGAGACCATATCACCCTCTGAACCTTCACTCAGGTTCAGCAAGGATCCTGTGAAGGGTAGGTTTTCTTCCCATGAAATACTCCTTCATGAACTCACACAGCAAAGGTGACATCCTCCTGCTTGGCTGGATTCCCTGTGTAGGGGCTGTTGAGTCTCGAAGACTTCGGGGAGATTGTGGCTGTGGCAGTTCCCTTTAGTTGTAAACTAGAGGCACCTGCAAAGAAAAAATCCCAATTGAAGAATTTCCTCCATCAGATGGACCTGTGGCCATGTCTATGGGGCAGTTTCTTGATTGCTAATTGGTACTGAGGGCCCAGCCCAGAGTGGTCGGTCCCATGCCTAGGCAGGCCTGGGCCACACAAGAAAGGCAGCTGAGCAAGCCAGGGGAGCCAGCCAGGATTATTCATTCCTGGTTTCTGCTTCAGCTCCTGCCTCGCCTTCCTTCCAAGTTAGACTAACCTGTAAGCCAAACAAATCCTTTCCTCTCCAGGTTGGCTGTGGTCAGTGTCACAGCAACAGAGAAGCAAGCTAGAGCCTTCCCTGTAGTCTGCAAGCAGGTGGTCCACTTGGGGTGTTTACTGTCCAGTCTTTTTTCACCTGGGCATGAATCCTCAAATCCAGACTGAGGTGGAGAGGGCTTCCTGGGAGTCAGGGAGAGATGCTTACTCCAAACGGGGTCTTTAAAGGGTACACCGGCAGGGGCCCTCCCTCTGATGCTCTGTGGCCCTATGCACTTTCTGGACCCCTGCTGGATCCTGCCCTTCCTGGTGAGGTCAGGGAGTTGCTCCCTGTCCACTGGTGGGCACAGCCACCTGGATCCGGATGAATGGAGGGCAGGCCCCAGCCACAAGCCAACTCCACCTCGGCATCCCCAGGCCTGAGCAGAACCACAAAGTTGGAGCATGGGCCTGTGCAAAGCCAGCCAAAGGCGGTTCTCCGAATCCCCACCCAGCTCCACCTCCCAGACTTTCAACCTCAATAAAACTGACTTCCTGACGGCTCACAAAGGCAGCCCAGCATTTAGGGGCGAGCTGGGCTTTTCTTCAATACACCTGCTTTCATTTCTGGTCAGTCTTTGATTTGAACTGAATAAGCCATGGCAGATGAGCTGGGGCTGGGGTTTGAAAAGACTTTGGTAGGGTGCGGGATACCAACGTTTGCCCACGCGGAATGGCCTAACCGGCAGCCACGTTTCAAGGCCTTCCCGTGCAGTCCAGCTTCTTAGAACTGTTCCACGTACCCAGACTACAGAGGACTTCCATCCTCCCCTGACCCCAAGGCCCTCGCAGCTGGGAGGCGCTGGGAATCACTTCTGGCGCTGAAAAGGTTAATTGTCTCCTGCTGCGAAGTGGAAGCTGCGAAAAGAGTCCTGGGCAGGGGCGGGATGGTGGCAAATGAGGTTGTCTTTATAGTACTGCTCGTTCTCCACACGGTGGAAGGGCATTCGTTCACAGGCACTCTCGCTGGAATTACCAAATCTGCTCAGGAAGCCTTCATTAGGATATTAAACAAGACTTAATAAGTGAAAGTGATTTGCATCGCTGATAATCACGGGCATTAATCAAGACAGCTTCTGCCTCTTTCCCTGCAATATGCTTCATGTTCCATTGAAAAGCCCCTTTAATTCTGGAGGGCTCCTTAAAAGGGAAATATTGCATTTAGAAAGCCATTTTTTAAATGATTTACTTAGCAAAGATCACTATAAATAATGGTCTCTTCCCCTCACAGCTGTAGCTATCAGAATAATTAATACTGGGAGGTTTGTGTCAGGGATGGGGCCAGATGTGTCCCCATTTATCAGACATGGGCTGCACTTATTCTAATACATTCCTCAGCTTTTAAAGAGCACATTAAGTCTGACCCAAAAATCGAACGCACACTCTGAACTTGAGGTTCTTACTGCAACTGAGTCCTAAGTCACTGTGGGGTGCTGCCTTCCCCATCAGCCTCTGTGTCTCCCAGATCCTCCAATGTGAGCAGTGAAACGAGACAACGGGCTCATGGTGGTGAATACAATTAGAAACAAATAAAAGGAAAGCTGTTTAGGAGTGTGGCTGGCCTTCTTTATAAAGCAGCTGCCTCTGGTTGAAACCAGTGACCTCGGCGACGAGCGACTTGCATCCATGTGAAACTTGTTTTCTGACGATTAGAAAGAAGAGAAATGAGAGTTAACACTTTGGTTTAGGCGGTAAAACATCAAGGGGGTTATCTGGAAGTTTTTTCCCTTTTTTTTCTTTTTTTTTCTTTTTTTTTTTTTCAAATCCCTGGTTTTCAGCTTCACAAATGGATTATTTTTCAAGGTCTTAGGAACAAAAGATCAAGGCCATTTTGTGACTTTTCATGGTCAGAAAGAGCATGAAGAACAGCAGTTTTCCCAATGTCAAGCTGTGTAAGATAAGGCAGCTGGAGAGGATGGGGGTGGTGGTCTCCGGCCAGAACTGGAGCCCAGAGTGTGGGTATAGCTCGACACCTCCCCTCCGTGATCCTCCAGATGCGGTCCCTCGCGGCCCCTGGAGCTGCCTGGGGGGGGGGGGCGGGGGATAAAGCTATAGAGATGAAAAGAAAGCTAGACACTTGCAGCGCTTACAAGTTTGTGAAGGGTTGTGGGCTGAACAGGAAAGGGTTAAACTTGTGTAAACTAGGAGGTCTGCATAGAGCAGTTATCTGTCTCCCTCTGGGCACAAGCACTTCACATTCTCCACTAATGTAACAGAAATTGGATTTTTAAAGAAATAAGCCCATGAGAACAAGAAAAACTAGGAGAAAATAAAAAGCAAAACCCTATTTGGGAATCAGAAAAGCAGCTAAGTGCTAACTGTCGGCAGAGTCCAGAAAACTACATCGTCACCTGCTCTGAAAACAAAAGCCACAGAAATAACTTGATTTAAACCCAGAATCCACCACGACTCCCAACTTGGTAGCATCAGGTACTATGAGAGACAGAGGCGAAGGGTTAACAGGAGACTGGAAAATCCTGTGTAGTCCACCAAGGGGAGCCACTGCCCCTCCTCCACAGCCAGCAGGCTGAAGGCCTTCCTCCCTGAAGGCCTCTGGGCTGCACAGAGTTGGCAGAGTTTCTGTGAAGAACGTGGTGACCCACCTACGTGCCTCCCCACCGCCCTCCTTCCCTACTTGAAGACTCATCCACAAAAGGGCTAATCAGTCCAAGTTTCTAAAGAATCTAAAGATTCTGATGATCACTTTTCCCCTAAGAGAAGGCCCAAGCACGTGACCCCAAACAGAAGATGTCCAGGATCCACCCTGAGGTGGACTTTTTGTTTGTTCCTTTGTTCTGTTTTAATTTTCAGCTTTTTGAGACAGGGTATGATATGTAGCCCAGGCTGGCCTTGAATTCAATATTCTCCTGTCTCAGTCACCCAAGTGCTAGGATCAGAGGTATGTGCCACCACAAACAGCCATCCAACTGGAATCTCGCCTCACATGAGTTGATAGCTGCTGTTACCAGGCATTCGAGACAATCATCCAGAATGAAATCAGAGGGAGAAAAGGAAAGCAGCTGAAGGCATCAGATCCCGGGCCAATAAACAAAATCAGTAAACAGCCCCCCAAATCAGTATCTTCACAAAGATGAGAAACAGGAACCGGACGCTTTTAAAAAGGAACAGCTAAAAAAGAAAAAAGGAAGGATGAGTTAGGGAGCGGGTTCAATGATAAAGTGCTTGCCACCTGAGTATGAGGACCCAAGTTCTGATCCCCAGAACACGCGTAAAGCTGGGCATGGTAGTGTGAGTCTGTAATCCCAGCAATCCTACACCAAGATGGGAGGCCGAGGCAGAAGAATCCCAGGCCGCTCATGGGCCAGCTAGCAGACGATGGAAGGTTCCCTACCTCAGACACAGTGGACAGTGAGGACCAGCACCTGAGGTTGTCCTCTGACCTCCACATGTGCCACGGCACACACACAGACACACCAAAAGAGAGATGGGAGGGAGAGAGGGAGGAAGGATGATATCTTGGGGGTGAGGGGGTCTGAAGTGACAATCAGAAAAAACACAAAGACAAAAAGATGGAAATAGATTACACACAAAATTAGAAACCAGTGCATAGGCCAAATATAGTAATTGAGGTCCAAAAGACAGAAAGAGCACAGAGGAGAAAACAACGAAATAAATAAAAAAGAAATCTACCAGGGATAAAGATCTGCTGTTTCCCAGATTGACAAGATCCGCTAAAATTTCAGCACAACGGTAACAAAGAGACCATCTACGGCATTCTAGGGAGAAAAGCCAGTATTCCAGTAAGGGATCGAGCACCGACTTCACCCCAGAGACCCTGAAGGCCGGAAGACATTGGAGAAACTCTCTTCAAACTTTTAAAGGGAAAGTATTCCCAATCTAGAATCTGATGTCCAATGAAACTATAAAAGTATCAAAGTAAAAAAAAGATTGTCAAACAGGCAAGAATTCAATGTGTGTATTCCACCTACACTCTTTCTCAGTTAATTACTGGAGAATATTCTAGAATGAGAGTCAAAAGGAAAAGGAAAACTGGACTCTGAGGGGCTGGAGAGATGGCTCAGCAGTTGAGAGTATACTGCTTTTGCAAAGGACTTAGATTTGGTTCCCAGCACCCACATCTGGTGGCTCACAACAACCTGTGACTCCAGTGTCAGGGAAACAGACACACCCTCTTCTGGACTTCACACTGTGTTCAGTGCTTTAGAGGTTGGGGGGATGTCCAAGACGAGGGTGAATGACAGTCAGTCTGCTAAGAGGACTCGGAAGAGAATGAAATTAGAATGCATTTGAAAATATAGATGAAGCCAGGCATGGTGGCGCATGCCTTTATTTCCAGCATTTGGAAGGCAAAGGCAGGTGGCTCTCTGTGAGTTCGAGGCCAGGTCTACATAATGAGTTCCAGTCCAGGTGGGATGGCAGGGAGACCCTGTCTCAAAAAAAAAAAAAAAAAAAAGAAAAAAGAAAGAATAGATGGAGATTTATAAAACTGGGTGGACAGGTAAATAGGTAAGACGGAAGAACAGACAATAAACCCACAAAGTGTCAAATAAACTTTGAAAAGGGACAGTAAGAATATACTAGCTATTGTGCAATGGAGTAACATGTGCATACCATTCCAGTGTGAGCAGAGTGGGGGAGAGGGTTAAGAGGGCTCTATGAATGTATGCAGGTAATATAAAAGGCTCAGCTTTTAAGAGTTTAATCTGGGGGCAGGAGTGATGGCTCCCGCTACTTGCTGTGCAATCATGAGGATCTGAGTTCAGGTGTCTAGCACCCACATAAAAGCCAGGCATAGCGGGCACACATCTGTAACCCAAGCACTGGAATTGGGACCTGCAGAGACAGGCAGATCCCTGGAGCTCACTGGCCAACCAGTATAACCAACTGGTGAGCTCCGGGTTCACGCTGTCTCAAAAAATAAGGCGGATACTGATAGAAAAAGACACCCAATGTCAACATGTAACCTTCACCTTCATTCCCACATATGAGCACATGCACCTGCACAAATATGTGTATATGCATGCACACAAATGCACACACAGAGAAAGGCAAAAAGAGCATCTCAGAAGTAAGAAATTGGAGGTGACAGGAATGACCGGGGATGGGCTCCTGAGACACAATTTAGCTCTTCATGTGTAGAGAACTTTGGTTAAAAACTAAAACTAGCTAAAAATATGAGTGATACTTTAAATTCTCCTGGCACACTGACTTCCAATAATGAATAATAGTGGTAAAGCTATTTATATTACATGGCCAATGATACCTCAGGACAATTATTTTAAACGGCATGTTGTGGTCAGATAGAAGGTTAAGGGCTGGACAAAGGAAGGCTGTTGGGGGCCTAACAAGGGTTTTCCCGTATCAACTCAGAGATGTGTTCTGGGTGCGAATTTTCATCCAACACCGTCACTTCCTGAGTTATTAGCATTTAACTGGACTTCACAGGCACCTGTCCTTTCCCATCTGTTCTACTCCATTCTAAGCATACTTATGGCTTCTTACCAAGCCGACCTACAACTAAGGCTACAACATGCAGTTTTCAAACTGTATTCAAACAGTGTTTCAAAGCTGCTTGGGGTAGTTAGTAAGTGGCATGCCCTCAACATGAGTTCAACCATTGAAAACTCCCTTTGGGGGCTCAGCAGTTAGGAACACTTGCTGTTCTTCCAGAGGACTTGGGTTTGATTCCCAGCACCCACATGATGGCTAACAACCATCTGTAACTCCAGTTCCAGGGGATCCAATACCTCTTCTGGCCTCTGTGGAACATTGCACACACATGGTGTACTTACATACATGCAGGCAAAACACTAATACACATAAAATAAAAATAATAAAACATAGTTTGTAAAAATTCCCTTTTGAGAGAAATGGGGAAAATGGGGATACTTTAAAGGGGGCATGGAGGGAGGGTTAGACAGGGAGGGAGACAAGAGAGATAAATAATGCCCATCTAGTGTGAAAAAAAAACAGAAGGAATCATATTAGTCCAAAAATATGAGTGATACTTTAAATTCTCCTGGCACGCTGACTAACAAATTACACATACATTATTTCTACATGAGTCCATGTGTACAGCTGAAGGCTACATTACAAGAAATAGTGCCAGACAGGAAAAACCTCCCTTTGAGTTGTTGACCAGGGTAGTTTAAAAGACTTCCAAAATCACACAGGCTATTTCCACAGCCCTTGATTGCCTCCCAGAACTTGAAGGTAAGAGCCTATTGCTGAAGACAGGACATACTTCAGGCACAGGATTTGGAGCAACGGAGTTGGAACTGACCTGAAAGCCTCCTCCCCTGAAGGCCAGCTCTCATAGCTTTGGAGAGCACCACACAAGCCACTAAGGGAGAACATCAATTGATGGTCCAATCCCAGCTTCAAGGCTTAATCACCACATCAATGACCAGCACAGCATACAACATTGGTGCCGTAGTGGGGGTAATCAACAGCTACCTAATTGGACTTAAAGCCCACTCAATGGGAGGAAACTCATGTTTGGTACTATAAACACAGCCAAATATACATGGCTGGAGAGGTCTTAGATCTTAGAGAAAACTCCAAGACTGTCACATCCCTAGACAAATGTAATTTCTTATTATGTGCAAAATATGGATCCTTATATTTACAGACAAGTTTCCCAGTCACCGCTCATCAAAGAAGCTTCTTTTGCAATAGACGGAGACTATCACAGAGTTCCACAACTGGTCACACATAGACATTATTGTGAATTGCCCAAGGCTAAGTGGCATATCTACAATATAACCTCTACACCTAAGGCTCATGGAACATAGACCAAGGGGTAAAGAGGACACTAATGCATCTCTCAGTTCTCATCAATGAAGTTCCCTCATGCAACAGAGGGCCAGGAACACAAAAGATAGCAAGTGGCCAAAGCCTGGAGAATAAGAGTCTGCTGAGTGTGGGTCTGTGCACAGGACTCTTATATTAAACTCCACCCACCCAGGACTCAGGGACCATTTCAGAAGAGGGGATGGAAAGATTGCTAAGAGCCAGGGAAGAGGTGTATGACCGTGTGGAAATAGAGTCCTACAGGTGCCTAGAACCTTGCTCATATGAACCTACAGCCAATGGTTCAGCATGCACAAGACCCATGCAAACTCAATCAGACAAAACCCCAGCATAGAACTGAAGAAATGGATAATAAGCCCCAATCTTAGTCAAAGAATTATTGGCAGTTGATTACTGGTGTGTGAGGAAGAGCTGATCTCAAAAGAAAGGATTCTAGATAAGCTGCCTAGACCCTAATGGATGAACTTGCGCTGAGGGATGTCTGGTGACACTAACTTCATATGCTAGGCCTTAACACAAATGACAGAATATATTAATTCCAATGGGATGGGGGGTTATGGGAGGGAGCCAATGGGGAAGGGGGTATAAAGATGATTAAAAATGATTGAGATGTTCTGTATGAAATACACAAAAATTCAATTTAAAAAAATTACAAAAATATTTCCTTTTGTTGTTTTGTATTTTGGAGCCTGAGGCAGTTAGCATTGATAATCAGCTTGATGGGACCTAGAGTCACCTAGAAGACACACCCCTGGGCACATCTATAAGGTAGTTTCTAGACTGACGAACTGGAATGGAAGATCCACTCTAACATGTGAAGCATCACTCCATGAATGAAAAGGAGACTCACTGGAAAGGAGAAGCAAGCTGAGCACAGCATTCTCTCTCTGCTTCCTGACTGTGGATGCCATGTGACCAGTCACCTCACACTCCTGCCGCCACGCCTTCCCTCCATGATGTGGAATCTGATTCTCCATATGTAAGGGAGAAACAACAAATGAGCTGGCAACTCCAGTCACAGTAACAGTTCATTTTGAGTGCCCATTGCCCCATGTTCATGAAATGCCCCTGAGAAACCATTTAGCTGAAACACAGAGCACACTCCTTGGGAAATGGCTGCCGACTGGCTGTGTAGACACACCCTCTGCTGTGTGAGCTGGGGTTGTGAGAAGCTTGCTCATAGTGGACATAAATACCCACAGCACCAGCACTCAAAATTCAGTGAGGAGCACAGCGTACCTCAGGCATCTGCAAACTGGTGGCCAGTATACCCTGCTCGGCTACATTTCTGAAAGTAGACTGTGCCATCTAACATGGCCCAACACAAAACCAAATTATTAGGTGGGTCTAAGGCAGAGGAATTTCATCAGTGTTCTAGGAAAGCAGAACTGGGAATTAAGGAGGCCACGTTCTAGGAGTCCTCCGGGCTACCTATAACATTATGCGTTCAGAGGATTTGGGGTGGTTAAACCTTAATTTGGCCTTCCCCTATTTTTTCATTCTTCCCAAGCAGCTCTTTAATCTCTAGACAAGGGTTAGCATTAAAATACCCTCTAGAATACTTGGTATTTAAAAATGGCAATTCCTTTTCTCCTTCCTTTGAAAATGGTGTTTCAGGAAAGGAAGTTAGATCGGATTCTGGGAGAATGGCTTTACCTGGCAACCTGCTCTGCTACTGAGAAGAAACAGAGTTGAACATTTGGTCAACCTCCAGCACCCGAGGAAATCCAGCCCTTGTGCATGAGGAGAGAGCTAGCTCATTTGAATTCTTCCTGCACTGACTTTCAGACTGCTTGGGCAAACCCTAGACTCTGCTCGAGTCGGATGCAGCCTCCTCACTCTGGAGATCCCCTTTGCTATATGGTCATCAGGAGAACTATTACAAAGCACCATCTCTGCCCTATCTATCCCTAGAGGGGAACCGAAAGAAGATGGGACGTGGTCTAGAAAAATGAACCTGGGAAGCTGGTGAGACGGCTCAGCAGTTAAGACCACTGGCCGCTCTTGCGAGAACCTGGGTTTGATTCCTAGCGCCCACATGGCAGGTAACAACCATCCCTAACTTCATTTCTGACCTCCACAGGCATTGCATGACACAGGTGCACTTACATACATGCAGGCAATACACTCATACACATAAAATAAAAATAATAAATTTTAAAAATGAACCTTAGAGGATCATAATACTTAAAACTTGAAAAACTTATTTAATTCAAGCTTATTAGGTATGAAGCCCCAACTGAAATTGAGCAAATTCTATGTAGAAAAGTTGTCTATAATAAAGAAACTTCCAAATCCTTGTTAAAATGCAATAGAATAAGAGTGAATGAATATTTTAAAACATTAGTGGATGCAGGACACAAAAATATCATGTCATTTCCGAACAGAATAGAGAGCCCACTTTAATGGACAGCTGAGGAGACATCATAACATATAGTAATTATTTGCAGGTAGATAATTAAGGTACTAACAGGCCAAGCACTTTGTAAACAGCTTAAAGCAACAGCAACAGTAATTGTGCAGAGTTCCTAACCTGACCTAAAATTATTCAGGGCATTCCAAAATACAGGTGTCCAGTGTCACCCAGCACACACCACTTGCAGGACAGTAAAACTAAGAGATCGTTCCATTTGAAAAAACTCCCTCAAGCTGATTCTTGTACATAGTCTAAACCAAGAACAAGAGTCTATTGAACATTTGCTGCCTCAAAACATGGATTACTGAGTGAGTGCTCACTATCTCATAAACATTTTGCTCAGATGATCTTATAGATGGAGCATCCTAAGAAATTTCACAGATGGAGACAGGTGTGCTGACACTCATCTGTATGTAGTTCTAGCACTTGGGAGGCAGAAGCAGACAGATCTCTGTGGGTTCGAGGCCATCCTGGTCTACGTAGCAAGTTTTAGGCTAGCCAGGGCTGCCTAGTGAGACCCTTATGCAAAAAAAAAAAAAAAAAAAA
>NW_008360311.1:6325068-6341340 GCF_000622305.1 Nannospalax galili
GAAGTTACACAGATGGAATTAGGGCTGCATTGTCCCAGATTTAACCCTTGCCTCACCAAGTATGACTTCTAGTTAAATATAAGGTTAAATTCAAAGTCAAGGTGAAACGTGCACTGTCTGAACTGCTTACAAAGTGGACACGCGGGATTCTTGGGCTGTGCAGAGTGGGTAAGTGTGGCCTGCACATCTCTCTTCCCACACATGTGGTAGGAATTGTCACCTGCCCCAGAGCTGTATTTTATACCTGAACAAGCCTTGGTCCAAACACATAGTGTTTCTTTGCTGGGACACAAGCCTGTTGCTTGTCCTGGAGCTCTGAGATTAGCTAGCCTCATTCCAGCAGGGAGAGATTTTTACGTACCACTCAGTGACAGGCAGCATCTGGAAGCCCGAGAGGTGAGGCTCTGAAGGATACTGTCAGTGGAGAGGATGCTGCTGCTGTTCTCTGAGAGCTTCATCTTCCTCCAGTGCTACCATGTCCATGACACTGTCACTTGACAAGACCCTCTGACCGTCAGCCTTGCCCCTCACATCTATGTCAGTCTAACTCCCTTAGCCTGTCTGTAGCCGACACCACCCACCACCATCCACTTCATCCGTCACCTCTTTAACCTGACTGGTCCCCTCCAGAAGCCAAGTCAGGTTCTCAATCCCACTACTTGTGGCCAGAAGACTTGCTATGGGAAGACACCCTCTTAGGGACCACGTCACCTTCCTGACACAAGGGACAGTCAGGCGCGTAAGGTGGTGACAGGAATCTGGAAGGCAGATGCCAGGCTTGCACTGTCTGTGAGCAGAACCAGCTGAAATCAGCATTTGAGGCCTTAGTGCACCTGCTAGAGCTCTCGCCCTCTCTCTCTCTCTCTCTCTCTCTCTCTCTCTCTCTCTCTCTCTCTCTCTCTCTCTCATATTTGCCCTCAGCAGAAGGGAGATAAGGCTGTGTTATACCTTTGTTTCTGTTGCTGTGATAAAGCACTCTGCCAAAGACAAGCAAAACATTGGAGCAAAGGGCTTAAGAGACTTACCATGCCAGGCGATACAGGTCATCGTTTGGGGGGGAAGTTGAGGCAGGAACCATGCCAGGCGATACAGGTCATCGTTTGGGGGGGAAGTTGAGGCAGGAACCCCGCCAGGCGATACAGGTCATCGGTTGGGGGGGGAGTTGCGGCAGGAACCACGCCAGGCGATACAGGTCATCGGTTGGGGGGGAAGTTGAGGCAGGAACCACGCCAGGCGATACAGGTCATCGTTTGGGGAAGTTGAGGCAGGAACCACGCCAGGTGATACAGGTCATCGTTTGGGGGGGAAGTTGAGGCAGGAACCACGCCAGGCGATACAGGTCATCGTTTTGGGAGGAAGTTGAGGCAGGAACCACGCCAGGCGATACAGGTCATCGTTTGGGGGGGAAGTTGAGGCAGGAGAGCAGGCCAAAGAAGTGTGATGAGAACCATGGAGGGTGTTGCTTGCTGGCCGGAAGGCAGGCTTGGGCATAGCTACCTTTCTTATATAGTTTAGGAATAGCCTGGCACCCACACGGGGCTGGGCCCTCCGACATCAATTAACAGTCAGGACAGTCCCTCACAAACACGCCCGGGGCCAATCTGTTGACACTGTCCTCTCAGGAGACCCTAGGTCTTGGCAAGTTGACAGCTAAAGCTAACCAGGACAGGCTTCATGTGTATTACTAAGTTGGCTGGCGAGCAGACCAACTTTGCCCTCAACACCTCCCTAAGAATTCCAGACCATCAGAAAAAGACTCTGTCACCTTCCAGAGGAACTTCCCTGAGAGCTTTGCTCACATTAACCTGGTCCTCTCATCCCTTCCTCGTCTGCTCTCGGACAGTCACTGCACACCATGTATTAGAATGGGAGTCAAGGTACTCGGGTCTTCACGTCATTCCCCTGTTGTGAAGAGCTCCCCATCAGCAAAGCATTGTGGGATCTCCAGGCAAGAAACAAAGCAGCGCAGGGGCTCTGCCCCTAGACCCTCTCCACACGAGTCTCTTTCTTTGCTGGTCCGAAGCAGAGAGGGCTATAGACAAGGCAAGAACACACTCAGACTCAGAACCTGCCTCCTGGGGGTCAGAGGCAGCCTGACCTCTGTCACCTTGCATGGGTCACATGGTTAACCAAGGACCAATTCCCCCTACTCAGAGAGTGGCTCCTGCCACACAGCCTATGTGATGAGAGCTCCACTCCTCTGCCCCAGGCACAGATAGGCCACATATTAATTAAGCCTGCTTCTTCAATGTGTAAGACTCCCCTTCCCTCAAAAACCTTTAAAAGTTGATACCTTGCTTTGTCTGTCAGGCCTGAAACTACTTCAGACATCTGCCTTGCTATCAGTTAACAACCCACTTACCTGAAGGACAATTCCTCTTTCTTCGTTCTTCCCCTCCTCCTCCTCCTCCTCCTCCTCCTCCTCCTCCTCAGCCAGCAATTCTACATGATCTGATAGATAAACCACCCCTCTCTCCACCAGGATCCATTCAACTTTTTTAATGTTCAGTTAAACAATTTTTTTTAAACATCCATATCTATCTGGAGAGATGCACAAGGGTAGACTTATTTTCCCAACTGTAAGACTTTCTAGCTTAGTTGGGAAAGGTAAGACACACTCATCTACTATGGACCCAGGTATATGGCACTAAAATGTCTCCAGGGACCAGATCCACATAAAAAGTCTTTCTCAGTCTTAAAGAATGACTGAATTAGAGTCTTGTCAGCACATACACACACACACACACACACACACACACACACACACACACCACAAGGTGGCTTTGAGCCAGTCTCCCTCTTTCTTCCTAGCTTCCAACAAGATTGAATAGTCTAGGGTTTGGGGTTCAAGGGAGACACTGAGATGGATTGTCTTTGGGGTAAGATTAGAAGAATATTAGTGCCACAGAAAGAGTATGGTGGTGGCTCTGAGGAGAGCTCAGGTCCATGTAGCAGAGTGGGGGTTCCTCTGGTGGGTTCGGGGGAAGGGGAGGCTCCATGCCACTTGGCTAGGCAGTTCACAGTGGAGGCAGCAGGGGAGGGCTTTTGCATTTCTAGGAAGGACGTGTGGTACTGAAGATGTGGGGAACTGGGGATGAGGGTCCCCTTTAGTTAACGTGCGTCCAGCACATGGAATGTGTCACCAGTAGTCCCTGATGGCTTGGAGTCTGGTAGCCTTGGGCCTCTACACAGAATCATCTTGGAGGAGAGCCATACCCTGCAGATGGAATCAACCTGAGCAACCAGTGACTGGCCTGGGTTCTAACAGACACCCCATCCCCCTGCCAGAGTTCAGTATAGAAATCTCAGAACCTTCCAGAATCACCATTTATGATTCCTTCATACCAGCCCCAATAAACTCAGCAATTGAACCTAGACCTATTTTAATTTTTTTAAAGGATGTCCTATGTTCTTCAAAGCAATTTTTCTTTGAAAAACCTATTTTCAACTGGCCATTCTCACCACCTCCTTGTGCACCTTTGGATTTCTGTGGGACAGATTTATGCTCTCCAGATGCTGGGTTGCTATAATTTCACCTGCCACATCTGGCTCTTTGGCATCCCGGGCTGGAAGCTTCAAAGTTTGCATTTCTGTCCCATACGTGGTTAGGCTGCAGGCTGGTGCTTTATCTCCTTGGATGTAATTTCCCTTTGACTCACCTATAATTCTTAAGAATTGTTGCATTTGTGTCCATTTTGAATAAGGTTCTACACAAATGCTTCATTTGATCTCACAGCAGATCCTTTTATATCCTCTCCAGTGGCCTCGTTTTTAACAGGCGGAAGCCTCAAGGAGACCCAGAAGCAGGGAGTCCAGTGCCTTGCACAGCCGATTTGTTTGTTCCAAGCGCCTTGCTTCTTGGAGGGCAAGAAAAGAAAGTGGTGAGAAGGGGAGCCTCTCCTGTCCCCAAGGGAAGACAGACAGGTGCCAGCTCAGGGATCTGAACCCGCACCTCCTTGTCATCCAGTGTAGCCACTTCATTGTTCTAACAAACCATTCCTCTGGGAAGTGCCTGCTGGGAAATAGAAAGTGGTATGAGCACCTTCCTTAAAGTGTTCTCCACAACATTCATCCTCTGGACGCTCTGGACAGCACCCACCCCCATGCACACACAAAATGAAAAGTGCAGTGCATATGAGCTATGTATTCCTGGAACCGGAGATTTGGGAAAAAAGCCCCAGGCTCCAACAGCCCCCAAAGGCCAGGCTGGGCCATCCATCCCCATATGCCAATTAAAGGGGTGAGCAGTAGTGAAAGGAGGTGAAGGACACTTAATGAGTGTGCTGGGAAGAGGAGCAAATCAAGGGGTCGAGTGGATTATGGCATTAATTATATAAAAAAAAATTCTTAGCCAGGTGTGGTGGCGCACGCCTTTGATCCCAGTACCAGCGAGGCAGAGGCAGGTGGATCTCTGTGAGATGGAGGCCAGCCTGGTCTACACAGCAAGGTCCAGGCCAGCTGGAGCTACAGGGAGACCTTGTCTCCAAAGACAATAAAAACAAACAAACGAAATGACAACAACCAAATTCCATGTGGTAATCTATGCTGTATTTGCATTTGTGAAGTTGGGATCTTCGTAAGGGAATCGCTGTTTATGATGGTTAATTTTGATTGCTAACCTATGGCATTAGTAAAGCATAGCTTTGAGTGTGTCTGTGAGTACTTTTATCTAAATCATGAATTTTGCTTCACTTTTTATCTAAATAATATTTTTATTATTTTTAAATATCTTACATATTTTGAAAGTTTCATACATATATACAATGTATATTGATCATATCCACCCACCACCACCTCCCTCCAAGTCCTCCTAGTGCCCCCCCATCCCATCTCACCGTGACGGCTTTTCCAGAAAGGATTAACTGAAGAGGAAGACGTGCTCTGAATGTGGGTGGCACCCTGCCCCAATAGAAAGGGGAAAGATGGCAACCGAACAGAACACCTGCACTGGTCTCCCTTTCTCTGCTTCCTGACCCCCCTAGATGTGAGCAGGCAGCCTCACACTCCCGCTGCCACAGCTCTGCCTGCCCCTCTCCACCTCTCCCTCACCATGATGGACGGAATCCCAGAATAAATCCTTCCTCCCTGAAGGTGCTTCCTGTCAGGTCACTGCAACAAGACAAGTAACAAATCTGCTGTCCCTCACAATTTTTAGCTATCAGTCTCACTTTAAATGGATTCATCTCCTATCCTATTGTTAGAATTCTGAAGTAACTTGAAGAACCAGGAGACCATTAAAGGGCTTTCATGCTGCACCACATGCCCTATGATGCTTATTGTAACACATAAATTCCATCATGTCCAATCACGACTTCTGTTTTTATAAATCGGTAATGAAAGCAAGTTTTCAAGGTCCATTTTCGATTTGCACCTTGAATCCCACTGTGAATTTCCAATCCCTTAGCTCTTGCATAAGGAGTTGAAAGGAAAGAATTCTCCCATCAGACTAACCATGCAGAGTGAACTCAGGGATTCATACCTGCTAAGGAAGCGTTTTACCACTGAGCTACATCCTCAGACCTTACTTTTTGTTTTGAGATAGGGTCTCACTAAATGATCATATTGGCCTTGAACTCACCCTGTAGCTCAGGAAGGTCCTGAACTTGCAATCCAACTGCCACAGTCTCTAGAGTTGCTGAGATTGCCAGCCGTGCCTCACTAGGCCTGGCTAAGCCATTGTCGTTCATTATTTTGCTCATTTCAATTTGGAAAAAGTTAGTAGTGAGCAGAACTGTGATTAAAAAGCAATACTCAGATTCAGACATGCTCTGATGTTTATACCATTATAACAGAGTCACATAGTCATCTTCTTCGCAGAAAATATTGTGAAGTACTCAACTTGCATCACACCATCACTTACACCACAGCGTCCATGATCTCTCGGAGCAGTATCCAGGGCCTGCATCCTTACAATGTTTTCTGTGTTTAGATATTACAGAAAAAACAAGAGTGTTCATGGCTGAGGGGATGGTTCAGAGTGCTTGCTGTACAGGCATGAGGATCTGAGCTCATGGATGAACCCCAGCACGCACAGATGTACACACACACACACACACACACACACACACACACACACAAAGGTTACTGTGTGTCACTCAACTTACTTAAATCTTTCTTCAACGGGGCCTCCTTGATTGGCTGTCTCCCACACTCCCAGAAAGGTTTTCCTTTTTTGTGACTTTTGTTTGTTCCCTTGTCTGTTTGATTTTGAGACAGGGTCTTTCTAGGTAGCCAGGGGGCCTCAGGGTCAACATCATCCTGCCTCAGTTTCCCAGGCACTGAGATGATAGGTATGCACCACCATGACTGATTAGCTTTCTTATTTTAATCAGACTGTCACCTTCCTTTATATTTCATGAAGTCCCTTTTAATACAGAAAAATATTTTCTCTATAACTCCAAAAATATTTTAGTCCTTTTCAAAATGAACAGCCAGGCTTAGGTCTATCTGGGTGGTTTTTTGCCTTTTACAACATTAACAGTAACTTATAGTTTGTACCAAGTAACCAGACACAGCCCCAAATCCAACACTTTCCATTTCTACCACCAATTTCGGTCTGCTTTCTAATTCCCTGTTGTTTAGCTTAACTCAGCTAGTGAGTTTCATGCCTCCTAGAAACCAAGCCTAACCTCGTTAGCGGCATTCAGGTAGCAGTCCATTATGCATCTTAGAGCAGATCTAAGGCCAAATTTCTATTTCTTCATTGAAACATTTCATCTTTAGTTACATCTAGAAAACATGGCACTTAATCTTTGAAGTGCCTAAAGAATTTCAGCACCATTGGTTGATGTCACGTCTCCTAGTAACAATTACAAATGCTGTGTGGAACACAGCGTAAAGAATGCACTCGATTTACAAAAATATTGGCAAATACACCTTTCTCCAACCAACCATGTCAGCTCCATTATGATAAACTTGCTCTTGACTTTTAAAGTGGTACCTTCCTGAAAGATGTTTTCCTTCAGTTTTTCAATACTGAACCTGTATCTCGGTCATCAAAACTCTCCCTCGGATTTCCTCACCTTCTTCCTCAGGTAGTTCCAATGTCACAGGTGGCAAATGTGAGATGTCATCGTACTTTTGGTTCTGTGTGCCACCTAGTTGATCTGCATAAAATTTACCTGTTTCTGTTTCATGCATAATTTCCCTCCCAATTTGTAATCCTTTGTTATAGTCAACTCTGGCTGCAGTAACAAACAGCCCTCAAATCTCAGTAATAAACACTTATTTTTCCTCACTGCAATGGAAGGAAGGACTGGGATCACACGGGGCCTGTCTATGGTGTTCTGGACTGCTCTAGGCTCTGTGTAATGGACATGTCTTCATACTCCAGGAGCATCCATGATTCTAGGCATATCGTTTTCATGGAAAAGTCAGAAGATCAAAGTTTGGGGGACACAGGCCAATCCACACAGGCTCATTTAAAGCTTCCATTTAGGTGACCATATATACACCCACTTATACTCTCCTACCACCCAGGAAAACCACATGGCTAAGTCAGAAGTCAGGGTAGAAAAATACATTCCAACTAGGGGAATCGGAAGAGAGAGAGTGAACCACTGCAAACAAGCAGTCCTGTCTACCAGGAGCACCTCTTGATCACAAATATTTACTCTTCCTGAAAACCAAAGAGCAATTTTTCTTAGAAGGCAAAGAGTTTCTTTTCCTGTTGCTGTGATAAAGTACTCAGACATAACAAATTTAAGACAGAAAAGCTTTACACTGGCTCATAATTCAAGGCACAGTCCGTTATGGTGGGAAAGTCAAGGCAGCAGGAGCTTGAAACAGCTGTTACATCTCATCCACAGTCAAGAGACAAAGAGCAATGGATGCTTCCCCACTGCTCAGCTAGCCTTATCCATTTTATACAGTCCAGGACCTCCTGCTGGGGAAATGGTCCCACCACAGCCAAGAGGTTCTCCCCACACCAATTAACTAAAGTCATCAAGACACTCTCCTACAGACAGGCCCAGAGGCCCTCTATTATTTTGTTGTTGTTGTTGCTGTGATACAATACCATGACCAAAAAAGCAACTTATAGAAGAAGGAATTCATTTAGCTTATGGTTTCGAGGGAGCGTCTACAATGGCAGGGACAGCATGGCCTGGTGACAGGTGCAGGAAGCTGACTGACTGCCTATCCTCTATACACAGGAAACAGACAGAGAGGGAAGTGGGACGAGGTACAAACCCTCAAAGACCAACCCAGTGTTGTGCTTTCTCTAGCAAGACTGCACCTCATAAAAGCCTATTTCAAATACTGGGGAGTTTGGTTTGTATGGGTTTTTTTCATCCACTTGAATCTACATTCACATGTCCGTTAACATGTACAACTATTTTCCACCCGCATTTCTTATTCTTCCTCTATCACAGATACTTTTAGCTAACCCAGCCTCAGGGGGACCATACCCATCTTTTGTCTCTGACTTGCTTCGTTCAACTGAAATAATTGGTGTAATGTTATTAATCCAGTCAGACAACTGAACAAAAGGTTTGTGAGCTATGCACATGGTCTGGCATCATTTCCCAGGTTGTGTCTTAGGGTCTTCACTTCCTTACCCTCTCTCAGGTTATATGATTAAATGAAATTTTTTTTGGTCTCCCTTTAGCCCCAGCTGGCCTGGAACTTGCTATGTAGACCAGGCTGGCCTCAATCTCGTGGTGATCCACCTGCCTCTGCCTTCCAAATGCTGGGATTAAAGGCGTGCACCACCATGCCTGACGGTTTAAATGGATTTTGTAATTAGGAAGAAATGAAAGATTACATCATGTATTAAATCAGCAAATCCCAGAATTTTATGGGTTTCCATTGTTTCCATTTTTTATTGCAAGCAGGGACTTCTTTCCTCAACTCACCTTTTGCTTGTAGTTTCTCACCAAGCGACTCTAACAGCAGTTCATTAGTGACACTCTCTCAAAGCCCTGTCACGCAAAGACACTGTCCACCTGCTAGAGGCTTATCAAATGCTTCATCAGTGCATAACATAGGTTGACATTTTTCCAGATTCCTGTAACAGTTTCTTCAACACCCAAAGTAAGGTTGCACATGTGAAGGCTTTTGCTATGGCAAACCCCACTCCTGGTACCAATCCCTACTTTCATCAGCGTGTTTTATTGCAACAACCACAAAAATATCAGTGACTTTTATGGTGTAGCATTGATTCCCTTCTCCTATCACTTGAGGACTATGGGTTCTGCTGAGCTCTACTGGGCTTGCTAGCCTCTTCTGGACCCCATTGGCATCTGATCATCTCTATATGTGTTCCCAGGATGAAGAACCACCACTGTTACAGCTTCTCTCATGGTGGAAGGCAGGAGAAGAAAGACAAAGGCAAACCACACATGCACATTTAAAGCTTCAGCTTGGACTCTGTAAGTCTTGTTCACGGCTCATAGTGAGTCACATGGCCAAATTCAAAGTCAGTGGGATAAAGAAGATACAGGAAGATAACATACCTATAACCAAAGCAAGGGAGGAGAAGAGACAGTAATTAGGAACAAATAATGCAATCTATCACATCCACTGAATCACCTTTTTTACTTTCTATTCTAGAAAGTGATTGGTTAATAGATATTTTTATTGAATTTTTGCATTTCACACATCTTAATCATATTTAGACATCCCCTCCCCTATCTGCACCCCCCCATACCATCACCTAATGGATTTCATGTATTCTGTCATATATGTTAAGGCCTATCAAGTCAAGTTTGTGTTACCAGACATCCCTTGATGTGAGTTCATCCACTGGAGCCTGCTCAGCCTACCTAGTATCACTCCCTTAAAGAAAACCAACTCTCCCTCCCCCATCAGTGATCAGCTGCCAATAGTTCCTCAGCTAAGGTTGGGAATTCTTTCCCATTTCCCCAGTTCTATGCTGGGCTTTTGTCTGTTCTGAGTTTGCCTGGGTCTTGTGCATGTTGTCCCCATTCCTGGAAGCTCATATGAGCAAGTTCCCAGAAACCTGGAAAACTCTGTTTCCTTGTGGTCATGCTCCACTGCTGGCTTTTACAGTCTTCCTGCCTTCTCTTCCACAATGGTCCCTGAGTCCTGAGTGGCTAATGTTTAATATAGGAGCCCCATGCAGGGAGATGCACTCTGCAGTCTCTCATTCTCTACACTTTGGCCAGTTATGTCCTTCTGTGCTAATTGCCCTCTGTTGTATGCGGAAGCATTGCTGGTGAGGTTGAGAGATGTATTAGTATGCTCTTTACTACCTGTTCCACTATGTTCTGTGACCCTTAGGTGTAGAAGTTCCACTGTAGATATGTCATTTATGGTTGGTCATCTCACACTTTTTTTCTGTGTTTGACCAGTTGTGGAACTCTGTAATAATTTCCATCTGTTGCAAAAAGAAGCCTCTTTGGTGAGTGGTGACAGATATGCTTGTCTGTAAATATAAGGATAGATATTTAGCATACAGTAAGAAATCACATTTATCTAGAGATGTGACCAGATGTAGCTTTCCCTAAGATCTATGACCTCTCCAGCCATGTGTATGAAAGTCCTCCCTGCTGATGAGCATCCTCAGTACTGATGAGCATCCTCCCTGCTCGAGGTTCAGATGGGTGAAGGATGATGTAACAAAGCTATGGGTGGAGGGCTGGAGACTCAGCACTTAAGAGCCCTGGCTGCTCTTGCAGAGGACCCAGGTTCAATTGCCAGCACCCACATGGTGGCTAATAAACAGTCCCTTACTCCAGTTCCAGGGGATCCAACGCCCTCTTCTGACCACCATGGGCATTGCAAGACATGAGTGCACTTACACACATGCAGGCAATATACTCATACACATAAAATAAAAATAATAAATAGAACATACATTTTTTAAAAATCTAGGTCTTGAAAGCTGTAATCACGAGGGTTCCACAGGAAACAACGTGGAGCAGAAGCCACCCAACGAGCATACAGCATCATGGGAATGTGTTAACTGATCTTTTCATTAGAAAGACAAACATCACATGTTCTCTCTTATACACAGACCCTAGCTTCCGAATGTCATATATGTACATTTACATAGGAGTGCACATAGAACCCAGGAAACTAGAAAGGCCCATGAGAGGGAGAAAACAAGGTTTTAAGGATTCGGGGGCATAGAAGATGTATTGGTTGTTTTTCTGTCGCAGTGATAAAACACCATAACTAAGGCAACTTATAGAAGAAAGAGTTTATTTGGTCCCATGGTTCCGGAGATAGAGAGTCCTTAATGGTGGAGAAGGCATGACAGCTGGAACAGGAAGCTGGCTGTTACACTTCCATGTACATGCAGGTAGCTGAGAGGGGCAAGTGGGTCCCAGCTAAGCACTCTCAAAGCCAGCTCCCAGTGGCAAACTTCCTCCAGCAAGGCCACACCTCCTAAACTTCAATGAGCAGCATATTTTCAAATACTTGGGCCTATGGGAAACATTTCCTATTCAAACCAGAAAGTAGAACACATGTGATAGGAAAGTAGCATGGAAAGGTTTAAGTAGGGGCACCGTGAGATGGGGGAGGGCCAACCATAGCTAGGGATGGATGAAAAATTCATAAGGAAACCTGATATTTGGTAACTTAAATTTAAAATAAAATGTAATAAAAATATAACCTTTTAAAAGGCTTATTATAGCTGGGTGTGGTGGTGCACACCTTTGATCCCAGCACTCAGGAGGCAGAGGCAGGCGGTCTCGGTGAGATCGAGGCCAGCCTGGTCTATGTACTGAGTTCTAGGTCTGCTGAGCCTGCAGGGAGACCCTGACTCATAAAAATGTTAAGACAAAGTTTATTATGCAGCAATAGAAAATTGGTTATCCTGTAGCAAGTAACAGTTTACCACATACACCATTGATGTAACTGGGATTCACCCCCAAAACCTTCACATTCAATTTCATCATGGTTTGGCAGTCCTTACAGAGGGAAAACTCAAGTGGTCTGGAAATACACACAGTCATAGGTGCGACCTGACACAAGCTTCTACATTTAGAAAAATATTCCCCCGATGATCTCTCCAGAATTTAAAAGATCCATGGGTCAACATTTTCCCGATTCTTCCTTTCCTGCTGTCCTGATCAGATATCTTCGGGTATCTGTTTGCAAACTTGGTATCTTTGTTCAATGGTTTGAAAATTCAGGTGGCTCTCTGTCACTCAGAACTGTTTAAGAGCAGCAGGGTCCTGAAGAGGTCACCATTCGGGAGCACTGGGTGAACCCTACAGATACCATGACATCAGACAAGAGGGCTTTGAGGGGCAGAAGTGGAGGCAGAAGGCAAGCTCTGCTGGCTGGTCAATCTTGATCCTCAACTTGAATAGACTGAGAGCTGTCTAGGGGATGAGCACCACGAAGATAAGGGTGTTTCTAGAGAGCATTGATGTGCAGGACAGTGAAGAGATGACTGGCCCTCAGTGTGAGCAGCAGCATCCAATAGGCAGGACCCGGGGGATAGAAATGGAAGATAAGAACGCCATCTGCATGTCAAAACTGTTCTAGAACAAGTCCAGGGGGGTGGGAGATAGCTCATTTGGTAAAATGCCTGTTATACAAGCATGAGGACCTGGGTTTGGATCCCCCCAGAACCCACATAAAAAGCCTGGTGCACTGGTGCACGCTTGTAATCCTAGCACTGTGAAAACAGAGACGGGTAGATCCCTGGGGCTTGCTGGCCAGGTAGCCTAGCTCAGCCAGCAAGTTCCACACCAGGGAGCCTGTCTCAGAAAACAGTGGATGGCAGCTGAGGAACAGAGTTGACCTCTGCCTCCACACAAACGCACCCCCCTCACACATACACACACATGCATGTGTGTGCCCACAGCCCACCCAAAATGCTGCTCCCATTGCACCTGGACTTCAGACTCTACTTTGTCAACTTTTCAAAACAGACACACGTGCAACTCTCCAAGGAGTTTCAAGGCCTCCAGCCTCCAGCTTTGGCTGGTTTTTGGTCCCTCTGATCAGAGGCTTCCAGCCTCCTTTTTAAAAAATATTTTATTTATTAGTTTTTATTTTATATGTACGAGTGTATTGCTTGCATGTATGTCAGTGCACCCGTGTCGTGCAATACTTGCAGAGGTCAGAAGAGGGTATCAGATCCATTGGAACTGGAGTTAGGGATGGTTGTTAGCTGCCATGCGGGTGCTGGGAACCAAACCCAGGTCTTCTGCAAGAGCAGCCAGTGCTCTAACCAGTGAGCATCTCTCCAGCCCTGCTTCCACCTTCTTAGACTAAGCACCTACCAAGTTCTCTGCCTCTCAAGACTGCAGATGTCCAGTGTTGGACCACTCAGCCTCCAATCTCATAAGCCAATCAAGTAAATACCCTTTCATAATTGTTGTGTGTGCCTACGTGCGTGTGAGTGGGTCCACTCCCTACAGAACCCTGACTAATAATCTAATCAGAAGATCCCAACTGACCTAGCTGGGATTTTCAGAAACAGCTAATAAGACAAAGCTCTGAAAGTCCATGGTAATCTTCATGAAGCCAGCTCCTTCCATTAGAAGAAAGAGGTTTTGTCTGGGAAGTGACAGCACTTTGAGACAAACTGTGTCACTACCTAGCTACACACCATTTCTTTAAGCCTCTAAATATAGTCGGGGTGGGACAAGGGAGTTGGGCCGACATAACCTGGTGAAAAGTCTGTAAGAATATTCTTAACAAATTTACCTTCATAATTTGCACTAAAGGAAAATTTCAAGTATAAGTCACTCGGTCATGGCTTTAATGTGTAGATAAATCGTTTGAAGCTCGCACTCCTAATTAAGAGAACATCTACTTCTACCTGCTTGATAAATCCCTCACAAACAACAAAAGCAATGGCACAGATGTTACTGCTGTTTTTAGAATTTTCCACCCAGAGGTGTCTGACTTCTTTCCATTTTTATTGTTTTGGTCAGTCAGTCTGAAAAGCAGAGGGGAATTACTGAGAAGTAAAGTGATTGGCTCCTAGTGGGATCTAAAGGATGTAGCTGGCCATCAAAAAAGCATCGTTGCCTTACAAACTTGGGAAGAGGCAACTGGGGGTGCAAATGTTGGACCAGCCAAGGAAACGTCTCCAGCAGTATCTTGGTAGCCTTCCACCTCGTTGGACTATTTCTACTTATCACAAGCGGAGGTGATGAGCCCCCAAATCATGAAATGGAAAGACCCACTGATAACCCCACCTGCTGTGGATGTGCTGTGTGACTTTTCCTGGTGAGATGTGAACCAAGTCTAGCTTAGGGAACCTGTACATTTATTAGGGTTATTTGTAGGAACTTGAAGACAGAGCAGGACAAATTATCATAAACATAAAATAAAAATTAAAGTTTTTGAAAGGACAAAGAAAGAAGTCTATGATTGCAAGTTTCTTATTTTACGCATAGAGTGATAACATAACACTTGAAACTCAACTGTAGTAAATTAAAACTACGCAGGGCAAACCCTAAGGTAGCGGTTAAAAACAAGCAAATGGAGAAGTGGAGCCCCACACAAATAATGACAATGACACCGAGCAGTCAAACCGTGCTTGAAGAGAAGGGAGAAGAAGAACAGAGAAAACGGGACAAAGAGGAAAGCAGTGAGGCAGCAGGTAAAATGCAATCACAAGAGGCCAGGAGAGGCATCGGATCCCCCGGAGCTGGAGTTACAGGTGGTTGTAAACCACCGTGTGGGTGCTGGGAGCTGAACCCTGGCCCTATGCAAGAACAGCAAGTACTCTCAACTGACGAGCCATCTCTCCAGCCCCTTCTTTTCTTTGTATCATTTTTTTTACATACGTTGGATTTCTATATATGCAATCGATAACATAATCTAGTTTTTGTAATAATATTATAAAGAGATAAAATGAATCTGATTTCGGATTCATTCAGATAAAACTTCATCTGATTTCCGGAGGAAGGGAAAGAGAGAAAGAAAAGTGCCGGCCTCATTACCAGAGCTGATGAGGAACACGAACCTCAGATTTCAGCCTGAACACAAGCCCCAGGACATGAGAATCCCTCACAACACAGAACATAACAAACATCAAATACAAAAGGAAGTCCTCAAAGCAACCAGAGAGGAAGGGCAGAGCACTCAGATAACGATGCTGGGGCAGGCAGGGTACTTCTAACCCATCAAAGGGCACCAGAGCCCAGAGGAACAACAGCAGCACAGTGCCCAGGGGACTAGCCACCTCGCTGCAGCTACAGATCAGAGGAAAGCACCTCTTAATATCAAGAACAAAATGAAGACATTTTCAGGCAAACAGCACTCAGGAGGCAGAAGCAGGTAGCTCTCCGAGAGTCTGAGTCCAGTCTGGTCTACATAACATTTTCCAGGCTGACCAGGGCTAAAAAAAAAAAGAGACAACACACAAATAAATATTCCAGAAAAATAATGGCAAGAGACTAACCCTGTCACATACAAAACATTATGAAAACATGGTAACTAAAACAGCTAAGAAATGGCAGATGATTACAGAGACACATACACACAGCAAACTACAGTGGCAAAACTAAACACAAATATGAAGGAATATAATTTCTAATACAGTTAGCCTTGATTTTTCCCAGAGAGGAGAGATTATTCAGTAAAAATTTCATGATAACTAGATAGAAAATTTCAAGAGGAATTAAATTGGCTCTCTATCACTTTATATAAAAAGAAACAAAAATCCAAGACCTAAATGCAAGAAAAGTAAATCTTAAACATTTAAATATGTATGTATGTATGTATGCGCCAGATCTTATGGAACATATCTGTAATGGTAGCAAGAAAACCAAGAGTTCCAAGCCAACATGGCTTACATACTGAGATCTTTTAGCGGGAGGGGTTGAAAAAGCTTTAAAATTTCAAATTGAGAAAAGATTCGTTACAGCCTCCAAACTATAAAGGAAGAAAATAAAAAAGTTGGCTTGTTAGAAAAGGGTTTACTTGGAAAAGAAACCAACTATATTGGGAAAAAATATTTACAGAATACACTCACTAATGTTCAAGTCTATAGCAGATCAATAAGCTCCCCCTTGTCAGGCCTCGGTCCAGGTCAAATGGAGAAACAAAGTTTTAGTTTCATTGGATAGCCAAACCCCAAAAAACATATAAAATGAAGACAATAGCCAATAATACTGTATTATAAACTCGAAACTTGCTAAGATGGTAGATTTTAGAGACTTCTATTATGCTAGGTAGGTAGGTAGATAGATTAGATAGATATAGATGATAGATAGATAGATAGATAGATAGATGATAGAGAGATGATAGATGATAGAGATAGATAGATAGATAGATAGATAGATGATAGAAGATGATAGGTAGATGATAGACAGATCGAAGATAGAGAGATAG
>NW_008360311.1:6341488-6344400 GCF_000622305.1 Nannospalax galili
GTTAGTCCTAAATTAAGAGATGTTATCTTGAATCTGCAGATTTTCACAAAATTAAAAAATAATTTTAGGATGAGGATTTTTATACCTTTGAAAGTTATTTTTAAAGTTAAGCATAATTTGAATGAAAATCTATCATTTTGTTATGATTAGTAGCAGGTTTAAAAATTATTTGAGAATTTGTCTTCGAAGTTTCTGACCGAGTATGCATTGTTGAGCGTACTTCTCCCGTGCCTGCTGTCCTCCTTTCTCTCCCCTCCCCTTATCCCATTAGTCCCCTTTCCCTCCAGCGAGTTTTACTTCTACTTTCACGCCATACATACATACATACATAATCATACATACACTCATACATACACAATGCAGCTAGGTGGAGGGCTGGAGACTCAGCAGTTAAGAGCACTGGCTGCTCTTGCAGAGAACCTGGGTTCAATTCCTAGCACCCACATGGCAGCTAACAACCGTCTGTAACTCCAGTTCCAGGGGGGGAGTCCAATGCCCTCTTCTGACCTCCATTAGAATTGCATGACAAGGGTGCACTTGCATACATGCAGATAATATACTCACACACAAAAAACAATGAGTAAAATATTTTTAAAAGTAGTGTAGCTAGGTGGGGTGACACATTTTGATACATTTGGCTGTATTAATCATTTTGTTTCATATGTAAATATATATGAAAACACCACATTCTACCTTATATATAAAGAAATGTCACTTGTATGTCAAAACAGCAACCTTATTTCTGATAAACACAGAGTGCAGTGCTTAATCAGAGGGCCTGCTAAGAGGTCCCCAGGTTGAGACAGGGCACTGATGCATCACATGCCTGATACACACCAGTGGCGCTGACTTTCTGTCCTGAGGACACAGAGCTTGTTGGGACCTTGGGGACCCAAGCCAGGCTCTGTTTGCACAGGGAAGGACCTGTGCTCACTGCCCCTGGTCACTGCTTCGCCCTGAGCCACACAACCCCCTGACAGGTACCCAGCCTTCATTGTACTGGTCACACACATACCACACTCCCCCTGCCCCCATGGGCCTCTATTTTTATTTACTTACATATCAGAATCGGCATATGCTATTTCTTTCCCACCACTGAAACATAAAACATAGGACTTCATCATTCTGCCCCAAGGACAGTACCGGGCACAGAGTGGGCGTGCAATAAACAGATACTGAATGGGGGTGCATTGCCACTAAAACATGGCACTGAGAGGGTGAACGGTCTGGAATACGAGGTGAAGGGTGGGAAAGGGTGGGAGCAAGGGTTAGCCTGAGGGATAGGATGTGCAGACTAGGGTGGCCTTTGGCCCAGTGGAGGCGTGGAAGGAAGAGGCCCTTCAGAAAGTGGAGCCAAAAGTCATATTAAAAGGCCAGACATGGTGGCCCACACCTTTAGTCCCAGCACTTGGGAGGCAGAGGCAGGTGGTTCTCTGTGACATCTCAAGGCCAGCCTGGTCTACATAGTGAGTTGCAGGTCAGCTGTGGCTACAGGGGAGACCCTGTCACACACAAAAGTCATATTAAAGTAATAAATTAATTAAAAAGTGAGAAGAAAATGGCCTAGGACAGGAGACCATGGCCAGAAAGGCAGGAACAAAACTTGAAACCTAAAACCTAGCCTAAAAAATTCAGATGGAGAGTTGAATCAGCAGTTAGAGCACTGGCTGCTCTTGCAGAAGCCCTGAGTTCAGCTCCCAGCACCCACATGGTAGCTAACAACTGTCCATAACTCCAGTTCTAGGGGATCTGACACCCTCTTCTGACCTCTGTGGGCATTGCACGACACAGGTGCACTTACACACATGCAGGCAATACAATCACACACATAAAATAAAAATAATTTTTTTAATTGGGCGGAATTGGAACAGAAGCTGAGACCATGAAGGAGTTTTATGCTGAATTCAAGTCTTCTGATTTTATCTTTAAAATATTTTTCAAGGGAGGAAGGGAGGGAGGGAGGGAGAGAGAAAATATGTGGAGATCAGATGCAACTTATGAGACTCGTTCTCTCCTTCTCTCCTTCCACCATGCGGGTTCCAGGGATCAAACTCACATCTGGCTTGGTGGCAGGCGCCCTCACTGACTAAGCCATCTTGCCTGCCCTGTTTTGGTTTTAAGGGAAATAGGAAAATATTGAAAGAATTAAACTTGGAAATGAATAACCAGATTGGTCTTTTGGAAAACGTTTTATATCCCTGCCATTTCATGCGGTCTGTGACCTGGCTAGATCTCTCCAAACACCAATGGCCAAAGTTTGGGAGACTGTGGCTCTGAGAAGAGAAAGGAGCAGGGAGACTGGGCTGTCACCTGTGAATGATGCCGGTGCCTTCAGGAAAGGCCTGGGGTGGAGAGATGGACCTGGGGGTCCCCCATGGCTCACCCTAGTAGTCAGGACCATCATCTCTGCCCCACAGGTAGTTCCACCATTTTTAGCAAGGCAGAAGTCACAGACCTCACAGGCCTTGTGATGGTTAATTGTCAACTGTCAGAATCTAGACTCAGCTGGGAGATGGGCCACTATGCAGCCTGTCGGGGATGGCCTTGGACTGCTTTCATCAAGGTGGGAAGGCCTGCCCACTGTGGGTGGTGACATTCCCTGGCTGGGATGGTAGCGTATAAATAGAGGAAGCAAACAGGAGCGCCATGCATCCCTCTCTGCTTTCTGACTATGAACATCCGGTTCAAGATCCTGCCACCATGACCTCTCCATCACAGTAGGCTGCAGCCTTCAACTGTGAACCACAATAGACCCTTTCTCTCTCAAGTTGCTGTGGTCAGGGTATTTTACCACCACAATAGGAAAGTAACTATGACAGTCCTCAAATCTCCACCCGATTGAACTTCCCCCTGCAAAATCAGTCTCCTGAGACTGAGAAAAACCTGGGGAAGGGGGAGGGGAGGGGCTGGCG
>NW_008360311.1:6344503-6363654 GCF_000622305.1 Nannospalax galili
GAAGGGGGAGGGGAGGGGCTGGCGGACTGGGGGGCTGGGGGTTGGGGGGCATTTCCACCAGGCTGTTGTTGGTCTGTGACTTGAACCTGAGACATTCCAGTTGCTTGAGGGCACCTAGAGGCAGGCAGACTTCTTTCTGGTGCCCCGTCTTCCCTCGTTCCACCAATCTACCTGTCTTTCGCAGCTTTCTGCAACCTAATCATTAGCTCTAGACAGCCTGCGAGCACATCTCTATCTTTCAAACAAAGACCTGGAAAAGAAACGCAGGCCCCACACTCCTGTGCATCTCGGTGAACGTTTAAGTTCTGATTTTCCTGAAGGAGAAGGGCTCATTAAGTCTAAGCCCCCACGTTCAGTCACGGCTCTGTTTACTAAGAAACAAGAGAAAAATCTCTACAAAGCCAGCTCCAGAAAGCAGGGAGTCCATCCTGTGTCAAACCACAATCCTAGAAATTGAATGTTTAATTCATAGAGTAAATTATAAGCGATTACTTGTACAAGTAGCTGCAATGTCCTTAAAATTATTCTTTAACTGAGAAAAAGTTTTTTTTGACCTTTGGAGAAAATGCTTGCTTCTGGCTATGACTAGAAAGAGATTCCCTTCTTGCTCTGTTGTGTTAAGAATCTTTTCTTCTTATAAAGAAGGCACCACAGTGATTTATAACTGTCATAAAAGCCTGGAATTCTTTTGAGGTTAAGCTACTCAGCTATTCAACTTTTACTACAGAAACTTTGAAATTCAAAAAGAAAAAATAATGTAAGTTTTTGAAGGACATGTGTTGCTGTAGGTGATCCGGTTAATTAAAAGTGATTGCCTGCTAGGAAATCAGACTTTAAAAAGTTTCACGAATTTATTAGAACCCTGGAGGTATCTTTGTATGCACAGAGCCTTGCCCGCCATTTATGCAATTTTGTTTCAGATCTGCTTAAAGCCTTCCTGACACTCCCCCCAGCAGCCAACAGCTCTGCTAGTGTGCGTATGTGTTTTGACTAATTGAATTATGTGAAAATACATTCTAATGAAGCCTTAGTGAGGCTGTTTCCTGAGCAGATCCCTTGTCTAATTTCCTCTAAATAAGGAGCGTCTTTTTACGGCAGATTAATGATTTAGGGATGGCTACCTCCTTAAAGGGGAGGGGGGACAGTACATTGTAGAATGTTGGGCTTTATTTTCACATATTTAAAAAGCTCTCAGTGCACCTGACCCACACTTCGGATAGGAGAAACCGGAAAGAGATTTTCAATAATAATTTCTTTAAATGTACCACTCCAGAAAAAAAATGATGTGTTAATTATCCGATCAAATTAATGAGTACATTATTAATCTCTTAAAACATTTGGAGTTTCTTTTTCTTTTTTTCCTGCCCTTTAATACACTTTTAAAAACGATTGTGTTTGGTTTGCTTCGGGTTTAATGAGGATTATTATTTAATGGTCCTATTTGAATTTTTTTCAGCGTGTCTATTTGGAAATATTACCTCGTAACATTTGTTGCTGTAATTCTGCAGTCCCCGGATGCTGGTGTTTGAGAAACACATTTTGGAAGCGCAGTGGCTGTTTTTCACAGGGACATGGGGAGCTTTCAAAGTCGTGCCTCTGCAGGAGGCTGGGTAGTGCTGAGACCCCAGACTCACAGGCTGCAATCAGCTGATTGCCTACCAGGAGTGGGTGACCAAGGAGCTCCTCTAGGTGGCCTGGAGGGTCGTAACACCTCCAGGCTCGTTTTTCCCTCTGCCACATCAAGGTCTTGCATCATCAGCTGCGGCCGGGGATGAGCCAAGTTGGAGGAGCAGTCTGCACGGCACACATCCTGGGCTGCTCCAGGAACCGGGGCTGCTGCCCGGGGCAGGGTGCAAACTCAGCTCCAGGCCCTGCTCCCAGAAACGCACTCGTGCCCCTTACAAAAGATGCTCTAATCTGGAAACCGTCCTGCAGGTGAAGCATCCGGTGCTATCAGATAGTTCAAGGAGCGATACACCCTGGAAAACAGCGGGGTCAGGTTACATGCGCGTGAGTTATGAAAATAAAAATTATACCAGAAGACATATGAGTCATTTGTACAACTGCAGAGGGAATATGTCAAAGAAAGACTAATGGGATTAATATTTGTATTATTTTTGAGACAAGGGCTCTCGCTGTAGCCTAGGCTGACCTTGAACTCACTAAGTAGTGAGTTCATAACTAGCCTCAGAATTGGTGATCCTCCTGCCTCAGTCTCCCAGGGGCTAGGATTACATGTGTGTTAGGCAGGACTTTGAGAGCTGCTGAGTCTTTACATGGCTTAGCTGTTGGATCATGAAATCAGACATCCGAAGGCTGCTGGTCAGCATGAGGCCCAGAGATACATCCCAGACACTGCCATCCTAAGGCTCCCTGTTGTCACTGTCAGACTCCCACATCTCTGCCTGTCAGTCACTCCAGTAGAATTACAGCTCCACCTGTCAATAACTCCAGTAGACTCCTACAGCTCCCCCTGTCAGTTAATCCAGTTGACTTCTACAATCCTGACATTCCAGTAGGCTCCCACATCTCTGCCTGTCAATCACTCCAGTCTACTCCCACATCTCTGCCTGTCAGTCCAGTATACTTACAGCTCTGCCTGTCAATCACTCCAGTAGACTCCTACAGCAATTCTCACCAGGGCTTGTCTGGCTTTTCCGTCTCCTCTCTTTATTTTTTTAGGTTACGTCCATTCTAATGTATTTTATAAGCCTTCAACCAGGTTCAGCAAAGCTCAGCTGAAAGTTCTTATTCAGTCATTGTTTTTTCTTCGTTTCCAGCCCTCCTCAGCATCAGTTTCCAAAACTAGAACAGAAATATTCACCCTGTTGGAGTGATGGATACAGAAAAGGCTTTGGAAGAATCAAACAACCTGCCAGTATCGTCGGAGGGCTACAGCTGCACGGGGCCTGACCCTCTGCCTGTTCTTGACACTTCACACAGCTCTCCACAGCACAGTGTCAAACTATGTGACTACTTGTGACCAGCTGACTGCTGGCCTTGGGAAGGTGTCCCGGAGTCTTGGATCGACACCTGGATAAGAGGAGGAAGAGATGAAGGAATGGAGAAGCCAGGCTGTGGGCAGCCTCCACCTACCCTGCGTGGCAGGGCTGCGTGCCTCTCGGGAATATTACCAGCTGGCCTGAGGAAAATGCCTTCATTCTCCCTGAGTGAGTAGTGAGTAGAGTCAGGCTTTCCCCAGAAGGGGGTTCAGCAGTGGCTGTGGCCTGGAAGCAGGGGTCTTCCATCTTGTAGTTTTTAAGTCCTCAGTCCTGAGGGGCCCAGAGGACTCCATTGCAACACTCACCACACTGGCCTTTTGCTTTGGCCTCCTTACTTTTGGAATCCACTCTAGCAGGGTGGACTGATTTCCTGGTCTGGTACCTATAAGTCAGGACAGCCAGGCTATGGGTTCCATTCTGTGTGTGTCTGAATCAGCACAGCAGCTTTAGCAGTTTAGGTGGCAGGTCTCTTTCCTCTCTCTTTCCTCCCTTCCCAGGCCCCTCCCTCCCCGCTTCTCTTCTGTTCCCCCTCAAGTGTAATTTACAGAACCCCAAAGACCTCTTAACCATATTACACCACACACACACACACACACACGCACGCACACACACACACACACACACACACACAGGCACACACACACACGCACACACACACACACACACGCACACACACACGCACAGAGTAGCTCTTCAGAATCATCCTTTAAACTGTTGTCTTCAGCGTTCAGGCCTCACATCCAGAGCCTGGAGCCATTTATAAGTTCTATGTGTACCCAATCCAGGACTCTAGCCCAAACCAGAACCCCAGTTCCCATAAGTGCTAGCCCACTGTGAGCCCTTCAATAAACACACCACTTCTCAACTATAAAGCAAGAAGTTATACTCTTCCCTAATTTGCCTGGAAATTAGTTTTTCTGGTAAAATCCGACAGTGGTAGCGAGCACTGCTTGTACTTGTGCTTGGTGTATGTGCATGTGCGTTTCGTGTACAAATTTTTGCTGAATGGGAAGTAATTGAATATGTGTGCCCCACATATTCACACATCATAGAAAATGGTCATGGACTCTGCCCTTTCCTCTGTGTTTCATGTGTGTGACTTTGGGGAACAGTTATTATCAGGCAATAGTTAATAGGACATTTTACCAAGGACTTTTGGTAACAGCATGACATGTGGAGCTGAAGCCTAGTACTCTAACCGGCACATAGGCGTTTCTGTAATAGAGTCACTACCTACCTAAAACCCACAGCTAGCCCAGTATTCATTCATTCAACACAGAAGCCTGTCAGACTTCCCTAATCACTGCAGTTGGGACTGTTGTTACTTAGAGCCCTGGTTCCAGGCTCGGCTGGCTGGCCAGGGAGCCCGAGGGAGCCTCCTGCCTCTGCCTCCCCAGCCCTGGGATTACAAGCATGTGCCTCCATACCAGCTTTTTGTAATGTGGTTCAGGGGATTGAGCTTAGGTCATCCTGCTCACACTTTATTGACTGAGCCATCATTCCTCTTAATGCATTGTCCAAAGCATTTCATTGGACCATTGAAAAATAAAAGACCTTCGCTAATAACGTCTTTTCATTTCATTTGAAAGTGTTCCCATCTCTGTTAAGTCCCAGCATCCTAGTAGGAGAGCTGGAAAAAATTGAGCTCAAAGTGAAGTGATGACTAAGAACATTTTTCTAGTCATCTGAAATGAGACACAAAAAGAGGCAAAGGAGAGAAGGGCGCGCTCACGGTGAGGTCTGAGTCTCGGCTCATCTGCAATAAACACTCGGTAGACAAGATGACGTGCGGCTTGTAACAGGATGCTCTGGAAGGCCTGTGGGAACCCAGAGCCCTAGCTTTTCAAGGATACCATGCAAACTCTCTACTTGTTCCTTGCAATTAAGAGCTTGAAAAGGATTTCATATTTCAAGGTATAATTTAACAATATTTTATTATTTTTATTTTATGTGTATGAGTGTATTGCCTGCATGTGTGTAAGAGCACCCATGCTGCACAATGCCCACAGAGGTCAGAAAAGGGTGTGAGATCCCCTAGAACTGGAGTTATGGATGGCTGTTAGCCACCATGTGGGTGCTGGGAATCAAACCCGGGTCCTTTGCAAGAGTAGCCAGTACTCTTAACTGCTGAGCCATCTTATGCTCCAGCCCCAAGGTGTATTTTTAAATCTTTATGTGTATTATATGTGTATGTGTGTGCACACGTGAGTGTGAGTGTAGCCGTGTGCATGCCACAGAACATGTGTGGAAGTCAGAGGACAACCTCGGGTGTCAGTCCTCACCTTCTACCTTGTCTCAGACTGGATCTCCTTGTTCACAGCTGCATCTGCCAGGCTGGCTGGCTGGGTTTCCAGGAATTCCCCTACCTCCACCTCCTATCTCACCATCGGAGCAGTGAATTACAGATAAGCACTACCAAGTTTGGCTTTACGTGTGTTCTGGGGATTTGAACTCAGGCCCTCATACTTGAACAGCAAGTGCTTTACCCACTGAGCTATCTTCCCAGCTCAAACAGTATTTTTTTTAATTCCTTCTTTGCCTTTTGGTATCGTCCTCTCTCACCTTCAATATTCAGATCAATGTCTCTATAAACAGTTTATAATCTAATGAGGGCATCTCCACTCAGCAAGCAATGGGGCAGCAAGCCTGGCTCTCAGCACGTGTGACCCCGCCGCACAACAACTGCAACCTCAACCTGCACCTTGGTACAGAGTGAGCAGGGCTGCCTTCCTGAGGGCCTCAGCAGGAGGGCAGGGGAGGCAGTGACTGGGGGCCTGCTCCACAAAGCTCTTTCCTTGGACCTCCAGTCACTCCAGCCTTTTCATAAACAGTTATTGCAATGCAAAATGGAAAAAAAATTAGAAAGTTAGGTAACAAAACTGTATATGAAAGTTTAGCTTCAGAGATCATCCACAAAATGATATTTACAAAGTCATTTAAGGGATGGAGAGTAGTCCAGTGGGTGTCTTAGAGTGCTTCTCTATATCTGGGACAAACACTGACCAAAAGCAACTTGGGAAGGAAAGGGGTTATTTCCTCTTATAACTCCCAGGTCACAGTCCCTCACTGAGGGAAGTCAGGGCAGGAACTCGGGGCAGGAACCTGGAGGCAGGAGCTGAAGCAGGGACCATGGAGGAGCACTGCTCACTGGCTTGCTCCCCCTGGCTTGCCCAGCTATTTTTCTTACACAGCCCAGGCCCACCTGCCCAGGGATGGTACCGCCCACAGTGGGCTGGGCCCTCCTACATCAACTAGCAATTAGGAAAATGCCCCACAGACCTGCCCAAAGGCCAGTCTGATGGAGGAAATTCCTCAGTTGAAGTTCCCACTTCCCAGGTGACTCTAGTTTGTGTCAAGTTGACAAAAAAAAAAAAAAAAAAAAAAAAAAAAAAAAAAAACTAACCAGCACAGTGGGTAAAGGCACCTGCAGCCAAGCCTGATGACCTGAGTTTAATATCCAGAACCCAGACAATGCAAGGAAAGAACTGACACCCACAAGTTGTCCTCTGACCTCTACATATACTCTATGGCACACAAGCACTCATGCACACACATACACACACAATAAATAAATGTATAAAAACAAGTCATTTAAGGGCAAGATGGCTCCTCAGATAAAGGTGCTTACCCCACAAGCCTGGTGATCTGAGCTCAGTTCCAGGAACCAACAGAAAGGTGGAAGGAGAGAACCAGCTGAACAAAATTTTCCTCTGACCTCTGCTCACACATGTGGCACACACACACACACACATCTGCACATGTGCCTACTACTAATAATAAAAATTTTAAATTAATACCTTTGATATAATGTTATCTTTGTAAACACAAATAATGTACACATAAGTTCTAAGTTGTCTTTTTTAAAAAATATTTTATTGTTTTTATTTTCATGTGTATGAGTGTTTTGCCTGCATGTATGTAAGTACACCTGTATCATGCAATACCTATGGAGGTCAGAAGTGGATTCCCTGGAACTGGAGTTACAGACGGTTGTTAGCCGCCATGTGGGTGCTACGAATCAAACCTGGGTCCTCTGCAAGAGCAGTCAGTGCTCTTAACCGCTGAGCCATCTCTCCAGCTCCTCCACATTTATTTTTGAAGCAGGGTCTCTCACTGAACCTGGAGCTCATCTGTTCAGTTAGGTTAGCTGGCCAGTGAGCTCCACCTGTCTCCATTCCCACCCCAGCCCTGGTTACAGCACTGCCCAGCTTTGTATGTACATTCTGAGGATTTGAACTTGGGTTCTTGTAATTGCACCTCAGGCACTTACATACAGACTGAATCATCTCTTTTCATCTTTACTTATTATTTATGTAACTAAGATTTTGTATGATTAATATTACTCCTTTTTTCCATCTGTCTTTTTTAGTGACAAGGTCTCACTATATAGCCCTGGCTGACCTGGAACTTGCTACATAGCTACATACCAGGCTGGTCCCAAACTCAGAGACATCCACCTGTCTCTGTCCCCAGAGTGCTGGGATTAAAGGCATGCACCACCACGCTCAGCTTGTTTTTTAAAATTTATTCCATGATTTCAAAAATATAAATAAAAGTAGTGACTGTCCATCAGTTTGTCCTTGTTGACATGTTTTTTGTATTTATTCTTATGGCATTTCATATGCAGATGATATTTCCTCAAGGGGTTGGTTCCTAGAGGAGCTTCTCTTCTCCTAGCTTCGTTCCTTCAGGGAATTTAATACCTGATAAAATTTGCATGTTCATCCATGACAGACTCATCCACTCACATAAGATAGGAACTTGCTCTGACCACATTTAGACCAGCTCCAGTGTTGGTCTTCTCCGAATTCAGAATGGGGACCACTAGCTCTTTTATTGGCAAATATCAATATTGGATTGTGAGACTGTGGGAAATACTTTAAGTTCATAAAAACAAGAGGAGCTGGAGAGATGGTTCAGTGGTTAAGAGCACTTGCTGCTCTTGTAGAAGACTGAGTTTGGTTCCTAGCACCCAGGTTGAGGAACTGTAACTTCCAGCCCCAAGGGATCTGACTTCCTCCTCTGGCCTCTGTGGATAACAGAACACATGTGGTGAACAGACAGACAGACAGACAGACACACACACACACACACACACACACACACGCACGCACGCACACGAAAATAAATAAATAAATAATAAATTTAAATAAATAAATAAATAAATAAATCTGTTAGTGTTGTACAGTTTCATGGGTCTGAAGACTTTTCTCTGCCGACTGACCCAGGTTACCATCTCCTGTCACAGGACACATCCTTGCTGAACTAACAACAAAACATTCACCTATTCGTTGGTCCATCATTAGCTTTATCCAACGTGGTCCTCAGGCATTCCTCTGCAGAGCAGTGGAGGTCAGTGGGCTTCGCTCAGTAGAGCTTAACAGCAGCTCCTACTGTGTGTAGGAAAAGTTCATGGCATTTCATCGATAGCAGAAGGTCACTCGCCTTTGCAAGCAGCAGACATTTCAAGGCAAAGGAAAATAAGGCCCAGGATTTCCATCCTTCTGGCTTTTCAGCAAGAGTCTTTGCTACAAATGCCCTTTAAGCTGCCGAGGCCTCTCCCAGAGGGATGCAGCATAGCTTCCATGCTAGAGGTTTTCCAGGACCAGAGGAGCCAACATCCTAAAGGCCACCACTGACTCCCCACACTGCGGACTTGGGGCTCAGCCTCTCCTTCAGGTGAAGGCAGTGGAAGACAAGCCCACAGCACTTCATCCAGGCTCTGTGCGCCCCACAGGATGGAGCACCTTTGTTTCTTTTCTGGGGCTATAATAAAATATCCTGAGGATTACAACCACATACCACCACACCTGATTTCTTTTACGTTCTAGGTACTGAACCCAGGTCTTAATGCTGGCAAAGCCAGTACTTTGCTGACTGAGCTACCTCCCCAGCTCTAGAACATGCGTTTTTCTGAGATATTTGTCTGTTCTGTCCTAAGCATGGCCTCTGGGTGAGCTTGGGGGAGGCTGGATTTCCCCAGCCTGATAGCTGTTCAAGGTTGTGGGTTCCAAATTTGAACTTGACGGTCTCTCGGTTCAAGTTGCAACGAGTGCTAGCAAAAATGTGACCTCGCAGTTCAAGGAAAACGACTCTGCGGGTTTCTTGGCTATCAAGTTGCTCTTACAAAAGAAGATTCTGATGAGTCCAGTGTAAGAGAATCAGTGTCTGCAGGATTTAATTTCTCTAGAAATACTTGATGGCTTTGTGGTGAAGGAGGTATTTATTAATAATGTGTATGTGGGCTCTCATTCCAAAATGTTTAAAAGGGAGATGAAGATTTTTCTCCAATACCCAATCTTGCTAGACCCCCTATTCATTTTCCTCCTCCTGAAATAGAATCTGAAAAGTTGCATTCAAAAGTCCCAGGCTAATTTTGTACCAACGAGGCAACTACATTTTCCCAGATACAACTGTCAGGACACAGAAATGAGGCAGAATTTACGTTCAAATCTTATAACTAAAGCGGCAAGAAAAAAAATATCCAAATTGATCACCTATGCTGGGTTATAGCAACCAAAACATGGGCCTGGTTAGAGTGTGGAATATATATGTATATATCCTTTTTTAATGCTTTTTGTTGAAAAAGGATTGCCTATAGCTATAAATATTTCTTATGACTATCTCAGGAAGTTCCAGGGGCCACTGGCCTTTCTGACCAAATATGGGATTCTTCTGGGCTCAGAACCATCATTTACCTTCACACGTTTACTGCCTGGAATGCTGAGGGAGGGGAATGCTGTGAGGCACCGTATGTTCTCCGACTCCAAAGTCGCCCTCTAATTCCAACAATTAAGAAATAAATAGAATCCTTAAAGGTTTACTCTACACTTAGAATTGAGTTAGGAAATACAGAAGACAGAAAAAGTCTCTACCCAAAAGAAGCCTATAATCTGGGACGAGATACAAGGACTCCATAAGCAAGACTACTGTGGTTCGCATGTGGACTGTCTCCCATAAGCTCTTGTGTTTGAGCGCCTGGTTCCCAGCTGGTGCTGCTGTCTGGGGAGGCTGTGGAACTTTGGGGATGTAGTGCCTACTTGGGGGACATAGGCCACTATGGGTGGGTTCTGAAGGGCATACATACCTCCACTTCCTGTCTAGCTCCCTGTTTCTAGCTCCCTGTTTGCCACCTGTGTGAAACACCACTGCCCTTCTCCCCACCACCACAGATCAGGCAGTTCCTTGCGCTTTCCCTGCCATGATGGACTGAAATCCTCTTGAAACCATGAAGCAAAATAAACCCTTCCTCCCTTAAGTAGTTTCTGTGTGGTACTTTATCACAGCAATGAAGAAACAATAAGTAACACAAACAGACTAACAATTAGGACCAGGTCAAGCTAATGATCATCACAGTCACTGGTGAAGAATGTTGCTCTTTAGTGCCCTTGAGTGCTGTGCTGTGTCATTTTCCTCTGACTTCCATCTTACAAGACACACACTAACATAGACCCAATTATATAAGAAGATATCAACAGATAGTCAAAGGCCTTGCCCAAGTCACACAGCTGGATAGGTGGGTAGCTCTGGAAACTGAATGCCAGACCTCTACCAACCCCTGCCTTCAAACTTGTGTGTACATATACAAAGATCAATTCATATGTGTGTGCACACAGAAAAAGCTGTGTAATCATTATGAACTGAGAACAGAGTTTGCCGGCTCAGTCCAGATAAAGTCATTACCATACTCTTTCCCATACATACACTTTAATTTACATCTGATTCAAAAAGACTTTTTAGGCCCTTATTAGATGCAAGTTAGAGTTAGATCACAGACTGTCAGCAAGATGAATTTTAAAGTGCTGGAAATGCTTCTGTAGTAAGAAAAAGCAGGTCAGCAAAGCTGCTAGGGGAGTGGGAGGCTTCCCTCGACAGCCAGGCAGCCTGCACAGGAGTGGGGTTCCGTGGAGCTGGGGGCTTGGGAGGGGGAACGGCACCATGTGCACGTTTATCTACAGTCAGAAGGAAACCATTTTCATATCACTAAATTGTTATTATTTTCCATCACCGTATTTTTCTATATGATGGCCTAATGACTTACAGTGACTGACCCAGATCTCACTAGTCAAAGAGGAGAACGTAGTTGGAGCAGATGCTGGGTCAGTTTGGGGGACTCTGAGGGTGTCAAACTCCGGGCAGCAATTTCTGCAAAGCAAGTGTCAGGTTTGTAACTATTAACACTGTCCAGCAGCTTTTTTAAAATTTTATTTTATTTTATAATGTATCTGTGTGTCTGTATGCACACATGTGTGTGGTTGCCTGCAGAGGCCAGAAGATGATGTTGGATCCCTTGGAACTGGACAGGTGAGTCCCCTGATGTGGGTGTTGGGATTCGAACTCTGGTCCTATGATTGAGCAGCAAGCTCCTAACCATTGAGCCACCTCTCTATCCCTAGAAGCACTTTCAGTGCCTCTGTTCCCTGCCCAACGTCCTCCCTGCACACTCTGCTGAATACACTTTCCCTTTATTTGAACAGTTTCTGAAAAAAAGTTCTTTCCTACTGTGAGATGCTACTGAATTCCTCTTTCCCTCTCTAACCAAGAAACGTTTGCAACATCCTATCAGGTTGGACATTATATACTCTAACATGCTCTGTCAAACTCCAACACAGGATCAGAACAACATGCACAAGACCCAGCAATAATGTCAGGTTTTAACAAGAGCCAAATCTAAGGAAGCCAGGAGGACTCACCTGGGTTCACACTCTGCTTTCCAATTCTGTAAAATGAACCATCATGGTTATATTTAACTTGTAGCTCACCTCTCCCCTTCACCCATGTGTGTGTTCATATATGTACGTGTGTATGTGTATGTTGTGTATATGCCTGTGGAGGCCAGAGATCATTGTCAAATATCTTCCTGAATCCTTCTCCACCTTATTTTTTGAGATAGGGCCTCTCACTGAACTTGGAGTTCACCATTTTGGTTAGACTATCTAGCCAGCGAGCCAGGATGGTCCTGTCACCACTGTTCAGCACTGTTCAGCATGAATTCAAGCTGCCCCCTCCAACTTTTACATGGGTGCTGGTGATCTGAACTCAGGTCCTCTTGCCTGGATAGCAAGCACTTTACCTACTAAGTCATCTCGCCAGCCCCCTTCATCGCTGGTTTTTAAAAATATTTTATTATTTTTATTTTATGTGTATTAGTGTATTACCTGCATGTTGGTAGGTGCACCTGTATCCTGCAATGCCAAAGAGGTCAGAAGAAGGTGTCAGATACCCTGAAACTGGAGTTATGGATGGTTGTTAGCTGCCATGTGGGTGGTGGGAATCAAACCCAAGTCCTCTGTAAGAGTAGCCAGCATTCTTAACCGCTTAGTCCCTCCATTGCTGTTTTTTAAAGCATACTTTCCTCCTAACCCATATCTTTCCACTGCCATCCCGCACACGTCACTTCTCCCTCTTGCTGTGATTTCCCTGCCCTTCAGACTGCCCTGACCTTCAGTACGAAGATTTGTTTCCACCACCCCGTGTCACTCTTCTGTCTTACCTAGATCCTGAGAGTACAAGTCCCCTTCCTGCTTTGATGCAGGCCACATGAACTTGTATAACAAAAGAATAAGGCTGATAGAAGTATAATAAAACAGGAGGTTATTGAAAATGTTCTCTTGCTAAGTAGATACATCCCCAAAACATACACAGGGAAAATAAGTAAGTGTGTAGTTGTAGAAGAGGAAATGAAACAAATACGGAGACTTCCAGACATCAAAGGATCCCTCAGGTCACACAGGATGGAAGGGGTTCCTCACTAATGACAAACACCAGAGGAAGGGCAGGTCCATGGTACAGTCCTCCCAACCTGAATCTTGTGTCTCCAGACACCACTTAAGGCTTAACAGGGACATGTGTATTCCCGCAGTGGGTGACTGAAGATACCTGGCTTAGCCACTGTTTTAACACATGAAAACCACGTCAAAGTCAACATATGAGCCATGCCAGTGCTCTCCTAGGGCCTGGATCACCAAGAACAGTAAATATATGCTAGCCACTGGGGGCAAGACCATGTCTGGAAGATATTATGGTTTTCTGTTATCTCCTCTAAGGAACCACTAAATAAAATGAAGAGCATTGTCTGAGAAAGTAAATTCTTCAACAGAAAGTTTTGAAGATGAGCTATACTCACATTCATCTTAAGAAGGAAAAAATGGGGGCCGGAGAGACGGCCAAGTGTTTAAGAACACATACTGCTTTGCAGAGGACCCCAGTTTGGGTCACAGTACCCACAGAAGACAGCACACAAACTGTGCTGTGGGGGATCTGACACCCTCTTCTGCCCCTTTGAGTACCTGCACTCACACCCACCCCACACATGTGCACACACACACATGCCCACACAATCAATCAGTCAGTCAATCAAAAATAAAATTAAATCCTAAAAAGAAACAGGAAAAAAAAATGCAGACCACAAGCATGGATATTCATATGCCCTAAATATTAGGAAGCAGAAAGTAAAAAAATAATAATAATAAAATAAAATAAATAAACTGACTGTCACCATTAAGAAAACGCTCATCAGGCCAGTGAGATGGCTAGATGTGGTAAAGGCTCTTGTCACCAAGCATGACAACTTGAGTTTGATCCCTGGAACCTACAGGGTAGAAAGGGAGAAAGTTGTTCGGTAAGCTCTGCACATGTAAATGAATAAATAACTAAATGCTTTGTAAAATATTTGTTATTGTTTTATGTGTATGAGTCTACTGCCTACATGTATATAAGTGCACCCATGTCATGCAATGCTGATGGAAGTCAGAAGAGGGCACTGGATCCCCTGGAACTGGAGTTATGGATGGTTGTTAGCCACCATATGGGTGCTGGGAACTGAACACAGGTCCTTTATAAGAGCAGCCAGTGTTCTTAACTGCTGAGCCATGTCCAGCCTCCATAAATAAATGTTTTTAAAGAAAATAATTATCAATTTTTATCTGGATAGTAATCATAATTTTCATGAGAATGGATTGAAGTAACCTAGAGAAGAGCATAGGATAAAGCAGTTCCTCCCTGGCTCGGGTGCAGCTCAGTGGGGGAGCACTTGTTTAGCATGCAAAACGTCCTGGATGTGATCCCCAGCACTAAAAACAAAAGCAACAACAAAAAGATCTTCCTCTAAGGTCCACGACGGAAACAGACATGCTAGAATTCCTATTCACAGTAGTAGCAAGGGGACTTCTTACTTTGCAGTTTGGTTTGTGTCTTGGTTTTGCGCTATTACAGTCTACTTATGCAAAAGAATACTGGAATTAGTTATAAAAAGTGATTACTGTGCTGGTTAGTTTTAGCTGACACAACCTAAAGCCACCTGTAAAGAGAGTCTTGATAAGGGCTTATGAATCAGGTTGGCTATGCATGTCTGTGGAGCAGTGACTGTTAACTGGTGCAGGAAGACCAAGCCCACTGTGGGCAGCTCCATTCCCTAGGCTGGGCTCCTAACAGTGTAAGAAGAAAGCCAGCCAGCAAGCACCTTTGCCTTCCTTCTCCCTCTGCTCTTGACTATGGATGTTTGGGGTTCCGGCTCTGACTTCCCTGAGGTGAGGGACTTACCCTGAAGCTGTGGCTTGAAATAAACCCTTTCTTCCCTAAGCTGCTTTTGGTCCAGTATTTTATCACAGCAACAGAAACTATAAGAATTACTTAGTAATGAACTATGCCTTCATATAACAAATAGAAGCAAATGTGTTGTTACATTTATTGTCATTCCCTCAATTAACTGTGAAGAAAGAAAGCTTGTGGCATAAGTAACAGCACTTTCAAAGGACAGTGACACCTGGAGAAAAATACAACCACACGGAGAAACGAATCTGTTTCCTTAGCACTAACCTCTGTCCTCCAACCTTTCTGCTGACAGAACTTGACACTAATTTATTCAATTAACATACTGTCTTATCTTTTCAGTTTAGGAGGCAACTGTACTTCAAAGCAACCTGGCTTTTGCAGCAGACAGATTAGATTCTATTCAGCAAACTTCCATTCCCTTGCCCAATGAATTTACACAATTTGCATAACCTCACTGAGCCTCACTTCCCCACCTGCAAATGTTAGAGGCAGTAAGATCTACTCTTCAATATTCAGCTCAGGCTAAATTCAGTAAAGCTCTAAAGCAGAAAAATATGCCACAGGGCCGTTTGGATATGAAACACTCTCCATGGGCTCCTGTGTTTGAACACTTGGCTGCCAGCTGGTGGCGCTGTTTTGGTACACTGTGGAACCACTGGGACCTACTTGACAGGCATAGGACTATGGGACCAGGCAAGAGGGTTATGGCCTGGTTCCGGCTGAGGTCTCTGCATCTTGATCCTCGGAGATGAGACAAGCTGGGCCGTAAGCTCCACCAACATGCTAGAGTCCCACCTGCCATGCCTGCGCACCAAGAAACCCTGAGTCAAAATAAAGCCTTCTCCTTTAAGTCGCTTCACGTCTGGTATTCAGTCACAGCAATGAGAAAAGTCACTTCCACAGACACAAATATACATTTCTGAAAAGAAAACATGCAAACAGTCAAAGATACATGAAAAAGGTCTCAGTGTCAATCATCAGAGGGAAGTGTAAACAAAGCCCCAAGGAGACATCACCTTGCACCTATTAGAATGGATACTGTCCCACAGGTGAAAGAGACAGGCATAGGGAGAAACCAAGAAAGGGGGACCTTGGGCACTGCTGATGGAGACATAAGTGAATACAGACGTATGGAAAACTGTAGGGACGTTCCTTAAAAATCAAAAATTGAATCAACATATGACCAGCAATCGCACAGTCAGGCGTTTACCCAAACACTTGAAGTCAGTGCCGTGCAGAGCTGTCTTCTCCCAGGTTCAGTGCAGCGCTGTTCAAATCAGCATCTTAGCACCGTCAATAAGTGAGTGGATGAAGAAAGGGTGGTATGTCGTGCCAGGGAGATGGCTCAGGGGTAAGGCACTTACCACCAAACCTGATGACGGGAATTCAACCCCCGGAACACTCAGAGGAAGGAAAGAAGCAACTCCCAAAAGTCGTCCTCTGACCTCCACATGTGTGCATACACACATACACAAATAAATAAATAATGAATAGGAACGCATGGTATGTCAACACGCTGGAATCCTAGTTAGCCTTTAAAAAGAAAGAATTTTGCCATTTGCTTCAACGTGGGTAGAACTGGAAGATATTATGCCAAGTAAAATAAACCATACACTACAGATAGATGCATATGGTTTATTCTGTTACATGTGGAACGTAAAACAATTGCTCTTATAGAATCAGCAAGGAGGAAGGTGGTGCTGGTAGTTGCCTTTTTTTTTTTTTTTTTTTTTTTTTTTTTTTTTTTTTTTTTTTTTCTTAGGTAATTTTTTTTGTTTTTCCGGAGCTGTGGACCGAACCCAGGGCCTTGCGCTTGCTAGGCAGGCGCTCTACCATGGAGCTAAATCCCCAACCCCAAGGAAGATGGTGGTGAAATGGCAGAAAGCCTCAGTTAGGAAAAATTAATTGGACACTGTTTTATTTTCTCAGATCCACTGCGTAGCACAGTATATGTTTCAAAACAGCTGAGAGCAAATTTCAAATGTTCTCACACACACAAAAGTAAGTAGTTGATGTTTATTAGGCTTTACAGCTGGGTAGGCCATTGACTGGCTTCCTCCCTCAGCAGCTGCACGGTGTCCTCTGACACCATGAAAGCAGGTCTTCAGGGAGGTGCTCCCAGGTCAGCTCCAGCTCCACTGCTCCAGGTCCTGTGTCTGAAGTGTGGCCTGTCTTCAGCAATGGGGTCTTACCTTCAAGTTTTGGGAGGTAATCAAGGACTGTAGCAATAGCATGAGTTATTTTGGGAGTCTCTTGGACCACCCTGGCCAACACTGAAGGACATTTGGGGACACAAATTACACGCTATGGGCTGTATTTATAGTGTGTGTGTGTGTTATATATATACACATATATATGATATATTACATTAAATTGGGCAGGGGAAGTAGGGGACGTGTAGCTAGGGAAGGGGATTTAAATACTATCAAATTACATTCTATGAAAATTGCAAAAATTCAATAAAAACTTTTTAAAAATAAGAACTAAGTAATTTTGGTTATGAATATGAAAATTTCCTTGGTTTAATTATTCTACACTGTATTTATTAAATCAGAGCATCACTCTGTACCCCATAAATATATTCAACTATAATTCATAGCTTACAATAAAATTTTTCAGATAAATAAATAAATAAACAAGGCATGGTACTTAGCACGGGCCAGACAAAGAAACGTTCATTTTTCTCTTAGCATTTTACTCCATCATGGTAAAGTCCAAATTCCCCCACAGGGCATGGATTCTTTCAAATACTACACCAGGATGATACTTTGCAGTATGACTTGATGTCTTCCTACATTTCAAAAATACTCTGAACCTGCCAGCTAGACCAGTCACTCTTGAACCTACTGGAGCCTGCTGGGGAGCTTTGGAAACAATACTCACCTGGGGTCTGCTCTCATCCAGCCAAACTAGAACTTCCTTTGCATTTCTAATAATTGTTGGTGCTCAGAGGAAAGGTAATGACCTTGTGTGGCTGAGACTTCTGAAATCTCTCCATATCCCTTACTTCAGGAAAGGGTGGCATGGACTTTTGGAATCTGATTAGTGCTTGAGTGTCGAAAGCTGATCCTTCAGAAGGAATGAAGAACACACAAGACCTGAACAGAAAGCTTTAGAAAAACCACAAAGGCGAGGAGCCAAGGTCTACACTGCACATCCTAAGGATAACCGAGCTAGACCGCGGAGAAGGAAAGAGGGAATGAGGGCTTGGAAGCTGATAGCGCCCTGGAGGGGCGGGAGGGAGACAGACCCTCCCCACCAGTCCTTGAGAGGCAGCTTCAGAAGGTCTCCTGCCTTGCTTCCCAGCAGATCCCACGGTAGCCTGCGGAAATGGGCTCTGTGTGCCTTAGCCAGGCAGAGCCCTGTGTCACCAGACCAGCCAGAGGCTGCATCCTCCCACCCAGGGCAGCTCAGCAGCTGTCCACACAAAACCTGGAAAAGACTGCACGACATGCCCTCTCCCAGTGACTTCAGTTTTCTCTAAGGGTGTGACGCAGGGTAGGTTGCCCATGATCCACGGGATGAACCCACACACCCAGGAGCAGTTGGGGAACAGAAACTGGATTCAGAAAGCTGTGAAAAATAGAGGACAGGAAGGGGGGGGGAGTAGGGAAGTTGGGAATTGATCTCTGAGGAGATGGGGAGGGGCTTTGATTATATCAAAACGCATTGTATGGGAGGCTGAAAAGATGGCTCCGGCAAGATTAAAGAGCACTTGCTACTCTTGCAGAGGACGGGGGTTCCAGTTTCCAACATCCAGTTAACCGGCAGCTAACTCCAGTTCCAGGAAATCTGATCTTTTTGCCTCTGCAGGCACCTGTATGACACTGGTGCACTTACATGCATGCAGACAAAACAGTCATACACATAAAACAAAAATAATTCAAAAAAGTTTTAAATACACTGCATGAAATTTCCTAAGAATCAATAAAAATATTATTTTTAAAAAAGAGCTGATGCAGTAAAGAAAGATGAAATCTGCAGGTAAATGGATGGAACTAGAAACTTATACTAAGTGAAGTAACAGACTCAGAAAAAGAATCGACATATGTTCTCCCTCATATGTGGATCCTAGAACCAAATCCTGATTAGTGAGTATGTATCCAGACATAACTACAGGAACCAGGATAATGGAAAAGAACCAGGGAGGTAAAGGAAAAAAAAAAAACTGAAAAAAAAAGAACAGTAGGAAACAGGTGTCAATAAGGGAGATATGGATAAAAATGTGGTTATTTTAAGGGGAGGGAGGAGATAGGGTTATACAAGGAACCTAGGGGATAAAGGGAAAGAAGGAGCTCGAGAGGTAGAACCATAGGAGAAGGGTATTATTAAGGGAAAAAGGGGGAAATGGGGACACCTTAAGTGGGAGAACCATGATGGAGCGGTGAGACAATGGGAGAGATAAATAATGCCTAGCTAGTTTTGAAAACTAGAGGAAGCCATATTACTCCTACAACCTACTGACAAATTACACATGGCAGATCAGGAAATATATGTCTAGGAACGGTTTATCTCAGAACAACTGGTCTTTGCCCAAGATTTATCTGCATGACACAGTAATTAAAAGTACCAGACTGGTGGAAATAACCTTCTCGG
>NW_008360311.1:6364378-6378489 GCF_000622305.1 Nannospalax galili
CTTCACATAGATGGAACTGGTAAAAGAAATGAGCCAGGGGCCCCTCCCAAGCCCAGGTGACCTCTGAGGAACAGATCCTCTAATGACCATAAGAGTAAAAGTAAATTGGCTTATCTGGGCAGACTGTATGGTCTTAAACCTATAACCAAAGATTAAAGTGATCAATGTAATTTTTTAAGAGTCCATGTGTATAACTAAAGGCTACATAACAAAAAACAATGCCCGACAGGAGATACCTTCCTTTGAGTTGTTGGCCAGGGTGACCCAAGGGACTCCCAAACAGTAACCCAGCATAGAATTGGGACAATGAACATCAGACCCTAATATTTTCTAAAGGAATACTGGCAACTGATTGCTGCTAGATGAGGAAGATCTGAGCTCCCTAAAACAAGGAACTCTAGATAGGCTGACAAGATTCAGTGGATGGACGAGCACTGGGAAATGGCTGGGGGCACCAACAACACAGTGGACAATAACAGGGATGACAAAGTATACGGGTCCATGGAGGGGGGAAAGTTTATGGGGGCTGTCATTTGGGATGTGGGTATGTAGATGAATAAGATTGTTTGTGATGTTCTGTATGAAAAACACAAAAAATCAACAAATAAAAAATTTGTTATATTTGAGGAAGAAGCATAAAAATTTGCTTCATGTTAATTAGTAGAGGTGAAAAATACTACCATTAAAATCTACCTGATGACCTTATATCCATGCTCAGGTGCCAAGGATCTCAGAAAGTAACCGACTCTGACTAGTAATACTCAGGTACATAGAGATTAGAGATGCATATGCAAACATCTAAGTGTTGGTAGCATTAAAAATGATATTGTTTTCTGTATGAAACAATATATTTTAAAATGAAATGCAGATGTTTCTTAAAGGTTAAAACCTCATTCAATTTTATGTCTTATGGGCTTTATACAGAGTTCAATATTGTATAACTGTATTAATTCAACTGTGAACCTAAAAATTTACAGTCAATTTTGAAAGAGATATATCTCAGCTCAGGCAATTGTTATTGAATATGTCAATGCTGTTGTAATGAAATGCTTCTTCTAAGTATGTGGTTAATAAATAAATTTTTTAAAAAAAGAGCTGACGACTGAAGGTCGCACAGGATAACTCTAGATGCCTCCCTAGAGAGTAAAAGGCCCAATACTTCCTATCCTGCCCTCTGATAGCATTTACCCCAGGTCCAAGATGCGGGGAAATCGTAAGCAAAAGAATTGGGCATGGTGGCACATGCTTTTAATCCTAGCACTCAGGAGGCAGAGGCAGACGGATCTCTGTAAGATGGAGGCCAGCCTGGTCTATGTAGCATGTTCCAGGCCAGCCAGAGCTACACAATGGGACCTTGTCTCAAAAAAAAAGAAAAAAGAAGAGAAATTTCTAGATGGAGGAAGAGCCCATGTTCCTTACACAGTGATGTAGATGGAGTTGCCCACCCCTGAACCTGGGATGCGGACAGACTTTCTATCCGCCTCCTTCCTTTTCCACAATTATGAATGTGGTGCCTTGCACATGTGTATCTGCCTTTGACAGGCATGGTGCACTGGAGATCCCCCCCCACCTCCCCTCTGGCCCTGTGCACAGGGGCTTCTGCCTCCTCCAGCATGCCAGGAAACCCTCTCAGCGCTGGTGCAGACAACATTCTTAGGAAAACCTCATTGCTCCCTTCCCATTTCCCTGGCAAAACTCCCCAAGTCGTATGAATGCAGGGCCTAGGAACGGCTGGGAAGAGTGTGTCATGAACATACACTTAAGTTTCTATATCTACACCCTGTTGCCAACACCCTTATAGTCACATCTGCATTGGGGACTATGTGTGCTTTAATTACAATGGATGAACTAACTGAACAACCACAACCCAAGGCAATCACCCCCATCTTGGGTCTGGCCCATCATGTCTAGTCTTTTCAGCCTCCATACTTCCATTGTGTTTGAACATGAAATGTCCCCCTTAGGCTCATGTGTTTGAACACTTGGTCCCTAGCTGCTGGTGCTGTTTGGGAAGGCTGTGGAACCTTTGGGAAGTGGAGCCTCCCTGGAGGAAGTAGGTCATTAGGGGGAAGACCTTGAGGTTTTATAACCTAGCCCAACTTCCTGTCTGTTTGACTGTAGACGGCTGTAGCTAGTCACCCTCTGCTCCTGCCACTGTTTCCCCCCGCCCCCGATACTATACCCTTTATTAATCCATGGACCAAAATAAATCGTTCCCTAAGCTACTTTTGTTAAGTGTTTGCTACAGCAATGCGTCCATAACTAGCAGACTGTATGCAATGCCGCTATGTCCAACACAGCAGGAGGAACTTGGATGAGTAACAGACCAGTGAGCATGAAACAATGGCGGCCTCCAGCTAAGCGCCACTCACGCCCAGGAGCAAAGAAACGCATCTTCTGGGGCTAAAGAGGTGGTCCGGTGGTTAAGAGCATTTGCAGAAGAACTGGGTTCAGTTCCCAGCACCCACCTGGAGGCTAACAACCACCTGTAACTCCAGTTCCAAGGGATCTGATGCCCTCTTCAGGCCTCACATATACATAGTACACATACATACATGCAGTCAAAATACTCATACACATAAAATAAAATGTAAATAAATCTTAAAGCAGCAGCAGCAGCACGTTGTCCCAGGGCATAGCCACATCCTGGCTATGTACCTTAACATTCAAGGCTTTGGATTACTAAGGCATTTGGAGTGTTTTTCTCATATTTCACTATCAAGGAATTAGTTGAAATGAAATATAGGGCCTCTGTGTCTATAAAAGCAATCTATATGCTAAGCAAAGTAAATAAAATGAAAATCAAGAGCATTAAATCAGTTTCAGAGGGAACTGTGCTTGTTGGGGAATCAGGAAAGAGGAGAATATACAGGAGAACTGGGGACTTCATTCTTTTTAACTGAAAAAAGGACTCGATTAGACCATTACACTTTTAAGCCACCCACCTTTGAGATGCATCATACTGTTGTTTGGCCTAACAAAAATGCAAACATGAGCCCCAAGTCCTGCTTGCCTTAGCATCTCTTGCCCCCAGCTGGCCCCAAGCTGCATCCTGTTAAGATCCCATCATCTCTCTGATTCACCCTCATCATCTCTGTGGCCTGGGAAGTGTTAGTTCTGGTGACCAGTAGGAGACATACTGAGATTCTTCAATGGGCTTGGAAGACTGGAGGGACACCAGTTAAATGCTATTCATACTCTGAACAGCCATTCAGACCTATGACTGGCTCCCAAGGGACTGATCCTACGCTGATGTGTGTGTGGACTCCTTTGGAGATCAGTGATCCATGCAATGCCAGTGATGATGGGATCCGGCCCTCGGTGTTGAAACCTGGACCTGTTTGGCTTGGAACAATGGATCATTCTGCAGTCAGCCCCTGTGACTTTGTCTTTTCCCGACCTGTGAAAAGAATATCTCATTTCTCTTGAAACCTGGTAAGCAACATGTCAAATACTTTGGGGCAATTTGCAAAGCAGTATGCAAGCTGCAAAAATTACAACTGTAACAACATAGACCTGCTAGCCCTTCCCATTCAGAACATCATGTCTGTTACTCTATTCTGTTTCACTGGACTGGCATTAAGGATCACGGAAACAGATAGAAAGAGAAGCATGAAGGTCTACACGCATGCTCGGGGGTGGAGGGTGCTGAGGAAATATATGTGCTGAGCACAGCTCCGATCTGAAGGGCAGCATCCAGGCTCCCTTCCCTCACTATTGATGGTGACTTTGAGTCAAGTCATGATGCTTCTCTGTGGAGCAGAGAGAGCATCAACCTGGGAACGTGGTGGGGGTTCAGAGACCATGGCTACCCTTGGCCTCCCTTTCAGTCCCTTCCTCCATTAAAGCTTTGGATTAAATAACTGCTAAGGGTTCTTTTGCAAGTGTGTGCATGTGCCTGTGTCTGTGCCAGCATACATGCGTGTATGCGTGTGTGTGTGTGTGTGTGTGTGTGTGTGTGTGTGTGTAAGCCTGTGTCTTTTCTCTGGTGACATCCATCTTTTTTTTTTTTTCAGACAAGGTCACTCACTGCCCTGGAACACACCAAGCAGGCTAAGCCAGCTGACCAGCCGGCTCCGGGATCCACATGTCTTCCCCAGCACTGGCTTCACAAGCACATATCGCCATATCCAGATTTTTAATGTGTGTGCTGGGAACTGAACTCAGGTACTCAGACTTGCAAGGCAAGCACTTTATGACTGAGCTATGCCCCTAGCCCACTAAGGTTTCTTCTAATTCTAAAATTAGATTATTCTTAATTCTTTGCTTAAGATAGTCTATGATTGAATATAACCTTAAGAGATCAACCTATACCAACATATTACACCATGGATTAAGATATGTTCTAATAATGACCTGAATTACCTGAATCTGTATTTTTTTATTTTTCCTAAAATAAGCATTGATTGTGTCTTTATTTTTCCATTTGCACGTGTGATTATGTGCATGTCTGTATGTGCAGGTTTGCATGTGTGTGTGCACACATGCATGTGTTTCTGTACCTGTGGAGGTTGGAGGTTGATGTCAGGAATCATCCTTGATTATTTCCACCTCAGCCAGTGGAGCAGGGTCTCGCAAACAAAGCCAGGCTCCAAAATATGGGTAGTCTCGCTAGCCAGCTTGCTCTGGGGACCCCCTATCTATCTCTGCCTTCTGAGGCTGGCACTATAGGCAGAACATTTTGCCCATCCAGCAGTTACTTGGGTTCTGAGGCTCTGAACTTGGGTCCTCACACTTGTGCTGCAAGTGCTTAACCTCCGCGCCATCTCCCCAACTGTGTGGTTTTTAATTTACTTAAGAAAACACCATCTTCAACCACCCTACCTGCTTTAAGGTAAGTAATCAGAATAATCCTGCAACACTAATGCGAATACTAAAGATTACGTCAGATCACAGATTCCCTGGCAGCGCGCTCCCCCAAAAAGCAGGCCACGCCCCCTGCCGTGCGTGCTGGGGGAAGGGAGCTAAGCCACAGTTGCTGTCCCTGTACCTCTCACTGGGTTCAGTTCAGTGAGTTCAGCTCTCTCCTCACTAGCAAGCCCAGCCCCCTGAAATGCCCAGACCCAAGGCAGCCTTGAATTATAACTTTTTTCTCTCTCTTTTTTTTTAAGTGTATGAGTGTACTGCCTGCATGTATGTGAGTGCACCCGTGTCGTGCAATGCTGCGGAGGTCAGAAGAGGCATTCGGATTCCCCTGGAACTGGAGTAAAAGACGGTTTGTAGCTGCCATGTGGATGGTGGGACTCGAACCCGTGTCCTCTGCAAGAGCAGTCAGTGCTCTTAACCGCTGAGCCATCTCTCCAGCCCGAATTATAACTCTTATCTAGTGCCTGCCTCCAGCCTAACTCAAGGCAGAAGGCTAGGTCACGTGATGTGGAACTTACCCACCCACCCTCAAACATATGACTGGGAAAACCCCCTTTGCTCTTTGGAACTGAAGGCTCCAAGCCTCCAAGACTCCATTGTGTTGCCCACAGTGTGCTGCGCTGACTCTCCTGATAGTCTGGTATCCGAAGGGCACTGAAGGCTCGTTCTCTTCCTCTCCCATCATGCTGTGCATGAAGACTGATGAAGCCCTTACTCAGCCACAAAGATTCGCTCCCAGCCTTTGGGCCCCCACTGCGCTGTGTACGGCATACTAGAGCTCTGTGAGGGTAATTCGTCATAGCTTTCTTTCTATGAACATGGCTCATCTTTTACATCAATCAGATTCCACCTGTTCCCTTCACACTGGTGGTAGTTTCTAATCCCACTCCCACAGAGAACGGCTGGTTGTTGATGGTTCCGTTTCTCTTTTCTTCCCAATCACACTCTGACTCCTTTGCACTTGGGTACAGTCATGGAACCCAGTTTTGACCCATAGCATGTGGGTAACATGCCCCTGGACTCCTTCCCATCTGCCCACTTAATGGAGAGGATTCGAGGGTTAGAGGAAGAGCACTCATAAGATGGAAAACTTCAACATCTCAAGAAGAGCATTGAAGACACACCCTTGGAAAAGAGCTCAAACACTGGATTGATACTGAAGGAAAAACTGTTATGTACACTGAGTGGAGTGTTGCCGCTATTAGCAGAGTTAAGAAGTCCTGGTTGGGCTGGAGAGATGGCTCAGCGAGAGCATGCCAGGTGCATCCTGGGTATACAAAGCTCTCATGCCCTGCCTCTGATGCAGCAAGCTCCCCTCCTGACCCTACGATTGAGCACTTGAGTGGTTTGGGTGATATGGAGCCTCAGGGATTTCTCTGAGTTCCCTATCAAGCTGTGGACTGAGCCTCCAGAACCCATCCACTCACCAAGATCAACCACTAGAAAAGACTAAGTCCAAACCTTGTGACCCAGGAAAAAAGGCAGGTGGGTGGAGCCAAGGCTCTAAACTGTTTCTACCTTTGCCCTCTCTTCTCCCAGTCCTGAAGAAAGGTCTTGTGAATGCACTTTGTAGTTCTGTTGCCAATAACAATTATCCCACCAAATAACAAGGAGACAGTCCCTTTCTGTCAGGAAGTGTGAGGCCTTTCTTGTGATTTAGTACTGTGATGCTCTCCTGAAACCCTTCAGTCATCTGCAGCTGTTTTCCTCAAGACGAGTCAAAACTTAATAAATGGTGCTGGGCATACTGAGAGGGTGCTGGCGATTGTGAAATTAAATGAAACTCTCCTAAATTATTGTTAGTCTAACTTATTTTATACACCTATTAAAATGAAGACAACTGGTTGATAAGAAATTAGTCAGCAATGCTATAATGTTTATACCAATGAGGTGGAGTTTAAAGAAAAACTTAATAAAAGATCATATTTTTGCACATTGAATAAAAATACAGATCCATATGAACACATTGGTAGGTTCCTTCTTGGGGCCTTGAAAAGAGTCTGTGGAAGTGGGAAGCCAGGAAGTTTGCACACCATTCATTCATGGATAAACCACTTCTACCTGTCGTAAAGATTTATTTGGGGTTTGTTGAGGGTTTTCCTTTGAGATTTTTAGCTGGCTGGTTGGGTGGTTGGTTTATTGTTTTTGAGATAGGGTATCCCTTTGTAGCCCAAACTGGCCTCAGACTGGAGTTATCCTGCCTCAGCCTCCTCAAGTGCTGAAATTATAAGCATTTACTACTACTGTGGACTGAGGGTATTCTTTTTTATTATTTTTATTTTATGTGTATGAGTGCTTTGCCTGCATGTATGTAAGTGCGCTACATGCATGCAATGCCTGGGGAGACCAGAAGAGGGCATTGGAGCACCTGGAACTGGAGTTATGGATGGTTGTTAGTCACTATGTGGATGCTGGGAACTAAACCCCAGTCCTCTGCAAGGAGTAACCAGTGCTCCTAAGTGGTAAGCCATCTCTCCAGCCCCCTGAGGGTATTCTTAAATTGGTATTTATTTCAGAAGTATGTGGGATCTGTTTGTTTCTATTTATTTTTATTCATTAGAAATAACTCAGTCACCAGATCAGACCTTCAGCCAAAAAACTCATGGGTGAAGAATGACAAGAATCTTCAAGTAACTACTGGACATGATTCTACTGTTCTGCCCTTGTGACACCCATGAGGGAGCAAGCACGGGGTGGGGGGGAAGAGAGAGAGAGAGAGAGAGAGAGAGAGAGAGAGAGAGAGAGAGAGAGAGATCTTCTGTACTTGCAAGATCATGTGAGAAGAGAGCATAGGTCCTAGATGGCACCCATGTTTCTCAGCACCACGCCTTTCTAACACCTACCCCTCCTTCCCCGAGCTCTCCTCACAGGTGGTGTGTGTCTGGAAAGAAGCCAGGCTGAAATGCAAGTGGACCAGGTCATTCTCCTAGTGCTCTGTCCCTGGCTTTTACTTTCTGGGAATCCCACCCAGTCAGAACAACTGGAATGAGCTGAGCTCATGTGTGGACAAAAGGGCTGATGAATTTCCCTGCCTACTTGAGGAAGCTTGTGATGGGCTCGGTGCGGAGCAGGAGATGGACTTCAGCACCTCAGTCTTAGATCACTTCTCCCCCACTTAAATGCAAACACAACAGAACAGCCTGTTCTCTAGAGCAGTCAGGTGGATGGTCACCTGCAGTCAAGCAATTGCCCTGTCTTCCTATCAGCGGACATTTGTGCCCGTGGAAACACCTACATAGCCGACAGCACTCAGTTTTTAACTAGACAAAAGTAGACCCGACCTCTCCTATTCTCTATCCTTTCCTTAGTGAATTGCTTCCTGTTCCTTCTGAGAAACCTCTGCAAAGAGCCCCCCAAATGTCCTAGTCCCCACTCAGCATGGAGCACAGCATGGTGAGATCCATCAGTATGAGCCCATGATACGAGGTCTGTTTCTTTGATTCCCAAGGGAGAGTTAAAAGCACCAGCACTTTACGGTCCTGGAAGAGCATCAGTCCTGCTTTGAAGGGACCTGCTGTCTGGATACCTCATCAGCAAAGACTTCCTGCCCCTGAGAGTCACATTACCCCTGTGAAGCCTGGGTCACACTGGGTGACCAGCAAACCTGCTCAGCCCCTCGTTGGCTGCCCTACACCTGACTGGAGAGCCTGGTCCCCGCCTTGCACCTGAGGAACACAGTGACCTCCTTATCCACTTTTAATCAAACTCTTCCCTTGCAAATCTCTGCTAATACACGCAGCTTAACTGTATTTGCCAGGAGGCACCTTTCCCTGCTAAGACACCAGAGAAGGTCCAGTCAGGGAAGCAAGGGAAAAGCATATCTGCAAAACAGGCAAGGAGACAGCACTTTCCCATCTTTTAAAAAATACACAGACACCCTCATCTTTAATGAATGTGAATTTGTTGTAGACAGTTTCTGGATAGCTTTTAAAAACCTCTTACAAGAACTCCATGGAGCCTGTCACTAACAGGGGCTCATTTCACTGTTCTGTGTTCAGTTCCTTACTCTACCGACTGAATTAAACACCCTTCCTTGCAAAAGACACATGAACTGGTCTGGTGCTAGAGATGGCTCAGTCGGTATAGTGCCTACCATACAAGCAAGAGGACCTAAGGTTGAGTCCCAGAACCTACATAAAAATAAGACAGGCATAGTGGTGTGTGCTTGTAATCCCAGCACTGGGGAGGGGGACACAGGTGGATCCCTGGAGCTTGCTGACTAGCCAATGACAGACCCCGTCTCAAAAATAAAACAAGGTGGATGGCAACTGAGAAATTTGCCCAAGGCTGACCTCTGGCCTCTACATACACACACATGTGCACCCACACAAATGTGAACACACACACACACACACACACACACACACACACACAAAACTGGCCTTACCTCTACCTCTGAGCAGAACTACACTGAAAACCTTCCAAATTCTCAGATTCAAGGGGCTTAACAAGCAGTCCTGGTTCTCAAGACTCTGCTGTCAAAAAACCAGGAGCAAAAGTGTCTCTGGGCTCAGATACTAGGGAGATCTTTTTATGAAACACTTCCTTAGTTTTGTTATTTTAATGCTAAAAAGTGCCACTTCCCTAATTTGATGCTTCCTGTGCATTTAGCACTCAATCTACTTTACTTCATGGAACTTTAGAATACTCTGGAATACCTGAATCATAACTTGGCATAAACATGTGATAAAGGGTACTGAATCCTAGCTCTCCTAGCCTAGCCGTTGGCCCATATGCTAATTATAAAGACTAGACAGGGTGAGTTTTAGCCCTGCATAAACCAATAGTTCTAGCAAAGAGTCAAATCCCTAAAGCAGCTGTGACGTGATCTAGGGGAGCTCGTTCTCAAAGTAGTGTGGTGAGCTAAGGGCCAGTGTGTTCCGCAGAGCTCCCAAAGGAAATCTTTCCCTTTTCTAGAAAATTAAGTTATGTTCTGTCTGTCTCGCCCATCGTTGCCAGCCACAGGGGACAAAAACGGTGGCACAGAGACAATGGGAGGGTCCTCTTTGAGTCCAGCCCTCTGCATGAACACACTGGCTCCCACTGCCTCTAACCTCCACAGTCAAGTTTCTGTAACTGTCCAAGCACAGGAGAACAGATGGAGAACCAGATTAGACCAGTCACCAATTGTTCTGAGGTTTTTGCCAAGGCTAGTAAGGAGAGAGACCTTGGGAAGGAAAAGCAAGCAGGATCGTAATGCCGAAAGGCTCTGTATCACGCTGCTCCGACCTGTGTAAGGCCAGAGCAAAGACGGAAAATCAGAGGCAGACAAAGGTGTTTGAACCCCATCACTACCTTTGCATCTATGAGCAGCCATTCACCTCTCTGCAATTGTTCCCTCATCTGAAAAGTGAGGGTAATTATATATTCCTTTCAGAACTATTGCAAGGATTAAAAGCTGTATGTGAAGCATGGGTTGTGGAAGTCTGGTTTTGTCAAGGGACTGAAGGTCTAACTGAGCCCTAACACATGGCAATGTGTTCTCTAACAAACAATGCCTTTGCAAGCAAGGTAGGCACTGAAAGGGGAAAACCAGCATCCTACCAAATCCTGTTAGGGCCTTAGTATGTTCAGCATGCATTTATTAAGCACCCACCATAGACCTTCCTATGCTATTACTGAAGTCAGTTCACAGCATCTAGAGTCAGAAAAACTTGGGTTTAAATCCCATCTCCAGGGGCTAGAGGGATGGCTCAGTGGCTAAGAGCAGATACTGCTCTTGCAGAGGCTCTGAGTTCAATTACCAGCATCCCTGTTGGGCAGCTCACAACTGCCTGTAACTTTAGCTCCAGGAGATCCAATACCCTCTTCTGAACTCCAAGGGTACCTACACTCGCGTGCACATACTGCCCCCACCACATATACACATAATTAAACATAATAAAAATAAATCTTTAAATTCCATCTTCCCCACTTCTCAAAGGTGCAGCTTTGGACAGTTACTTAGACCTTTTGAGTGTGTTGCCAAGTTTGCTCAGCATAAGAGGGACAGCACCCGCCCCAGACAGGGCTGAAAAGAATACGAACAATAAATGAATTAACATGAGCACAGACTGTACCAAGGCTCTGCCACACTGGGAATGCTCAGTAAACTACAGTGGCTTCTGTCTTCATTGTTATCATCGTCACAGCCACCACCACCAGACCTGCATACCATATAAGGACTTTACGAATGAATAAGGAGGCTGAAGAGACCGCTCAGAGGTTAAGAGCACTGGCTGTTCTTGCAGAAGACCTGGGTTCGAATCTCAAAACCCACTTGAGAGCTAACAACCGTCCAGGTCTGGGGGATCTGACACCCTCTTCTGACTTTCACGGCCATTAAATGTCATGACTGCACTTACACACATACAGGCAAAACACTCATACACATAAAATAAAAATAAAAACTAAATTTAAAAAAAGGAATGAATAAGAGGAAAAGAGGAGCTGGAGAGATGGCTCAGCAGTTAAGAGCACTTGCTGCTCTTGCAGAAGATCCAGGTTCAGTTCCCAGCACTAACCCAGCATCTCACAACAGCCTGCAACTCCTGTCCCAGGAGATCCAACACCCTCTCCGGGCCTCTGTATGGCACATAGTGCACATATGAACATGCAGACAGCACTTACATACATAAAGAAAAAAATTTTAAAGAGAGTGTAAGGCTGGAGAGATGCTCAGTGGTTAAGAATCCTGGCTGCTCTTGCAGAGGGCCCAGGCTCAATTCCCAGCACCCACCTGGCAACTAACAACCGCCCATAACTCCAGTTCCAGGGGATCCAATGCCTTCTTCTGACCTCCTCAGGCATTGCACAACACGGATGCACTTACATACATACAGGCAATAGACTCATACACATAAAATAAATCAAAATAATAAATAAAATATATTTTAAAAGGGCCGAGGTGCAGCTCAGTGGTGGAATCCTTGCACAGCATGTACAGAGCCATCCCCACCACTAAAAAGAAAATAAAATGTACTCCCTGCCCTTAAGCATCTCTCAGTTTAGTAGATCCCAGGATTTAGTTGCAGATCATAGCACCATGTGGCTAGGTATATAATCAATAAACCTTTGCTGAGTATGTATTGAACATCATCAATAAAGACTGAAGTCTTTGGATAAAGGATAAGGAGCTGAGAGTAAGAGGCTAGAGATGCCCATGTGGTCTCTGGTTCTCAGCTGAGCTCCTCTGTGTACCTAACAAAGCTACATGGCTGTTCTGATGGGATTCTGTGGCCCTCAAGAATTCAAGCTAGAGAGCTGGAGAGATGGCTCAGCAGTTAAGAATATTGGCTGCTCTTGCAGAGGACCAGAGTTCAGTCCCCAGAAGTCACATCAGGAAGCACATAGCCACCTGTAACTCCAGAACCAGGAGATCTGACATCCTCTTCTGGCCTTCATGGGCACCCACAAACTTGTGTGCATATACAGACACATACACACAAACTACACATAAGCAAAAATAAATCTTTTTAAATTATAGAATAATTTTGGAAATTATTATCTTGGCACTTATATCCAGAGCACTGGTCATTTGAGGATAAATCCGATGGACAGATCAGCAAAACTGAAAATAGAGTGAGGTACAGCTTCAGCTGTGGGCCCTCCTCTCAATGCCCCCAAAATGAATCTTCAGCATGTAGCTGCTTATGACTCAGGATGAGCCTGGTTCTCTAAGTTCCTTTATTCCTCTTCATGGACATTTGTGGCGTGTCACAAAGTCCCTGGCCTCAAATCCCAGCCTCAGCAATACTATTGTATTCCATTTGAAGCAAGTCTCAATGCTTCCGCCATAGAGTGGCCGCGATTCACATCTCTTCCACCCAATCCAGGATTCCTGGGCGAATCCACAAGATTATTCATTTATCCTTTAGCAAGCATTTATTTAATGGTTACTGAGTAACGAATCGTGAGACACAATGATGAATCAGACTGGTTCTGACCTTAGGGACCCAGGCAATGCATGCCTATAATCCCAGATGGAAATGGTCAGATGGAGAGACCCAGACTAGGTATTTATTCCATCAGAGGCAATAAGGAAGATTCTAGAATACAGGCTGCTACTCATGGGTTGATTCTTCAGAGTTAAGACCAAATGAAAACAAAACTGTGATACAAACAGCAGGTATAAGTATAGATAATAAGAAACTCCCAGAATGCTCTATGTTCCATATCCTAATGGCCGCCTAAACTCTTAGGAAGACCCAAGCACATGGTATATGACATTTACTTAAAGTGTTTGAGGTGTGAGATATTACAGGCTTTGCATCTGTAAAATCTCATCATCTGAGTCAAATTCACTAGAGAGGCAAGTTCTGCAATCACCCCACACCACAAATAAGAAAACTGAGGCACCAAGAGGTGACATCTCCTGAACATCATAAATTAGTTATAAAGAGCTGTCAAGACGGTTCAGGGGGTAAAAGCACATGCCACCAAGGCTGATGACCTGAGTTCAATCCCACACAGCACATGGACACATGAACGCGCATACAAAAATAACAAGTACATTTAGCCTAAATAAGTTATACAGTCAAGATGCAAACACAGGTGGTCAGTGTTCAAATATTATCTCTCAAACAAAAGAACTAAAAGAACAAATCGATTCCTCAAATATTCAACTCTCCTCAGAACTGTGATTTTGAGGGAAATAAACTTTGGATTCTGATGAATTACTGAGTTCAATCCCACACAGCACATGGACACATGAACGCGCATACAAAAATAACAAGTACATTTAGCCTAAATAAGTTATACAGTCAAGATGCAAACACAGGTGGTCAGTGTTCAAATATTATCTCTCAAACAAAAGAACTAAAAGAACAAATCGATTCCTCAAATATTCAACTCTCCTCAGAACTGTGATTTTGAGGGAAATAAACTTTGGATTCTGATGAATTATGAGACAATTTTTCACAGAAGCCACATTTCCGATTCAGTAAAACTTCCTTCCTGCACGGGGCGGAGTGGCCCAGCCTGTAACCCCAGCACTCGGGGAGCTGAGAAAGAAGGTAAGATGTCCAGGCCACCCTGGACCACATGGTGAGACCCTGTACCCACAAAACAAAATAAAACTCACAGGCGATTCCCCAGCACTTCTCCCTGCGGCCGGCAGATGGCAGAGAGGAACTGGGGAAGGACAGAGCTGCCGTCGGCGCCCCGCCCCTCACCCTGTAGTTCCCTAGTGTGGTGACACATTGCATTTGCCTGCAGCTTGGTTTGAAGTCCCAAGTCTTCCCTTAAAGGCAGCTCCTGAGTAGAAA
>NW_008360311.1:6379305-6433697 GCF_000622305.1 Nannospalax galili
AAAATATTTTAAGGACTTTTATGTCTTACTGATGACCAAAAAAGGTAAGCAAGGAATTCACAGGATAAACAGGAGGAGGAGGCCAGTGACACACTGGAAATGTGCTCAATGTCTTTCATTATAACTAAGAATTTCAGGAAAAGCAATACCTAATTTTTCAGCCCTGAGCCTGGGAGTCCGGCCCTCTGCTCTACTGGTAAGTGTAAGTTTACAAAATGTTTTCAAGAACAATGTGATGACAGGAGCACGATGCTTTTCCTTGTCCTGGAAGCTCTAGGATCTGCCTCTTTTCACATTGGTGTCTTGCCCAGTCCCACATGGACTGGCCCAGCCAGTGTAGATCAGCAGACCTGACCTCTCTCTTCTGTATGTCGGGCTGCTTTCTGAGCCCTGCCCACTCCCAGGATGACAGGCATGAATTTCTGTCCACAGAAGAATTTAGCATCTCTTCCTCCCTTCTCAGACACCACTTGACGTAATTCTAAAGTATTTCATGTCCCATTAATTGGCATTTTTGAAAAAAACTATACATCTTGGAGTCATCCTTGATACGCCTTCCTTTCTCTGTGAGCTTGTTGGCCACATTCCCGTTTTCGATGTGTTGTTCTAAAGTGTTCTGTCTCTAGTCTCAATCAGATCTTTCACTAGAGAAGCCTTCCCCAACTATGCATTGCCAACGTGGTCACTGATAGTTTCCTCTCTCTGCCGTGCCGCCCTCTGCCTGACTATCTGTTTATTGCATGTGAACTAACATGTAAGAGCCAGTAAGGCAGGATCCCTGTCAATCTTCCATACTGTATTCCTAGTATTTAGATTGTTTTCTGACACATAACAGGTCTCAAAATAGGTGTAGAATGAGTACATCTAGGATTTTATCCTATAGTTATGTATGTACAAATATTCCTGTATATACTACATGCATATTTATAGGTATTCATTAGAATGTGCTTGTGATGGTTAGTGCTGACTGTCAACTAGACAGAATCTGGAATCACTTAGGAGCAATCCTCGACTCCAGGCGCACCTATGAGGTTAGCTGAGGTAGGAAGACTCACTCTGAATGTGGGCAACAGCATCCCATGGGCCAGATTCTTGAAATGAATAAAAAGGAGCCCAGCTGAGCATCAGCAGCTTCTCTGCTTCCTAAGGATGCAACGTGGCCTCACTCTCCTGCCACCGCCGCCACGACACCTCCCCCGCTACGACAGAGAATACCCGCAAACGGTGAGCCAAAAGAAACCCTTCTTCAAGCTGCTTTCGTCAGAGTATTCTGTCTCAAAAGCAAAAACACTAAGTGTCTTATAACCTTCAGGAGTTGGTCCTGTCCTCTGATGTAGGTGTCGGGAATCAAACCCGGGTCCTCCACAAGAGCAGCCAGTGCTCTTAAACACTAAGACAACTCTCCAGTCCCCTGTACTTTTTTTTTTTTTTTTTTCGCCTTTGGAAGAAGATAGGTACCTAGGAACCAGAGAAGCCAGGGTTTCCCTTGACTGTCAGAGAAACTCTCTGTGGTTGGGCTGCAACAGAGAAATCTGCTGAGCTTCCAGAAACAGAGGTTAAACTACTAAGGAAGTTAGCGCTAACCTACCTCACGTTTTCACTGGGGAAACTCAACACTGAGCTACAACTTGGGGGCAAGCTGGCAAACATATTCTAGCTACTGAGAAAACGCTAATCATTAGATTTGGATTTATAAACAAGACCAGAGGATGACTGAGCAGGCTAAATTAATTCATATACATGAAGCGCACATCTCCTTGGTGGTGTCTGTACAATAAATACCAGCTGTGCCAGAATCCAATACAGAAAGAAGCATGTTTGAGGACTGGAAGAGATGCTGAATTACACTTGCTACTTGCTCTTCTTCACTGAGTAAAATCCATTCAGTGCCAACTACCTGCCAGGTACTGGGCCAGGTATGGGATGTAACAAGACCTCACTAAACCCTCTCTGCCCTCAGGGGAATTCCCTTCTTCAATATTCAATGCTCTGAGGGTCATTGACTGCAGTCTCAAGCAGTGCAACCAGACTTTTAAGGTGAAGGTCTAGACCAACAGGCCCAACAGGCTAGGTTCAGACAAGCATCCCAGTAGCCAACCAAAGACACATGCTATGTGGGCTAGAGAGGTTAAGAGCACTGACTGCTCTTGCAGAGGACCTAGGTTCAATTCTCAGCACCCACATGGTGGCTCGCAACAGCCTGGAACTCCAACTCCGGGGGATCTTATACATCTGGCCCTCCTTGGGCACCTGCACGTATATTCACATACCCCATACAGGCACACACATACACATAATTTTAAAAAATAAAATTTAGTTTAAAAAAAAGAAACAAGTAATGATATGAAGTTAGGAATTCTAATTAAAGCTCACCTGGAAGAGAAAGAGGTAAAGAGGCCCAGTGACACCCAAGTCTGTCCTGATGGTACTGACACACCTTTTAGGTTTTAATAGAGGATAAATTGGGGTTAGGGACAAGAGGTATACATGACTAAGCAGTCCTGCTCCAGGAGTGGTCTGGGCTCCGTTCTCGTTCAGGACAGTCTAGAGAAGGCCTTACTGCTCTCATTACTTGAAGGGACTCTGGCTCCCAGGCCATGGTCACTCCTTTCCATGATGTCACCTTGCCACTGTAGATAATCGTCCTTATTGGGGTGATCTGTCCTGCAAAGCATCAGCAGTTTCTGCTGTTCCTGGTATCCAAGGTGACTGTAGGGTTAGGATAGTAACTTATTTCTTGTGCCTTCAGTTTTGAAGGAGGAGGAGATAGTTAGGTAGACAGACACTTCTTGGTGATTAACAGCCCCATGCAGGGTCAGGGAGGAGTCTGGTAAATGAGGCAGACACAAACTGAGACATGAGGCTTTCATGCTGTCTTCTGTTACCTTGGGAGCCCAAGTGAAGACTTCATGCTTTTTAGCAAAAGCAACTTCTGGGCGAAGTGTCTGTTAGAGCAGCATGCCTATCTGTACACACAGGAGAGAGAGGGGGGCGGGGAGGGAGGGAGGGAGGGAGGGAGGAACATAACAACTACCTCTAAGTCTGGAAACTTAACTAGTGCTTTTCTTGAAAAATTAAATGACTCAAGAGTAGCCCCCAGACAGCAGTCTCTCAGAAAGGTAACTCCAGTGAAATAACACACTGCAAGTGGGTAGTGTTTACTGCACAGGTCTCAGGAATGGAAACCAGAGGGCCACTAGGGAGAAAGGCCACACATTTGATGCAGGGTAACCCAGTGCTGAAGGAGAGGCTTCTCTACACGTTAAAACAGTCAAGTCACCACACCTCCATTCAAGAGTCAAGGTTCCCCAGGCCCTTCTCCCAACATCATCTCTTCAAAGAGGGACCCACAGCCCAAGAGCAGTCCAGGGAGGTGGTATGAGTGGGGGAAGGTAGCCTTGAGGTATAACTGCAGTATAATCTCTCTGAGCAAGTCCCTGTCTCCAAGCCTAGGGGCCTCACTGTACAAGAGCATCATCCGTAGGAGAAACCATACAACACGTGATGACCATCTGCTGACATAGGTTTGTTGAATCAGTCATCTATTCATTTCACAAGAATTTCCTCAAAATCTGCCATTCAGGGCTGGGGAGGTGGCTCCGTGGGTAGGAGCACTTGCTCTGCAAGCCTGAGGACCAGAATTTGAATCCTCAGCACCCGTACAAAAGTCCAGGCACAGATGCATGTGCCTGTCATTCCAGCTTTATGAAGCAGAGGCAGGCGGATCCTGAGAGCTCACTGGGCACCCAGCCCAAATGGAGGAGTTGGGGTTCAGCAAGAGACTGTCTCAAGGAGATCAAGAATAGAGGAAGACACCCAATATCCTACTCTGGCCTCCACATGCATGCACATAGGCATGCCACCTGCACACTTCCATGTATGTAACACATATACAAACACACACACACACACACACACACACACACACACAATCTGCCATTTAAGTGATTTGATTTGTTTTTGTTTGCTTGAGACTGGGTTTCATGTAGCACAGACTAATCTCAATCTCCTGATCCTCCTGCCTCTACTTCCCAAGTGCTGGGATAACAGGTGGGCACCCTCAAACACAACTTTCTTACACCTTCCTTCCTCCTCTTGAGGGACACACACAATCCAGTACCATGTAGGGCTGATAATCCCTAAACTATCTGTATGTGCCGGGGAGCAAAATGAGTGAATAGACTGCAAAGCATTGCTTTAATGTCCTTGACCTACAGAAAATGCTCCTTGGGAACACACAGAGCCCCTCGCTGTGTCTCCCCAGCAAGGCACTGAGCAGAGGCACTGGAGCAAGGCTGACTGTGTTGTGGAAGAGACAGGAGCAGAACCAGACTGCAGCCAGCTGAGACTGTGTGATCTAGACTCAAAAGAAGATGGTGAAAACTAGTTGTCCTTGTTGGTGACCACTCAGGACTGACATATCCCCATCACTATATGTAAGGTGGCCTTTTGACATTTGATTTAAACTAAACTGTGTATTGTAAAAAGTCCCTGGCAGTCACTAAAGAATGCTTTTCATGACAGCATCTGCTGTTCATTCGTAGGAAAGCATGGCCAGTTCTTAAAGTTTTTCAGAAGCATCATGCTCAGTTCCATTCAGATATCTTCTTTACCAATGCTAAAACTAACTGAACAGGTTTGGGTTGAGTTTTTTATTTTATTTTATTTATATTTATTTTGTTAAAGGAGATATTTGAATATCCCTCTTCTGTATAACCATAAACCTTTCAATTTTAAACCTTGAATTAAGAGATAAATTATCCCTAAAAATCATTCCAAAGAATTTCCACTTAAATTCAGCAGTTCCTGTACTTGACCCTCATTCCTTTGGATTTTCCCCACAGGTTTGTACATCCTTTCTAGCTCCCCCGACCGGAGCCTCCCACCACCCCCCCAACTCCAACCACCGTCTCTCCCCAATGTCAGTGAGTACCTCAGCAGGCAATTCTTTCTAAGCCAGACCAAGCAGGAAAAGCTTCCACCAGCTCAGCAGGAAGCTGGTTGGAGGCATCTCTCATCTCATCATTTATCACCACACCTCCCATCGTGGAAGATTCAGCTTTGCCGTGAGAAAGATAATGATGAGTTTGCTACAGATGAGTCATTGAAGAGAGGGCCGTGAGAGGGGCAGCAACAAGTGGTATGACCAGTGGGTACTGTGAGATCCGGCCCACTGACCCCTCGGGTGGGAGAAGGGTCACCATCAGAGGAAGCCACTCGGCACTCTGAGAACCTTGTGCTTTTGCTGAGGAACGTGGTAAGTTGTGGCCATAGCCTTGCACTCGGACTCAAACTTGTAAGACACTACTCTCAGTTTGGTTGCTGAGCAGCACGCAGGGTCAGTGCTATTGCTAAACGATGGAAAGACCATTTTTAAGCGTATGTGTGCATGCATGTGGGTACGATGTGTGTGAGTGGGTATGTCTGTATGTGTGCATGCACATGCACAGCATATCTGTGGGAATCAGAGGACAGACCATCTTTGGTGTTCTCATCCTCCATGTTGTTTGAGACAGGAGCGCTTGCTGTTCACCTCTGCCTACGCCGGGCTAGCCGGCCCACGAGCTCCCAGGAATTCCCCAGTCTCAACGCCGCATCTGCTGCAGGAGTGCTGCCACTGCAGACATGCACCATTGCACCCCACTTTACATGGGATCTGGGAACCCAAATTCAGGTCCTCCGCTTGCACGGCAAGCACTTTACCCACTGAGCCATCTCCCCAGCCCAAGATAAAGTCTTAAAAACCAAATTTGTTTGCACCATGGGCATCAAGAAACCTTAGCCCACTGTTCCAAGAAGCATGCTGTTTCTGAATAAATCAAAGAAACTTTTTGTTTACTTGAAGGGCCTGTGTTTTCCTGGTGCGCAGTCCATAAGGAGCTCACATGCCTATACAACAGTGAAGAAGAAACAACACAAGACACATGCCAGCAAATTTCAGAATGTGGGGACTAAGAAGACTGAAAGCTAAGATGGGGGGATCTTATTGAATTTTAATAATGAGGTGTTCATTTATTAATAATTTAAATATTAAAACAGTTATTTTTAAAGGTTCATGATTCAGGAGCTGGAGAGATGGCTCAGCGGTTAAGAACACTGCTTGTTCTTGCAGAAGACCCAGGTTCTAATCCCAGCACCCACATGGCAGCTAACAACTGCCCATAACTCCAGTCCCAGGGGATCCGATAGCCTCTTCTGACCTCCACAGGCATTGCACGACACGGGTGCACTTACCTACATGCAGGCAATACACACATACACATAAAATTAAAATAATAAAATTATTTAAAAGGTTCATGATTCAGTTTCTGTTTCAGGACAATGCAACCGCAGAGCATCCAAATTTCAAGGGACAAGTATTTCCAATACAAAAGTCTCTGCCAAGCAAAACTACCAAACAGACACGGGAATAAAGACTTACCTGCGTTGTCCTTCCACAAACCTTTCTCACAGAGCTTCTCAGACAAAAGAAAGGAAGACAAGGATTCAGGAAAAGAGGGATTTAACTCAAGGGAAAGAGAGGCAATCTCCATGAATAGTTGCTCTACTCTGGTCCAGAATGGACCAGACTGGTGAGGGACTCTACAAGAGCTGTCGCCAAGAGAAGAGCGTTCAGAGGAGAGTCAGACAACTGGGTCAGGGTTGCAGGATGGAGTGATGAGGACACAGCTAGGCAAAGGCGGTTAGCAACTGTAGGGGGACAGAACGTGGGCGAGGAAAGAGGTATAATCCGGAAGAGAACACGTGATTGTCATGCTGGTTGCATTCCTATCCCTAGAATGATGTAAACACTAAACATGAATCTCAATACAAGCATGATTCAACAAAGCTGGGGCATCTGGGTGGGTGAGCAGGAAGCAATCTGTGTTCAGTGAAGGCAGTGAGAGAGAAGACCCTTGTCTTCCATGGTAAGAATTTACGCAGAATGCCCACAAGCAAGGAAATATGTAAAAACGACAAAGGTAAAACGAAATGTGTTGGGGACATGTGATGCCGGTAGAGACAGAAGTGGGCAAGGCCTGTGTCCTGGTTTCGTTTCTGTTCCTCTGTTAATATCCTGACCAAAAGCAACATAGGGAGGAAAGTGGTTTATTCACTTTACAGTTCCAGGTTATGGTCGTCGCGACAGAACAGTCACAATGGCAGGAGCTCAAAGCAGCTACTCACATCATAGATGCAGTCAAGAGCAGAAAGAAATGAATGCAGGCCTTCCTGCTGGCCTTCTCCTCTCTTCCACAGTTTGGGACCACCACCACCACCACCCCGCCTAGGGAATAGTCTGCCCACAACAGTTAACAATCAAGACAATTCCTCACAGACTTTCCCATGGGCCAACATGATCTAGAAAATTCCTAAATTAAGACTCTTTCCAGGTTGTGTCAAGATGACAGTTAAAAATGAGCCCTCACAATAGTGATGATTCTTTTAGGAAGACATGTAGAATGAACTTTTTGATTTCCATATAGAAGTCAGACTTGAATGTTATGTGTGACTACTTATGACTAAAATACTTTAATCCAAAGACTCATTGTCACTCAGGGGAATTCATAATCTTTCTTGGCCAGGACACATGGTAACAATTTCAGAAAGAGTGAGGGAGTAGCTTCGAGCAGTGACTCCAGGTCAGACAGCACTGGACTAAAATCTCAACATGTCCTCTACGCATTCAGACCTGTCAGGAGAGGGGCTTGACATCCTGAGCTGTAATTTTCTCATCTGTGAAATGAGAATGGTAGGGAAATAGAAGCATCTTCTCTGGTACCATGAGAGTAAAACACCAGCGTATGAAAAGTGCATATAAATTTCTTAATGTCAGCTATTGTCCTCGGTGGGGAAATAGCCAAACAAATGTAAGGATTTGGCTAATGAGGATACAAAGACGCAGCTGTAGGTATGAATGTACCTGTTTGCCCATCTGAAGCCTGCTGTTCTTCAAAATTCCGTACTTAGTATATTGCTTGGTAATAGGAACAGCTCAGTGAGAATGTCTAGAAGGGTAGGTGGATGAATGACTCATCCAAGTTTCACTGGGTATTTTAGGACCAATGCAACCACAGAAAGAGGAAAGGCCATGAACACTGCACTCACAGACTCAGGAACGAGGCAGAGGGTCTTAGTGGCCAGCAAATACTACCTATCATTTCTTAATGCTTGAATTCCAAGCTCTAGTCCAGCACATGGCTGCCCAGATAGATACCCTTCGTGTTAGCACCTCTTAGCTTCTGCCATTGAATCTTCCTCTAACCCTGCCTCCTCCCTGGCTGTTTTCCTGGTCCCCCCCCGCCCCGCCAAGGTACATGTCACCTCTCCAAGTGAGCCCTGTTTTGACATACCACCCCTGGCTTCAGCTGTGACAGTGTGACTATGTTGGGAAGGAGATGGATTCCAGGGGATGTAGATACCTGGTTGGTGACACTGGGGACCTCTCTGTGGAACTGTATGTTCATGTTACCCAAACAAATGTGAGATATGTATCCCCCAGAAAGTTTTAAGGAATCAAAGGTCAGCAAAGGGTTTATACCCAAAGTTTAGGTGCGCTCTTTCCTTCGTTCTTTTACTGGTTAGCCAGCAAATAGTCTACTCCTGAATTTTAGTTAAATAGACTAGATGTCGAGGGAAATTTGGGGAGTTTCTCTTTCTCATTTCTTGAGGGTGCAAAGTCATGAGTCATCTCATCTACCTGTCTACACATAGCTCAATAAACCCACAGCAACAGAGAGTGTGACTGACGTGACGGAAACTGTGGGTGTCACCACTGTTAAAGTGAAAGCCAACCATTTTAGGTGGGAGGAACATCTCCTTAGGTCCAAGACTTCCCACAATATAGCAGAAGATAAAGACAGATTCTAGTTAAAACAGAAGGCAACTCGCTTTCTTCCTCACCGTGTTACATTGCTGGAGAAGCTGTAACACGGTATCACAGACCAGGCGGCTTGAACAACAGAAGCTCATTTTCTCACAGTTCCAAAGGCTAAAAGGGTGGGCTTACACCGAGTTCAATATTGAATAACTGTGTTAATTCAACAGTGAGCCTAAAAATTCTATAGCCACTTTTGAAAGAGATGTATCTTTGCTCTGGAAACTGTTATTGAATATGTTAAGGCTGTAATGAAATGCTTCTTCTAAAAAATTATATATATACATCTATATATATATATATAATTTAAAAAAGAAAAAAGAAAAGTGTGCAACCTAAGTATTGGCAAGGCGGGTTCCCTCCGAGGCCTCTCTCTTTGGCTTGATGTCACTGTGCCCACATGATCCCAGCAAGGACACCCTAGGTGTTTCTTTCTGTGCCAAATTCCCCTCTTATAAGGACAGTCAGGTTGGATTGGACACCACCCTAACGGCCTCATCTAACTTAATTACTCTTTAAGGGCCCTGTCTCCCAATGTAGTCACATTCTGAGGTACTGGAGGTCCGCTTTCCATGTGCTGAGGAGGGACCATACCACCTACTTTCCCCATTGGGTGAATAATTGAGAAGGATCACTGTAATTGACAGGAAGTAGAATTGTTTGGCAGTTATCTGACAACTGGAAAGAAATGACATGTTCAGACCACCCAGTGCCCATAGAAGCAAATCATATGGGAGACAGTAGCTTGTCACCAGACTCTGGAAGACAAACAGTTGAAGATGTGTGCTTAGCCCCTGAGGCTCAGGAAGGTGATGTAAATGGACCAAGTTGGAAGGGTTACATGGATGTACATGTGTTATAGGACTTATCTTGTGGAGGCAAAAAAAATCTATTCGCCCCAGATAGAGAGGGCACAGACGATCAAGGAAAGGAGTCTACCCAAGTCCAGCTTGATGAAGCCTCGTCCTCCCCCTCCTCCCCCACCTTCCCACCTCCTTCCTCTTCACTCTTCTGCCCTTCCTCACTGTCCTGTCTCTCCTCCTCACCTTCCTCCTCCTCCTCTCCCTCTTCCCTCCTCCCTGTCCCACCTCCTCCTCCTCTCCCTCCTCCCTGTCCCACTTCCTCCTCCTCTTCCTCCTCCTCCTCTCCCTCCTCCCTCCTTCCTGTCCCACCTCCTCCCTGTCCCACCTCCTCCTCCTCTCCCTCCTCCCTGTCCCACTTCCTCCTCCTCTTCCTCCTCCTCCTCTCCCTCCTCCCTGTCCCGCCTCCTCACTGTCCTGCCTTTCTTCTTCCCTCCCTCCTCCCTCCTCCCCCTCCCCCTCATCCTTCTTTCTCTTTGGAAGCTGTGACACCTGACTGGCAGGCTTACAGATCTTCAGTCCTGCCTTCTTTTCTAACCCTCCTCCTATAGCCTGTCTCTAACTGCTGCTCTCCGAGTGTGGTGAGCTTTCCCTCTGAACCCTAAATCCACACTAAGGGGTGCCGTCTCAGCTGCGTGCTTCCTCCTGCTAGGTTCTCTGCGTCTGTGTTCCTCAGTCCAGTCCTCTTGGTTCCGCTTTACAAGAACCGGAGGATCTTCTCACAGGGTGCCACTCACTCTAGAGCTGAGCGAGCTGAGGGGTGTGGGAAAGGTGACTGTGCCAAGATCTGCCTGTCTGACCCCCCTGAATGCCAGCGCCTGGAGCTGCAAGTCATTGGCTCAGCCTCAGTCACCTAAGCTGAACATTTAAATCACACTCCATTGGAGTCCCAAGACTCTCAGAGTGAGAGGGGATCTGGACTGGTGCATGATACTCTGTTCACTGCCCGAGGGCCTTGCTCTGTCTTTTAAAACACAGGGTTTCTCCTTCATACTGAGTCTGAGCTATTCCTCCTGAGATGCCAGCTGGGGTCTCTTGTTAGGATGCATTAAAACAAGAGTGCAGTTGTAAACCTGTTGTGCGCTGATTGCTGCTATCCCCAATGGGGCTGGGGCCTGGAGTCATGGCTTGTCAAGAGTACCTGCTATATGCAATTCTGAGGACCAGAGTTTGCATCCCAGCACCCATGTAACTAGCTAGTACCTGCAAATACCTGTAACTCAAGCTCCCAGGGTCCAACATGTTCTTCTGGCCTCTGCATGTACACAGCCACACATATGCACATGTGCATGCACTATGCAGACACATACACATACTCAAAAAAGGAAGGAGGGACGGAGGGAGGGAGGGAGGGACAGCGGGACAGAGGGATGAGGTAGGGAGGGAAGAAATCTTTACAAAAACACAGCAATGGATGGTGAAAGCACTTGGGAAGATGATGGCGTGTGTGTGGTTGCTAGAGCTCTCCAGGGAAATGTCTATGGACAGAACAATTGGCATTTTCTAGAAAACAATTCAAATTCTGTCTGTACAGCACAAACCACAGACAGTGAGAAGCAGGGAGGATAACCCAAGGGCACCACTCATGCCAGTTACTCACTGGCTGCAGTGTGGCAGTGGGGTGGGGGAAAGGGACGGACCACAGAGGCTGGAGAGCCCTCACCAGTCATAACCATACTCTCCTGGGAGAGCTCCTACCCTCTCTCCTCTACTAGCACAAGTGATGCTGTCCTAGTTTGTCCTCCATCGCTGTGACAAAACAGTCTGACCAATACCAACTTGGGGAGGAAAGGATTTATTTTGTCTTACATCTCCCAGGTTGCAGTTCATCAGGGAGCCCAAGGTAGGAACTCAGGGCAGGAACCTGGAGGCAGGAGCTGGAGCACAGGCCATGGAGGAACGCTGCTTACTGGCTTGCTTCCCTGGCCCCTGCTCAGCTTGCTTTCTTATGCAACACAGCCCCACCTGCCCAGGGGTGGCACCACCCACAGTGGGCTGGGCCCTCCCACATCACTCATCAAGAAGATGCCCCTCAGACATGGCCACAGGCCAGTCCAATGGAGGCAATTCTCTAATTAAGGCTCTCTCAACCCAGGTGTGTCAAGTTGACGCTAAATCTATCTAGCACAGACGCCATTTGGGTTTGGTCTACTAGGCAGAAGTTCAGTCCTAATGAATAGTCTCTGGTAAGTTCCTTTTAACACCGTTTTTAGGACACCGAGCAAGCTATTTTACCTCTCCCATCTCTAAAATGGGGAATTACTATAAAAAGTCTGCCGTAGACTTTTGTGTAAAGGTAGGGTGGGATGATGGCAGTCTTCGGACAATTGTTCCTGACACACAGTAAGTTCTGAGGATGCCGTCTGCACTCCGCTTTCAGACTACTCAGCCGAATTTGCTTGACTTCACAGACTTTTCATCTGATTATTTAAAACTCCAACCCATTACTTGCAAATTGATAGGGAAGGAGGAGGAATCTCTTTCTTGAGTTACAAAATGACAGCCCTCTGTGATTGGCTTGAGTGATGTGGATTTTTCTTCTGCCAAGGATAAAAATAGAGCGAAATTAACGTTCTCATCAACTGAGTTCAGGCCCCAGTGAGATGGCAACTGTCACTACGTCACTGTGGGGACACAGAGTGCCTGGTGTGGCAGTGCAGGTCTAATTATAGGATTGTGAGTTCACTGGCCTATTTGGGCAGGGGAGGCCCCCAGCACAGATGCACGGAAACAAATAAAGCTTGAGCATATTAGTGCTTGACAGCCAAGGGCTGGCATTGGACACCTGCACAGTGCTAAGCACAGAGCATTAGGGGGAATCCAAAGAAATTAAAGAAGGGGACTGTGCCCTTGAAAAGCTAATGGTTAGCAAAACTGAGTTACTTCTGCACTCTTAACTTTAAAATGGATGTGTGAACCCACACAATTTGAAAATGCCATGTACACCCTCTTTGCTTTGTAGCTTAGGAAGGAGAAGACCTGGAATTCGTGCAAAAATCCTATGAATTAAAGGAAAATATCTCGGCTTGGTGGCTCACACCTGTAGTCCTAGTACTCAGGAAGACGAGGGGCATTGTGAGTTCAAGACCATGTGGGGCCGCATAGGGAATTTGGGGCCAATCTGGGCTCTGTAGTGGATTTGAGATCAGTTATGGACTATATAGTGAATGTGAGGCCAGGCCAATCTAGGCTACATAGTAAGTTTAAGGTTGGTCGGGATTTCATAGTGAGTTTGAGGTCAGTCTGGGATATATAATGAAGCCTTGTATTTAAAAAAAAAAAGAAGAAAGGATATAATATGTACATGATGACTTGTGAATACAGACCTAATGTTCTTTAAAAATCATACAACTTCCTTTGACTACACTGGGCACCTGAGTGGGGTGCGTGACCCAATTTATATTCCACTTTTTTCTCCCTTTTAGGCAACAGATTCAGAAAAAACTGACTGCACTACAGAAAGGGTCCCCTCAGAGGACAACTACAGGAGGCGAGCGCTTGGCTGGAGGTCCCGGTGGCACAGGCAATGCACAGACCACAGCTTGCTCAGCTTCCTTTAATTCTCCAAGTGCAGGCCTCCTGCTGCACGAAGGATCCTCTCAGGTAGAGCAGGGAGAGGGGCAAGCTCCCAGAGCCAGAGCTGACTGGAGGAAGTTGTCTGTCCAAGGAATTAGAAAAAGACAACAATTTGTTACAGAAACTCATCCAAAGTCTTAAAATATTTTATTTAATTAAATCCAAATGCCCACACTAATAAGAACTTCCACTTCTCCGAACAGCACACAAGACCTCTCGATGCTGTAATTAAACACGTGTTGCAATGAGCGATTCGCAAAGGTGGATGGACCGAGTGCCCTGTGCTCACACTAACTGGTTCTGTAAATTAGACAGTTTGCTGACCTCCAACCCAAAGTATTCTTATCTATAAAGTCAGGATCACAAGTCCTCCTTAGAGGGTGTCATGAGCTTGCTGACCTATGACAAGCACCTTTAATTCCATCCCATCCAATTGATCACAAATTATCAAATAATCTGCTTTTATTTAAGAGACCCTGGACTGGAGAGTTGGCTCAGCAGTTAAGAGCACTGACTGCTCCTGCAGAGGACCCGAGTTCAGTTCCCAGCACCCACATGGTGGCTAACAACCATCTGTAATGCCAGTCCCAGGGGATCCGATGCCCTCTTCTGACCTCCTTGGGCATTGCACAACATGGGTGCACTTACACACATGCAGGCAATACACCCGCATACATAAAAATAATAAACAGAGACCTTTTAAGCTAGCAAGTTGGCTCAGCAATAAAGCCACTCACCCCCACACCTGACAACTTGAGTTTGATCCCCTGAACTCACATGGTGGAAGGAAAGAGCCAAGTCCCGAAGCTGTCCTCTCCTCCACATGTGCACCGTGGCACATGCACTGCCCCCCACCCAAATAAATGTAAAATAAGTAAATGGGAGTAAAAGAGTCCTTTGGCCCAGCTCTGATTTTGTGCAGGTATCCACAGAGAATAAAATCATCTGAAGAATCTTATCATGGTAATTCCTCAAGGCTAAAAACAGATTGCTTGATCCCTCTGAGCACCAAATTCACTTCCGGCCCTTCCCAGCCCCAGATTCCAGTCAAGGGTCCACAGGACCTCTCTGCTGCTCCTCCAGGTGGAAGGGACACATCCGTTTCTAACTCCTCTTTTCCATGTGTGAAATTCCCAGTAACCACCTGTTCTCATCGCATGCAGCAAACATTTTTCTTCCCCTTTTCTTCCACCACTGTTGGAACTATACAAACGTGTTTTTCTTTTGCATTAAGATGAGGTGCCATCAGACAGCTTATTATGGACTGAATTTTGACCCGCCCTAAAGTCATACACTATATGTAGAGAGATGGTCCTTAAGAAGGCGACTGAGACTAAAGGGTTCAGAAGAGTGGGGCTCTGATCCCCTAAGACTGGTGAAGAGGATGAAGCACCAGCAGTACGTGCCCACCCAGCAGTGTGCGCCCACAAAGGAAAGGCCATGTGAGGACACAGACAGGCTGTGGTCAATGACAAAGGAGACGTCCTGCCAGAAACCAGTCTTGCCAGGCTTTGACTTACCAGTTGCTGAATTGTGAAAATACAGATTTCCATTATTTCAGTCACCCAGTCGGTCGCATTCTGTTCTGAGTGCCCTAATGGACAAACACAGAGGCTCCAACCGATTCTCTCCACTTCCCTCGTGCCAAAAGTGAAAACACTATTTTGAATACAGCAGGAAGAGGTTACCACGGGGATCCCCACTGTCCCCAACCTGATGGGAAGTGTTTAACCAAAGAGGGGCTAGGGAGATAGCTCAGTGGGTAAAAGCAGTTGCTATGCAAACATGAGTTTGAATCCCAGAATGCATGTATAAAGCTGGACAGTGGGGCTGGAGAGATGGCTCAGAGGTTAAGAGCACTGACTGCTCTTGCAGAGGACCCGGGTTCAATTCCCAGCACCCACATGGCAGCTACAAGCCATCCTTAACTCCACTTCCAGGGGATTCTGAGGCCCTCTTCTGACCTCTGTGGCATTGTACAACATGGGTGCACTCACATACATGCAGGTAATACACTTGTACACATGGAATAAAAATAATGAATAGCTGGGCGTGGTGGTGCATGCCTTTAATCTTCCAGAACAGCTGGGGCTACAGGGAGACCCTGTCTCAAAAAGACCAAAAAAAAAAAAGAATAAGATATTTTTTAAAAAATGCTTGACACATAATGCTGAGTGTCTAGGATCCCAGAACTCCTACAAGGAGATGGAAAGCTCTTCCTGCTGGCCTAGATTGGAAGCATTAAACAAGAGAAACTGTCTCAAACAAGGTGAGACTGACACCTGGGCTTGTCCTCCGACCTCCGTACACAAGCTGTGACAGGTACACCCACGCACATACCCACGCATGCACATGCCAGACACACACACACACACACACACACACACACACACACACACCATAGGAGAGGAAAAGCTCTATAAAGTACTGTAATTTTTATGTAAGGGAAAAAGTACAGTGGATTCATGTATCTATTATTTAAACTATTTATGTGACAGTTGAGAATGCCCATCTTGACCCTCCATCATGAAAAATAACATTCTTCTCTGTTATATTTTCTCCTGCTGTTTTAGTGAGGAGGTAAGATCTTGGAAATAATGTTTTGGGTTTTCCAAGTGTTCTTTTCACTCAAAGCAACCTAGTCAAAGGGTCACAGCCGGTGTAAATCCATCATCGATGTAGCTTCTGCTCTTAGAACACTCTGGTTCTGAGGCCTGAGATAAATCTTTATGCCAGAAAAACCTATTATTTGGAAGTGCAATAAGAATAACAATCAGAGCTGACCTTGGGAGAGTCAGAACATTACACTTCTTTCCAGAGGAGAAAAAGCTGACTTCCGCTCATCCCAGGCTAACAGGACAGCATGATGTCTGCACAACATCTGGCCGGCTCCAAAAATCTCCTGTCCTCTGGGAAAATTATTTTTGCACTCCATGACTTCAGAGAGGTCACTGGGCGCAGTAACACATTCTGGAGATGACCTAAAGTGCCACCCGGTGAGGTGAGAACAGATAAGGATGTGTTGTCACTTGTGAGTAAGTGGACACTACTTGGAGCGTGGGGATCTCTTTTGTCAACACATCCTTCCTCTGGCTCATCCAAAGACATCACAGGGGCCGTTGGTTGAGGAGAAGTCGGCAGGAGTGCAACACAGATAAAATTGAAGAGATGAGGTAAGGTCAGAGGAAACATCTGGAGGCCCCAGCAAGGCCGGCTTCAAGCACTTAGCCTGAAGTGGCTGGATTTTTATTCCTCTTCATTGTTGGCTTTCAATATGGCATTTCCTGATTTTGCAGATTTCTCTAAAACCAAGCAGGAGAAGAACAAATACTGCCATTTGCTTTTAAGGTTTACAAGCTGTCTCTCGGGTCTCAGGTGCAGACCTCATTTTGGAAAGTCACAGCTTGTGGTTTACAGATTGTTCCTCAAAATGCTGCTGAATCTGAGCACATAGCAGGGAAGCCAGCTGGTGTGCTCCAGGCCCTCCTGCTGATCTAAGAGAGAGCCTGTGACCATCGTCAGGTCTCACTAAGCCTTTTACTGTGAAGCAGCCCTGCACTGATCTGGACTATCTAGAGGAAGGAGTGGTACATGTTTTCACAGGGTCTTTAACTGTGGTAAGAATAAGTAAGATCAGCCCGCACTGCCAACTGTAGGTAACACGCTGCAGAGCACACCTTCTTCTCCTGCTTACCTGGTTTCATGAAGCCTAACCCATTGAGCAGCAATTTCTTGCTTCCTCCTCCCCAGAGTCTTTGACCACCACCATTCCAGTGTGTGTGTGTGTGTGTGTGTGTGTGTGTGTGTGTGTGTGTGTGTCCACAAACACATATGAAGACCAGAGGTCAACCCCAGGTATTACTCCTCAGGCACCCTCCACTTGATTTTTTGTGTCAAGGCCTCCCATTGACCTGGAACTCTCCAAGCAGCCTAGGCTAACAGCCCAGAGAGGTCCAGATCTGTTTGTCTCTGGCTCCTTAGTGTAGAGATTACAAGTAAACACCACCATACCCAGATTTTTTTCTGTGGCTTCTGGGAATTGAAGTCAGGTACTCATGGTTTCACGGTAAGCTTCAACTCTGACTATTGAGTCTGTGGATTTGATTCTTTTAGAGACTCATGGGAATGGAGTTATGCACATGTAGCCCTGTGAGACTGGCTTGTTTTACTTCCCAGAATGTCCTCAAAGTTCAACTGTGTGACTTGGAACCTAGATGTTTACAGCAGTGGACTCTAAAGGCTGCATTCTAGGGGGAAGCCCTCTGAACAGGTCAGTCCTCCACATTCTCCTGCAGGGTATCCCAAGTCTTGCTGATCAGTAGAGCTGTGGGTGAGAGAAAAGGTCTGGTTGGTGGACCCCAGATGTGGCTTTGGAGAACAAACTTCAGGTATACTTTACTTCGCATCTCCCGCCTTCACCAAAAACTAACTGAACATCTAGATACATCTGAGACGTTTATCACTTCCCTCTTCAGTTAGAGTTCTGTGAACATTTCAGTCCTAACATGAAAGAGGCTTATTCTTGAAGACCGCATTAAAGAAGTCAACACTATCTCTTTAAAGAATACCTGTAGATTAGCGCATCTCTCAACCATCATCAAAGAGGGTTTTTTTTTTTACAGTAGAGGGCGATTGATATAGAAACTCACAACTGGTCAACAGGCAGAGAATAAGAGACTTCAGAGTGCTCAGCTCTGAATGGGACATCTATATCACACCCCCTGCCCACAAGGCTCAGAGGTCCTAGAAGAGGAGGAGGGAAAGATTATAAGAGGAAGTGGACGTGTGCAGAGAAACAGTATTTACCGGACATGACAGGATGGTTGCTCCCATGAATTCACAGTAGCTCGGACTACATGCACAAGATCCGCACCAGCATGGATGGGGGAGGGGCTTATGAAGTCCCACCTGAGGAGGGAGGGATTAGTAGTGGCTGCTGGGGGGAAGGGAGAGGCAGTTTTCTTCAGAGATTTGAGCCTTGAGAGGCTGTCCATGCTCCAGTAGATGATGTCCCACCCCCCATACTGGCAGGACTAAATGGATTCAGTGGGTTTTCTAAAAATATTTATTGATTTATTTTTATTTTACATGTATGACTGCTTTGTCTACAAGTATGTAAGTGCACCTGTGTTGTACAATGACCATGGAGGCCAGAAGAGGGTGTTTGATCCCCTGAAACTGGAATTAGGAGTGGCCATTAGCCATCATGTGGGTGCTGGGACCTGAACCTAGGTCCTCTGCAAGAGCAGTCAGTGCTCTTAACCACTGAGCCATCTCTCCAGCCCTCAGTGTGGTTTTTAAAGAACAAATGAAGCTGGGAAGGGACAGTGGAAGGGGAGAAATTGGAGGGAGGAAAAGGGATAGATTTTTGATCAAAACACAGTATATTCACATATGAAATTCTCAGATAATTTTAAAAATAAGAAAAAGAACTGTCAAGGGATTTTCAATTTGAAATGATGTATTGGACTTTGTCGCCCATAAAGTCAAAACAGGATGTGTGTCTGTGCATCTTTTCCCATTATAGCTACCTACAAAAGGGGCCTGACTCACAAAAATTGCCACTCATTAAATGGCTGCCTGGAATCATGTCCTGGGAATTCTCGGCTCTCCTATTTCATCACAGTGTTAGTGTGGAAAGGAACTCTGAACACAGAGGGCCATCAGTGTACCTGGCAAGTTCACTCTGGATGTCCGAGATACCAACTTGTCACATCTGTTGTGGAAGCTTTCAGGCTGAAATTTTCCTTCAGACAAACGCCGTTTCATAGGATAAGTTATTCTCTGTTTTAATCTCTGTGTGTGTGATATGTGTGTATGTGCCTGTGTGTGTAAACACACATATACCACAGCTCACATGTAGAGGTCCAAGGACAACCTCAGGTGTTGGTTCCCGTCTTCCGCCTTGTTTGAGGCAGGGTTGGCTGGCCCACAGGCATCTGGGGACTTCCCTTCCCTGCCTTCCATCTTGCCATAAGAGCACTGTGATTACAGATGTGGGCTCCCAAACCGGCTTTCTGTGGGTTCTAGGAACCCAAACTCAAGTTCTCACACCTAAGCAGCAAGGACGTTATCCATTGAACTACTCCCCAGGCCCAATAAGTCATTCTTAGAAAATAGACTTTTAAATTTAAAACTAAACAATGTGAACACACACATACACACTCACACACATTTTGTTTGTTTGCCCATGTGGGAGAGTATAAATGTGTTTGCAGGTATGCAGTACACAGTATGTTTGTGTGGAGGTCAGAGCAACAGCCTCAGGTTCCACTCCTCGGTCACCTTCAATCTTGTTTGAGACAGGGTCTCTCATGGACCTGGAACTTAACACATAAGCCAGGCTAGGTGCCCCCTGAGGTTTCAGAGATCCACCTGTCTCCACCTCCCATGTTACCATAGCTGGGATTACAGACACATGACACATGCCCAGACTCTCACATGACTTCTGAGAATCTGAACTCAGATCCTCATGCTTGTGATGCAAGCACTTTACCAACTGAGCTATCTCCCCAGCCCTCTCTTGTTCTCTTGTTTTGTTTGGCGTTTTTTTTTTTTTTTGAGACAGGGCCTTGCTCTGTAGCCCATGAGTATGTAGGCTTCATACTCATGAGTACTAAAATTACAGGTATGTATCATCAGATCTGACCCTCAGTTTCTCTTTAACCCATGAACATACTCAAATATTGTAAAGCATTAAGGAACTATTGCTATTTCCTCTTTCTCCCCCAGTCTAATTCATTTTAGAAACTGGCCTCAGCATTAGTTTACTTAGAAGTGGGGAGAAACTTTGGAGATGGAAGATGTCTTTCTTAAAACGTAATAGAAAGCCTGAAGACCTGGTACAGCATCCGACCCAGGAGGCTGGTTGCAAGTCCTGGTTCATCATCCATAGGCAGATCATCCTCATCCTCTCTTCGCCTCTTCCTCATCAGCACCATGCAGCCGCTGTTGGGTGCATTCCAGGGTTAAGATGAAGGTTAGCGATTAGTGAATGAAATAAGAATTGTTGAAAATGCTTTGAACATGACTCTGAGTGTACGGTCAGTACTCAATACATTTGAGCTATTATTACTCTGATCCAGGGATCAGCTAGAAGATAAAGGCGTTCGTCAGTACATTCTCACTTGTTCTCCTAAATTCTATTCTGATTACAGTGAACGAGGTTTTGTCCCCTTTTCCTTTGGCAAGGAATTGATTCTTCCTCTACTATCCTATTTTTAGCAACAGAGTACTTAGTATAATCAGGGACTTTTAAAGAAACAGGCTGCTTGTTGCTTCTGCCTTTGGGACAGCCTGGGGTCCGAGAGGACGCCTCTGAAGAAGATGCCCACTGTGGCCCTCATACCCAGACCTGCCTTGACTGTGAGCCAAGGGCATGGCCTAGAGCAGATGGAGTCTCCCTCTGAAAAAGGAAGGGGTATGTACAAGGTGTAAAAGATCCGTGCAGCTGTGTCCTCCTGTGATTATATAGCTTCAGAAATAAGCATTAGTTCCTTCTTGAAAAGCAATTTAATACCCAAAGTGTTCATGTGTTATATTTAAATAAAACAGCAAATTTTTAACTGTGAGTTACAAGTTATATAAAATATCAACACAAATATAATTGTTTTTCTATTCACTAAGTAAAAAGATTTTAATATGTGCCTGGTATTTTCTCCATTTTCTTGAGCATTTCTGATTTATCATCGGAACATAATCTGATCCTAGACCAATTTCCCTAACAGATTAGTCAACATTATTTTAATGCCTTTTAAATCTTTGAGTTCACAAAATCTTGCAACTCACAATTTAAATCAAATCTGATTTCCTTGAAATCCTGGTAAATGTCAACAATCTCTGAATCCTTGGAGTAGCTGGGGACTTGTAGACATATTTGAAACAGATGAACTCTTAGGTCACACAGCTTGCCTGTGTGGAGGTCAGTGTAGCTTTAATTCCATTTACCCATTTTCTTCTTTGCTTTTTTGTTGCTGCGATAAACACCATGACCAAAAGCAACTTGGGAAAAAGACTTATTTTGCTCACAGGTTACAGTCCATTACTGAGGGAAGCCATGGCAGGAACTCAAGGCATGAGCTTCAAGCACTGGCTTGTCCCCCTCCTCCCAGCTCGCTCTGCAGCCCAGGCCAACCTGCCAAGGGATGGCACTGTCCACAGTGGGCTGGGCCCTTCTACATCAATTAACAATCAAGAAAATGCCCCACAGACATGGCTGTAGCCAGTCTGATGGAGGAAATTCCCCAGTTAAGGTTCCCTCTTTCCAGTGTGTCATGTCGACGAGCAAGATCAGCCATCACACCCATTTTAATGAACTAAACAAGAATAGACTTTTAAGTTAGTCACCAGACATAAACTGAGCACTTTCTGTTTTATACTATAATGTTGCTAGAAAAGCTTTTTCATTTCAGTTCATCATGAATCATTTGTGGGTCTTTTCTCCACAGTTATTATTTAGAGATTGTATTTATACTCGCTCAAAATGTTCTTCAGTGCATTTTATTCCAATTGTTATTCTGTCCAAAAATGCCAGAGTAAGATATATATTAAAATATATCTACTAATATATATATATATTATATACCTTATACCCATCAGTATATACATAGCATGTATTCGTATGTATGTGTTTGCCTACCAATTCTAATGTAAGGCTAAAAATAGTAAATATTGCATTGTCCTGGATTTATTCTCTCTTTTTCTCCCTCTCACCATCTCCCTCTGAATGTTGGGAGAATAACTATGACTGACTTACCACAGCCATCCTGGATGGAAAATTGCCAGTGTTAAAGAGTTGGACCTTGTCTATGAAATGAAAGAGAAGCTCTTGCAGTAGTGGTCAGACACCAAGGGGTAAAAGCCAATGACCATCATCGGCATTGTCGTCAACCAGGTATCAGGACCTGGGGCCTCCCTGGGTGGACACATCCAAGGAGAGCTTGGAGTCGGTCTTACTCCTTTGTGTTTTGTTCTGGGAGGAGACAGAGAGAGAAGGTCAGAGCAGTCGGCCTGGCAAGCCTCTTCTCTGTGGTTTGTGAAACAGCCCTCAATCTCTCCTTTGGGTATTGGTAGAAGCCTGGGACACGAGGAGAAAGCAAAGCAAAAAAACATGCAAGCATTTTCTTAAGTGGGAAAGGACTTGCAAGTCAGAATGCAGATCCTTTGAACACAAGAACACCATAGCATGATGAGAAGGGAGAGAAGAGAGGAGAGAAGCCTCGGAGGGAGTCTGGAGGGAGCCTTGCTGGATCCCGGGCAGTGGTGTCTGAAGGTGGATGACAGATGGCACAAGGCACAAAGGACCATAGGCCTGCAGGCCTTCCCACACTGTCCAAGCACAAGGTCCGCCTGACTGGCCTCCTCAAAATGAGAATTCTTTGGAGTAATCATAACACTACCTCTTTATAAATCATATTTTAGGTCAGTGACGTTATCTTTTATGAACTTTTAAATCATTTTAAATGGAATCTGGGCTTAAAAATCTGTAAGAAAATACTTGGAGATTTAAATTTTCTTTTTAACAAGTGAAAACACAGATCAGAAAAAACCATTTAGTTAGAAACTGTCTATGTGGCCAACCACTAGGCAGTGGCCACCACAGAGAGAGACAAGCCACCTGACGTTCTGAAGGAAACACAGTCCAGTTCTTATTCCTGCCACAGACTTGTGGGATACATTTGACCTGTAACCGTGCCAAGCTTCCTACCAGCACAACCCCACAACCCAAATTAGCTACTAACTATGGTTCTACAAAAGACAGTCACCCTAACATCAAGGGCCAGCTTTAAAGCCCGTGTCCGGTGAAATGGCCCTTGACTGATAAGCTGTGTTTGGTTCTATCTTGTCGTTAGAAACAAGCATTAGAGTGTTTGCTGACTGCCCCAAAGTTCAAGGTCATGGCATACAGTGTGTATCAGAACTACCCAAGCTGCGTGTCAGGAAAAGGTTATTCAAAACTCCTACATTGCCATCTCCCCATCTCCACAGCTCTTGGCTCTTTGGGTCTATAGTGTAGAGATCTGTGCTTTAGTCAATCCTTGCAGGCACGTTGGTGCAGGTCATCTCTACACTCAGAGGAACACTGCGGAAAGATTCAGCAACGTACTGTGTTTCAAGATAGGGTCTTGCTATATAGCCAAGACACCCCAAATTCATGATTCTCCTGCCTCAGCCTTCCAAGTGCTATGAATGCACACACGGGCCACCATGCCTTCCCCTATATACTTTTAATGTTATACCATGTCTTCATGTTGCCACAGTTTAGTCTTTCCATGTCTAGAAAACTTAATCCTCAGAAATCAAAATCTTTACTACAGACATTAAAACCATAGCCTAAGTTAGTTTCAAGGAAAATGAGTAAATGAGTGTGGGTAGATAGAATATCCAGAGAGAAGGAGAGAGAGAGAGAGAGGGAGAGAGAGAGAGAGAGAGAGGGAGAGAGAGAGAGAGAGAGAGAAAGAGAGAAAGGATAGATGATAAATAATAAAAGATAGATAAATAGATGATAGCTAAATAATAGTAGATAGATGATAGATACATAAATAGATGATAAATGATAGATAGATTATAGATACATAGATATGATAGATTGATAAATGATAGATGATAGACACAGATACATAGATGATAGATACATAGATGATAGACTGATAAATTATAGATAGATAGATGATAGATAGATAGATAGATGATAGATAGATAGATGATAGAGATGATAGATAGGCAAATAGATGATAAATAGATGATAGATAGGTCATAGATCATAGGCAGATAGATGATAGATAGATGATCGATAAATAAAAAGATGTAGATAGATAGATAGATAGATAGATAGATAGATAATAGACAGGTAGATAGATGATAGACTCAGAAGATAAACTACTCAGAATTCCTTCAACTTTGGCCCCATACAATTGTGTATATTAACTAATCTCTGCCTGCCCTGGTGTTACGAGATAGGAAGTAAACTTCCAAAAGCAATAGCCCTGTATATGAGGTAAACAGAGTGTGGACAGCCACACATGCAATCATGTTAACTTTTCAACTGATGCTGGAGTTGAAGCATTGCAGTTATTTCTAGCTCATGGAGGCAAACAAGCCAATCCACCCTCAAAAGGATGAGTTTTTCTGAGATCACCCTGAAGAAACTGCATGTAGAAAAGTGACCTGCTGGCATGCCTTAAATCCCTTCAGACCCAGCTTGTTCATACTGTTCCCTTCCTAGCAGGCTGCAGATGCCTTGGGCAGGTTGCTTTGCAGTTTATTCTTGGCTGCTTTGGCCCAGGCTGACAACAGCTCAGCATGAAAGGTAGTTGATGGTTCTATTCAGAGGAAGGAGAGCAAAGCTGCCTTCTTACCAATACCCCCAACCAGGAAGGAGGGGACACGGGTTCTCAATCAATATTTATTGAATGAATAAATCCCTACTCCTGTGTTATTATAATATATATTATAATACACATTAAGGACAACACAGTATTCTTTTGTTACAAAATATTTGTCATTTAAAAATTTTTGCACTAAAAGAGAGAATTTGATGTTTTTTGATACTCTCTGTCTCCTATTTTCGCTGGTCTAATCATAGATGTTTTCATGTTGTTGTAAGGGGATGTGTGTTAATTACAATTCAAAGGCTGTTTCATGAGACCAAGTCCCCCCCTCAAAGCTGTTCTGCATGGTCCTCAGCAGCCTTCTATTTCTCTGGCCTGTCAGTGGCTGCCTCTCCCAACTTCAGTACTCCACACTGCTCAGGAAGACTTCAGCCTGCCTGTCTGACATCGGTGGCTGTTAGTTAAAATTAGCTCCTGAGAATGAGGAGGAAAGGTTTTAGCTCAGTTGCTGTATGAGAAAGATGAATTGGTTTTCTCCTAGACTTTACCTCTCTTCCCTTACTTTTGCCCAAGACACACACACACACACACACACACACACACACACACACACATACACACACACCACAGTCTCTAAAGACAAAGTCCTATTGATTGCTCCTGGGAGAGAGAGTCCAGCAAATCTTTACCTTTCCCTCAAAAACACTCTGACCTGATATTCTTACCAAAAATGTCAACGTCCTATCTTCATGGCTATGGCTTTCTAGTATTTATTTTTATATTTAAATTCAAACTTGTCTACACTATATTCCTTGAGAAAGAAAAGAAAAACAGAGAAACACTTCCCTTTTCTGCATTTTCTTGATCTTCATTAATTGTTATTTCTATTGCTCGTGACTTTCCCAGGAAACCCATGGGTTGACTCTCCTATAGATGTTACCACCACCAGAAGTCCAGTCCTCTCCCCAGAGTGCAAACAACTAAAAGAGACTCCACATGTGCTTCTTGAAGGGATAGAAGTCCCCATCAGCAATCAGCATGCTATTTCCTTCCTTCCTTCCTTCCTTCCTTCCTTCCTTCCTTTCTTTCTTCTTTTTTCTTTCCAATAATGATGGTTTTAAAGATGCTGTGCCCAGGGCTGGAGAAACTGCTCAGCAGTTAAGATCACTGACTGCTCTTTCAGAGGACCTGGGTTCAATTCCCAGTATCCGCTTGGTAGCTAACAACCACCTGTAACTCCAGTTCCAGAGGATCCGACACCCTCTTCTGACCTCTGTGGGCATTGCACAACAAAGCCTTTAAAAACTCCCTCTGCATTTAACTGCCATCAAGGAGCTGGTGGTAAACACACACAAAAAGACTTGATGGAAGCTTCTCCTCTCAGAGTCTTAAAGGCAGAAGGAAGTTCAGAGCTCAGCTAGCACATGGGTTCTCCAGCTTGGCTTCGTTGGACCCATAGCTAGACAGTCTGCTTGTGTAGCCCAGGAAGCAACCTGACATGCGTCCACAAAAAAGCCAGGTTTGGTTTGCTGTGCAGCCAGTGTGGACTAGGCATATCCAAACATCTCCTTTATACATGTAGAAGCTAGTGACTATAGAGATTGGGTGAACTGTTAAAGAGTCACTTGGATTCCATTTGAAAAAATTAAACTATCCAACCAACACTGGCCACTGTCTACTGTGTGCTTTGTGTGTTTTTCTGTCATTAGGCACTGACAGTGAGGAGACGAACAGAAGACTTTGCCCCTTGAATCTTATCTAAACAAGGCTAATATTGAAGGAGTTATCATATATTAAAAGAACTTGAAAATTACAAAATGTTCTGTAATACAGTCATTTACATTCCAAGCCTAGAATTCTATCTTTTCAGGAACTAGTGGTGACTTCGGCATGAAATGGAACAACCCACTGATTTCACTTCAATAACTTGGGAAGACTGACAGACATCTACATACAGGCTGAGCTGGCAAGCACAAATCCACCCTGCCTGTGTCTCAGTTGACCTATTTGGGTATCTGTGCTCATTCATGTGAGGGAAGGACAAATTCAGAGTGTGGACGTCAGCTCTCTCGGTCACTGTGCTGCCCTTCTGCAGAAGCCAGAACAAGCCCTCTGTATGCGCTGAGCTTCAAAACCTGCATTTTGTTTTCAGCACGCCAGTGTTTGTGTGGCTGCTACAACCTCCAGGCCTCCACTCCTGCTGACCCAGAGCTGCCTTCTGCGACCTGGGTGCCACTCTGCAAGCCCTAGGGTAGGAAGCTATGTCGCTCTGGGTATCAAGCTGGGCAGGGCCTGGGTTCCTTTTCCATCCCTACAACTAGGGCTATACTTTGGCTCTCTGACAGAATGCTCTAGAAGATTAACAAGGCTGTTCATTTTCTAACTGCACACAAACACCACTAGGTGACTCTGGGGCTGGCTGATACTTTAGACAATTCTGTTTTCCAACAGTGTGCCATTTGGCACAGTGTCTCCGTTCTGTAGGAAACTAAGCTTTGGGGCTTTTTTTTCTCATTTATATCCAGAGTCTCTTGTTCCCCATTTTGAGTAGAATTTTACTAATAAATGCTTAAACAGTAACTCCACAATTATGAGTGGCTTTTTGCTTCCAGAATAAACAGAAACACTATTTATATAAGTCAGTCCTTGACTGGCCTAGGAAAAATTCATTTATTGTTAAAAACAAATAATAGAAGGGAAACTTCTTGCAGACAGAGCTGTAGTGCTCAATAAAAAGGCCTTAAGGGTATAATACTTTGGAGCAAATCATTAACAGTTTGAGAAGGAAACCTGAAAAAGTCATGTCCACCCTTTCCCACAAAATACCTTCTATTTTCTGGAAGGAATTCTGAAATGGATAGGCCATACAAGACCCTGAAAAGGGCCTCTGGCATGCAAATTTGTATTTTGAAAACACAGGTACAAATATAGGTTCACACTCCCCGTAGGAGAATTCCCCATGGACTTAGAATGAACGTTCATGTGTCCTCTGGTTGTCCTTATGTCTTACGTATATCTGGGCTGTATTCAATGTGATTGAAAGTACCTCAAAGTAGGTGGTAGAAACCTTGTCTCACAGGATCATTTCTTTTCCGAGTGTGGCCCTGGAGAGAGAAATCCTCCTTGATTTCCTCAAGTCTTAGCTGAGACTCACCCTCAAACTGTGGGCCAAGCATCGTGGCCATCTTTCAAGCTCTTTTCCTGTTCATTGCCCCCAGACTGGATATGACTCACAGACCCAAGGCCAAGCAGTGATCCAACGCTGATAAATATTCGAGCCCGTGTCTTTCAAACCTCACTGTGAGTCATCTTTCCCTCCTTCCTTCCCGTGGTTCGGACATCTTGCTGCTCCGCTTTTCCACCCTTTGTCTGGGCCTCGCTGTCTTTTTACTTCCCGGCCTGTCGTCCTGCCTGTCTCTGTCCCTTTACCCGCCCCACTGTCTCATTTTCCTACAGTATCTGGCACCCACTTCTCCACCTTGTTCCTTTGTTCCAGGAAATAAATAATCTGGGGAGGCAGCGGAGACAGGGTTCCAGAGGCCACGGGGTGACATCCTCTCTCACCTGATCTTTATTCATATCTGGGTTTTAATTGCGTTTTTTTTCTTTTTTTCCATTTCTCAAGCACTGCACACCTCCCTTCCTCTTTGACAGGAAGGAGTATTTTATTCCTCATTCAAAATGCTTCCTACTGGTCTCGGCTCTTCAGAAGCTCCAGAGGGCGCTTGTTACCTGTTGGCTTTTCTCCTGTTGGTTGATCCGTTGGCCTTGCTGTCGTTTATTGCCTTTCAGCCTTTTGGCCCCCCCTCCTCTTTTTTCCGAACTTCGGCCGTAACTTACAACCTGCTGCCTCGTCTCATCTTCACTGTCATTATCTTCAGACCGAGTTTTCCCAAAATGGATTTTTTTTTTTTCACCAACCCCGTGCTCTTTAAAGAAACAAAGAGGAGAATTATGTGATGGTTTCCACTGTCTGAGCGTCTGAGGCTTTGTTTGAGGGAAAGCTTCAAACCCAAAGCTAAACCTTGACTTAACACACAAACTCCATTGCGGAAGGAGGACCCAGGTTGAAGCCCACCAATCGGCCGAGGACACAATCTTCTCATCTCCCTGGTGCACTGAAAAAACTCAGTTCATTAAAATAATAAAAAAAGATCTCGGTCCCTCATGTGAGCGGCATGCGATTTTCCATGAACGCTCGCTCAGAAGGTACCGTGCCTATTATGCCATCCCATTTATAAATCAAACACCCCTCGTCCTGAGGCTGCACGCTGACATGTCAGCGAGGTTTGGGTCAGCCGCACACACTTCCACGTGAACGGCAGATGAAGGCAAAGAGACTGGGAAGCGGCTCTTTTTTGCCCCCCTTTTCCACCAGTAATAGGCAGCTTGAACGTTAAAATTGGGCTGAGACTCCAAACCAAAGTCCCATGAACCATAGAAGCAAAGGGACTTGAGATGAAAGACAGGATCTGTCTGTTCTCCTAGAGCCTTCACCTTTTCTTCCTCTCCCCTTCATCGTGTTCATTGGAAAGGAAGGAAGGTGCATGTGTGGGAATTAAAGAATCTATCTAGGAAAAGGTGGGGGTGAGCTGGCCCAAGAAAGACTTTGGTTGCAAAAGCTGGGACGGTGGCTTGGGCCTGGGGATCAAGGGCTTTGTCTATGTCCAGAGTGAAGGAGGATACTCAGTTTGTCTACCTGAAGAATCCTGCTGAGTAGACCCACCATCAAGGCAACCAAGTCACTCCAGACAGGCCTGAAGTCACCCTGCTGCACCAGAAACACGTATGACCTCGTAGCCTCCCATCCATGTCAAAAAGCATGCAGTACCTGCAATCCACCACCATCCACTGGGAAGATTTTGGTAAGGAAACTGCTTCCCTCCAGAAGAGGTATCAAAGTTTTCCAATCTTTGCTCCTTTGCTCCCCCTCCATCAACTATGACCCTGTTTATCTCTTGCCATGAAGGAAAGATACTGGAGAACTCCATCTACTTCTAACTTCCATTTCCTTGGACTTTCTACCAGTTGTACCAGATGAGAGGCAGGAAGGAAAGGAATTGAGGCATATGGGAAAATAAAATCCAACCCAAAACTTGAGGGTCTGAAGTAACCTATTATTGAAAAACAGCCTTGTGTTATGGGACTTAGTCAGATGAAGAAAGGTCAAAAGAGCTCCTGTTGAAAAGTAGTGACAGAACTTTTACCAATTTTTTTTTTCATGTGTTATATCTAAGACTTACATATAGCCCTGTTCCCCACACTTTGAGAATTATAGGATAAGTAATCTGGTAAAATTCCCATTAAAAAGGGAGGAAAAGTGATGATTAAAGTAGGTAATAATTTGCCTTGAAACAATGAAATCTTGTCACAGATGGAGGCTGTCACAAAGTGAACCCATATCCCTGACAGCTCCTTTCCAAAGGACAGATCTGAAGTAACAGCCTAGCATTGGGGTAGACTTTTAAGATAAATTGGTTGGTTCGGAAATAGTTCACTGAAGGGTTTAGTTACCATACAGAATAGCCTTTTTCAACTATTGTTTGATATTTGAATTGAATTTAATGCAGTTCTCAAAAAATATAGATTGGAGCAGGTTGAACAAAATATAAAGAGATTTGATCTACAAAAATGAATTTGAAAAAAAAAATCTTCACATAATTCTAATGCATATCAGAAGCTAAAAGCGATTTAGACAGCCACTTGGTCCATATACATTTAAGGATCTAAAATAATCACGTGCAATTATATGAACAAAGAATTAGCATCCCTGTTACATTTTTATTACTTTGTTTATTTTTGTGCGTATGTGTACACGGGAACATGAAGTACGGCACCTGTGTGGCAGTCAGAGAACAATTTGCAGGAAGTCAGTTCTCTCCTTCCACCATGTGGGTCCCGGGGATCAAACCCCATTATTGTTCGGACTTGGCAGCAAGCACCTTTACCCACCGAGCCATCTTGCTGGCCCTTATATTACTTTCTCTAATAATGGGAAGGAAGCAATGGTGTCACCTGCTTCCCCTGTGTGACATGGCATTTTCCAGAAGTGGCAAAACTGATTGATGAAAAGGCAATTGTCCTATAGTCACGGGTACCCCAGCAGCACAAGGACCACCATCCTATCCAAATTGGCCAGTAGCAAACAGTGCGGCCTCCCCGTGTTTGGCATAACTCTTGCTATTACAGGCGATGTTATTACTATTTTAATTAAATGCAGTGACTAAATTAAGGGCATTTTTCTTCTGGGTACACAGTGCATCCCTATTGATCATTTTTATGTTAGAGTCTGACATTGTTTTCTAGGACAGTTTTAAATTCTTTAATTGAGTATAGATGAAATATGTTTTCGAAGTATTGATCTGACTTTGCAAAGTCAGCCCCTGCTTTGGCTGGCAACAACCACGGGACACATAAACCAAATTGTGATAGGTATAGGATAAACTGGAATGGCTTAATGTTTAAAGTTTGCTTAGCGGCAGTATTCAGAAAATGTATGCTCCATTGGCTCACAAATGTGTTTTAACCAGTTAAGAAGCATTCATCCCAAGAGTGTCTCATTGTGCCTATGTCGGCTTAGAATGCAATTTATAATGTGTTTTACTCTTTTAAAAAATGGTGTGAGCTTGTAACCGAGATATTTTTTTGCCTAGTAACTTAACTCTGTGTTGCTCTTTCTTTAAACTTATGGGTTAAGCTGATAACCAGTCACGATTTATTCATATTGTAATTTAATCCAATGTTAAAATCACTTCAGTAAATGTATGTACTCAGAATCGTGCACTGTTATGACTACAAGATGCTTCACAGGTCTTCTGTGTAAACATTTCCATTAATAAGTGAGGAATCTGGGAAATAGAGAGGAAGGAGGCTTCAAGGGCTCAGCTGGGTTAAGAACCAAATCTACTGAGTCTTGGTCCAGGGCTTCCAAACCCCACAGCTTTGGTTCATTTGCAGAGTTCAGATTAATTTTAAAACGAGGACAACTGAATCCTGACTTAGAAATCTGATCCACTAGCTCAGCAAACCTTAACTGTGAGCAGGCAGAGACTCTGCAAAGGGTCATCAGCTATGAGGGATGGGTGTTTAATCTCCACAGTGTGGGAAAGAGCCCTCTTCTGGCTGGTTAGTCACACTAACAGGAGTGGAAACCCGGCATGCGGAGGTGTGACCCTTCCTGCCTCTATCTGCCTTTTATTAGAGACTTTTTCGTTTTCACACACTGAAGGTAAGAATAGCTTTGAATTCAAACCCAAAAATCCACATTCTTACAACATGGAGATATTTTTCTCATTTTAGAGTCACTCCATAAGAGTCCAACATCTGTGGGAGATGAAAATCACACTTGTGTGATATGTCTACCATTAGAAGTTCATTGCAGAGATTTTTCAAAAAGGACAAATGGAACTAATAATCTTTAAGATAGTTGATCAGAAACAGGAAATGATGTGATCAATTCTTATGTTGCCACTGATTTATTTCAATTTTAATTTTTAAGATTTATTTTTATTTGTGTGTGTGTGTGCGTGTGCGTGTTCGTGTGTGTGTGCGTGTGTGTGTGTGTGTGTGTGTGTGTGCGTGCCTAAAGAGAAGAGGGTGTTCAGATTCCTTAGAGATGGAGTTACAGGCGGTTGTAAGCTACCCAATGTGGGTCCTCTGGAAGAGCAGGACATGCTCTTAACCGCTGAACCATCTCTCCACCCCTTCAAATTTAAATTTTTATATGTGCCAAAGTTACAGATGTATAGCTTAATATTTCAAATCATGCAATGACAAGATGAGCCAACAGTAAGGCCCTTGCCACCAAGTCTGACAACCTGAGTTTAACCCCTAGAACCCACATGGCGGATAGAGAGAACTGACTTCCACAAATTGTCCTCTGATCTTTACACATACACACCGTAGCACATGTATGTAGACACATACACACACATACATACAACCTAACTGTCCAATAAAGGGGAATGATTTATTTTTTTTGTCTTTTTGAGACAGGGTCTCCCTGTAACCCCAGCTGTATGGGAACTCACTATGTAGACCAAGCTGGCCTTGAACTCACAGAGATCCACCTGCCACTGCCTCCTGAGTGCTGGGACTAAAGGTATGATATAATATTTTTATTTATTATTTTTATTTTATGTGTATGAATGTATTGCCTGTGTGTATGTGAGTGCACCCATGTCGTACAATGCCGTGGAGGTCAGAAGAGGGCTTTAGATGCCCCTGGAACTGGAGTTAAGGACGGTTCTTAGCCACCATGTGGGTGCTGGGAATTGAACCCGGGTCCTCTGCAAGAGCAGTCAGTGCTCTTAACCACTGAGCCATCTCTCCAGCCCCCTGTGATGTAATATTTTTAAATCCTCTCAAGTCATTCAAAGGTTGCTTAAAGAGTTCGGTGACCCCTAGACTCACTCTTTCAAGACAATCTGTCTCCTGTGTTTAGCTACTTATTTTATGTTACTGTTATCTTTCAATGATGTGCTTATTAGTAGGGAATGGGTTTTCAAGATTAGACTTCAATATCCGCTGTCTCCCTTCAGAAATTAGGGGCTTAGCTGTTTCCCACTGACATGTTCACAACGTCGGTGGTCCATTAACTTCCACACACAGATGTGTACACATCCTGTGTATTTTCCCCCCGCACACATCACCATCACCGTGTCGGTGTGTGAAAGTTCTTTCCACCTTCCTCTTTCCTAATACAGGTCAGCTTAACTTTCTGTAGTTCACATTCAACGTTTGTAGTGTCACAACTACGTTTATCCTAACCGTAAATAACCGTTATCGAGTTGCTTCTAGAAATTCTTTTTCTCCTGCATTTCAACATCTGCGGAAACTGGATATGTCTTCCTGTGACTGTCAGCCAGCCAGCCATTGTAAGGCAGTTTGCGGGACACCTAAGCTACTGATAATTTCATCACTCAGCTGAGTCCACGCAGGGTCGGCATTGCATAGGCTGGTTTAACAGCCACATAAACTATGTTGAAGAGCTTTTTTCCCAAGATGGCACCAAAAGTGAAGACGGGAACCTGCCAAGGAGGCGGGGCTGAAAGGCAGCCGCCTCCATGGAAGAGCTGAGCGCCATCCATCCCAAGTACCCTCCCGAGAGCTCCCCCAGAAGAAGCAAGCCTGACCACTGCACCGTCATCCAGGTCCCCCGACCACAGAGTCAGCCTTGAAGAGGACAGAAGACAGCGCCACACTGTGTCTTTTGTGGATGTCAAGGCCAACAAGCCACAGATCAAACAGGCTGTGAAGAAGCTCTGGACTTGGATGTGGCCAAGTCAATATCCAGATCAGGCCTGATGGAGAGAAGGCTTGACTGGCTGCTAATGGTGATGCTTTGGATGTTTCCAACCAAATTTGGACCACAAAACTGAGTCCAACTGGCTAATTCTAGACATACACGTTGTCCCACCATGTGCTCATCTATACATATGAATCGGCATTGAAGGAAAACAACGGGATCACAAGATGGTTACGTGGGTGAAGGTGCTTGCCACCAAGCCTGATAACGCAAGTTCAGTTCCTGGGCCTCACATGGCAGAAAGAGAACGGAATCCTGCAGATTGTTCCCTGACCCTCCAGCTCTGCTGCGGCGTGTGCAAGCTCACACACACACGCCTCCCATGCACACGAATAAATAATAATAATAAATGTAAAAAAGAAGAATCACCATTGTAGGTCATGTGATACCTGTTCCCCCTCTGCATACACACACAAAATAAATTTTAAAACAGAGACGACTGAATCCTGACTAAGAAATCCGATGCACTAGCTCAGCAAACCTCAACTGTGAGCAGGCAGAGACCCTGCAAAGGGTCATCAGCTGTGAGGGATGGGTGTTTAATCTCCACAGTGTGGGAAAGAGCCCTCTTCTGGCTGGTTAGTCACACTAACAGGAGTGGAAACCTGGAAACCGGCATGCGGAGGTGTGGCCCCTCCTGCCTCTATCTGCCTTTTATTAGAGACCTTTTCATTTTCACACACTGAAGGTAAGAGTAGCTTTGAATTTGAACCCAGAAATCCACATTCTTACAATGTGGAGATACTTTCCTCATTTTAGAGTCACTCCATAAGAGTCCAACATCTGTGGACTAAATAAATATAAAAACATTTTTGAAGAATCAGTTTTATTAAAAATTTATTGTGCACATAGAAAGACAAAATGGAATCGTGGAATGTGAGCATGTTGTTAATAAAGTAAATATTTGCCAGTAGCCAAATAGCAGCAATTAAATACTCACCTGCAAAGAGAGATGCCCATGAGAAGATGAAGCTGTAACGTTGGCTGATGGAAAGTTAGAAAGGACTATGTCACAGGAAATGCAACTGAAGATTCCTGGAATACCTCAGCACAAGTGGGAGGCTTTCCAAGAAGACACACAGGACTAGCAGTAAGTCACTGTGTCACCGTTTGTAGGCATTCATCTTTCTTGGTGGTACATAAAATATTGGTGTATCTTATAATTGATAGCATCTTAGAATCAACCAAGCATGGGATCTTGAATACTATGATTGTACAATCTCTGAAAAGATTTTATTTTTATCATGTATATGAATGTATTTCCTGCACATATGTAAGCGCACCCGTGTTATACAATGCCTGTGGAGATCAGAAGAGGGGTCCGATCCCCTGTAACTGGAGTTACAGATGGTTAGCTGCTATGTGGGTGCTGGGAATAGAACCAGGTCCTCTGCTAGAGCAGTCAGTGCTCTGAACCACTGAGCCATCTCTCCAATCTATGTTATACTCTCTTGAACATTTTGTTTTCCTGGAGTTACTGTTCATGTATGACATTTTCTAAATGTTTATCACAAATGTCTTCACTAATTGTTGTCTAAAAACCTACATATTCTCTTAGAGAAGGCAAGATCAAGAATATTCCTGGCTTGATCTGACCGGGGCTTGCACTCTGAGGTCTATGGCACAGCTGATGTGCTAGGATCTTTCTTCTCCTTCATCGGTATCTTAAGACATCCTTCCCCGCCCCATCCTTTGGGTCCTAATACCATATGATTCCATCAGGTTTCTTGCTTTGTTATATTGCATCCTCTGGTTGATTTGGGTGGGAAAAATGAGTCACAGAACCCATATTTTTGAGACCTTGCACATCAGGAAACATGTTCACTCTGAATGATATTTTTACAGGATACAAGATTCCAGGTTGGAGATTACTTCCCCTCATAATTTTTAAGACATTATTCTGTTGTCCTCTGACTTGCAGGGCTGCTGCTGATGCAACGCCATCTGACAGCATGTCAGCGTGATGTGGGCGCCTCACCCTGCTGCCTCTGGAAGCCCCCTGATTATCTCATCTTCAGTGTCCTAAGGCCTGTGGTGAGAGCTCAGAATGTGGCTCTATTTCATACACTTTATGTTGGTTCTTAGCGAGTTCATCCAGTCACAAGTGGGAAACATCAAGAATTATTTCTCTGATGATTCTGACTCTTCGGTTGGTCTACTTTCTGGAACTCCTATTATTTAAGTATGACCAAATGAGCTACTAAATTTGGGGGGGTCCTTTTCTCTGTTATAGCACCTCCCTGTAGCCCTAGCAGGGCCTAGAACTCGCTATGTAGACCAAGTTGACCTCAAACTCACAGAGATCTGCCTGCCTCTGCCTCTGGACCACTGGGATTAAAGGTGTGTGGGACCATGCCCAGCCTGCTTCTTAGTTTTTAAAAGATTTCTTTTACTTTCTGTATTTTCCAAGTGATTCTACTGTATTGAAAATTTCAGATTTTAATCTTCCTCCTTTTATTTTTTTATGCAATCATATTTTTTCTTTGCATGTGTGTATGTATATATGATGCGTGCATGTGTGTACACATAGGCTATGTCCCATACACACACATGCCACGGGACACAGGTGGAAGATGACCTCGGGTACCAGTCCTGGCTTCACATTTGGTTTGAGACAGGGTCTGTCTTTTGCTCACAGCTGTGCACACCATATAGCTGACCTAGGTTTTGAGGATTCTCTACTTTCCATCTGTGGTAAGAGAGCTTGGAGACAGTCTACTGCCTCACCTTTACATGGGTTTGGAGGTATTTGAACTCAGGTCCTCACACTTAGGCTGCAAGCACTTTACCCATTGAGTCATCTCCTAGCCATGAAATCATATTTCAAAGGTTATTTTATCATTTCTGAATGTTCTTTTTAAATAACACCTTATTCTTGTTTCATATTATAATTAAAACTATTTCTGAGGCTACTTTTTCTCCTCACAATTCTTGCATCTACTGCTGGTCTGTTTTCCCCAGAGTTCCCTTTCTGTTGTCTGTCTCTCCTGCTAAAGTTTCCCTCAATTGTGCAGCAATTTTCTCCTATTTTTAAACAGAGAACCAAGGAGCTGATTAAAGTTGTGCAGAGCGATGTTTCACAAGCAATGAACTCTGGTCTGAGGCAGTTGGCTTTGACCTCCCTTTATGGGATTCTTGGCTGTCTGTTCTTGTAGCTCTTACCAGAGAAAGGATTTTCAACTTCATTCTTGACTCCTGGAATTTGGGGAGTCTTGTGAGGGAAAGAAGTTAGGGTTGAGGCTGGGGAGGTGGCTCAGTGGTTAAAAGCATTGACTGGTCTTATAGAGGACCAGAGGACTGGGGTTCGGTTCCCAGTACCCACATGGCAGCTAACAACCTTCTGTAAGTCCAGTTTCAATGCCCTCTTCTGGCCTCTGCAGGCACTGCACCACACGAGTGCACTTAATATACATGCAGGCAAAACTCTCATGCACATTATATAAAAATAAATAAAGTTGTATAAAAAGAAGTTGGGGTTGTCCCTTCATCACAGACCTTCTCACTGCTTTAGAACGTTGCTGCTTTTGTCAGCTGTACCAGGAAGGCAACCAGAATCCTCTGATTCATCTTCCCAGAAAACAAACCACTGCTCTGCCTGTGAGGAAAGGGAGGAACGGAAAAGGAGTGGCCTGCACAGGGTGGGGCTGCTGCTGGCTGCAGCTCAAGGACTCTTTGGCGCTGGTGGGGGCTCCGTTCCCAGCACACCTGCTCCTCCTTTGGCTCCTGAGCCCTCTGTGGTGCTGGCGTTCCAGTGAGCTCCCGAGCTTCTGTGATTTTTCCCGGTTTCCGAGGTCCATCATCACCTTTCCAGCCTCCATCGGTTTGTTGCTGTTGCTTCTGGCATGTTCTTAAGGACTTGACCTTTGAAAACACATTTATTTTCATTTTAATATGCTTTCAGGTTGAAGCTCTAGTGATGATATGTTCAATGTATGAAATTTAGTTGACAAACCCTCATTAAATTGTGTCCTAAATATGTTCTCTCAGAGTCAGTCATGCGACATATGTACCAGATGTGCCCATAGAAAAGTGAAGTTTATGCAATCTTTGATACTCACTCTGGTAACAGAAAAGTAAGACATCGGCTACAAAAAGGTGTTTACACTGGTTAACAGCACAGGACAAAGAAGTTTTTCCTCTCTCCATCTCCCGAGTTTTAGATCAGCTCTTGTTCTAGTTTGTGTCTCCATTGCTGTGACAAAACACTCTGACCAATACCAACTTGGGGAGGAAAGGATTTATTTTGTCTTACATCTCCCGGGTCACAATTCATCAGGGAGTCCAAGGGAGGAACTCAGGGCAGGAACCTGGAGGCAGGAGCTGGAGCACAGGCCATGGAGGAATGCTGCTTACTGGCTTGCTCCCCTGGCCCCTGCTCAGCCTGCTTTCTTATACAACACAGGACCACCTGCCCAGGGGTGGCACCACCCACAATGGGCTGGGCCCTCCCACATCACTCAACAATCAAGAAGATGCCCCATGGACATGGCCACAGGCCAGTTCAATGGAGGAAATTCCTCAATTGAGGCTCCCTCAACCCAGGTATGTCAATTTGACACTAAAGCTATCCAGCACAGCTCTCTTTATAGATAAATGTGGTTAGTTTTATGACACAACTGAATCCAGAGAGGATCTGAGATAGAGAAAAGATCAGGAGGCAAAGATTCAATGATAAATCCCAGTGGAGGGTTGAGGAGATGGCTCAGTGGGTAAAGTGTTTGTCATACAAGTGTGACATCCTAAGTTCGATCCCCAGAACCTACATAAAGGCAGGCATGATGGTACACATCTGTAATCCCAGCCGTCCTACAGCAAGGTAAGGGATAGACAGGAGAATCCCAGGGGCCACCTAGCCTGGTATACACAGTGGCTAAAAATAAGAGACTGTGTCTCAAAGCGGAAGGTGGAGCCTGAGACCAGAGATGTCCACAAGAGCAAGCCTGTACTCACACACAAAAAATAAAAAAATAACGTAATACACCCCAGTGGAATGTGTATTGAGTCTGGGTCCTCTGGCTGATTTGGGCCCCATGGAGAACCCATGGTGAACACGGGCCCAACAACTGTGCATTCCAGCCATCAACACTGCCCCACGGCACCTCGGTAAGCAAGCAAGGAAATCCCACTGGTCACGGCAACTGGTCCCAAACATGAATCCTGAGTCTAAACTCTGATAAAAGGTGCCTTCTGGGAATTTTCAAGAAAGCAAAGAACCCAGCCACCTTTGGAAACACAGTCAGTGCTGAGTTGAAGACAACAGTGGGTACAGCGCAGCGGGAGCAAACACGGAAACAGCAAGGGACCTCCATCACCAAGCCCAGAAGCCTGGCCAGCTGCTGTATCTTTTATGAACCAATCAGCTCCACTATTTTAAATTATTAAATGTGTGTGTGTGTGTGTGTGTGTGTGTGTGTGTGTGTGAGAGAGAGAGAGAGAGAGAGAGAGAGAGAGCAAACACATGTGTACCATCACAAGTATGTCAGAGAACATCTTTCAGGAGTTGGTCTTTCTGTGCTGTGCTCCAGGCTCACTGGCCTGGGAGATTCTGACCAGTTCTGCCTCTACCTCCCATCTAAATGGGATTGCAGATGTCCTCCATCACATCCAGTTTTTTTATATGGGTTCCAAGGATTGAACTGAGGTCATCAAATTTGTACATCTAGTGCTTTTACCCACAGATCCATCTCCCTAGCCAACCCCCTTCTTTTAAAACTTGGGTTAGGCAGGGTGTGGTGATACATGCCTTTAATCCCTAGAGGCACTCTAGAGGCAGAGGCAGGCAGATCTCTATGATTCAGGGCTAGTCAGCCAGGGATACAGTGAGATGCTGTCTCAAAAAAAAGTTTGGGTTAAACTGGTTTTTGTTTTGTTTTTTTATTTTTTGTCTTTTGTTTTTTGTTTTTTCCAGACTGATCACATCTATGTTGTTTAGATTGTCTGTCACTGCTGTACAGCCCATTGCGGGTGGAAAAAACCAGTCCTGAGCTTCCTGGCTTTCTCGGTTAACTATAAAAGAGACGTTGAAGAAAATATTACTGTTATAATACACTTACACGGACTGATTTGCAGTTGAGAGAACTTTTATCTTCAATTGTTCTTGTTGCTTGTTTGTTATTACATTGTATTTTAATTATATGTGTGTGTGTGTGTGTGTGTGTGTGTGTGTAGATATATGTGAGCACATGTGTGTCATGGCATGCATGTGGAGGTCAGAGAACCACTCTCAGGAGTTGGCTCTAGCCTTCCACCATGTGAATTCCAGGGATCAAACACAGGTCATCAGGCTTGTGCAGCAAGCCCCTTTACCCACTGTGCCATCTCACTGGCCTTGAGTTTTCTTTTTTGATTCAGAGTATTACATGGCAACCTTAGCTAGGCTGGCCTTGAATTTGTGGCAGTCCTCCTGCCTCAGCTTCCCAAGTGCCGGATTGCAGGTGTGTAAGTACACGGGCTCAGCAGGTACTCTCTATTTAGTATTTGCCCAAGTAGAACATTTCCTCCCCTTCCAGCCCTTCATAAATAGGAGCTTTGCTTGGGCATAACTGTAAAAGATGTGTGTGTGTGTGTGTGTGTGTTCCTGTATGTGTGTATGTGCCCACAAAGGCCAGAAGAGGATTTGGATGCCCTGGAACTGGAGTTACAGACTGTTGTGAACTGTAAGTTGTGGGTGCTAGGAACTGAACCTGGGTCCTCTGCAAGAGCAATGTCTTTTAATTGCTAAGCCATCTCTCCAGCCCCAGGGGCATAACTTTCAAAGCCATTTATTCTATTATCAAAATTAGACCGGCAAAGTTTAGAAAAGAGAGAATTATCATATTCAAACCACATTTCATTTTTCTTTCAGAAAGTCAACACAGATGAGGATTGTTCCCTGTCGAGAATCACTTAAAAGTCTTTTTGAACTTAACAGTACAAAAGATTAATATATTATTGATTAAATAACTGTAGAAAAAGGCACCTCAAAATGTAGCTGACCTAGTACCAAGGAAAGCAGATGTTTGTAGAAAATCAAACCAGATAATTGCGGGAAATTAATATACTTTGCATATTTAATTATTTGATTGGCAATGTAAAGTAATTTAGGTAATTGCCATTCTCTACTCTATTTTAGGCAGTTTAATAATATCCTAAACAAAATGAGAAACACGATGAACACACAGAGCAGAGTAGGTGCACGGGCCTTCACGGTCTCCTCTGTCCACACTCCCTGTCTCAGTCATCTGCTTCACGGTTACTGATACAGTCTTGTAACTTCGATCACTCAGAACAGCGTCCTCTGGGTGAACCGTAGACAGCTCAAACTACGCATGTTCAAAGTCTGACGCTTGCTCATCTCCCTCACATCTGCTCTACCTGGTTGTCCCACTTCCCTGGACGGCAGTTCCACCGTTCTAGGTGCTCAGCACAAAATGAGGAATTGTCGTGGACCCAGCTCTCAAACTCTACACTAAACAGTCCTTCCCGTTGGGTCAGCCGTAGCATGGGCAGACCGCGGTCACACCAACAGTGCCACCTTTCAATGCTGAGTCACTGTCGCCTCCTGCTTGGATTGTTGCAACAACTTCCACACCAGGGACCTTGCACCCACATTTGCCCCCCACACACACACTGCAGATGTATTCCTAGGCTTGGAGAGGTGCCTCGGTGGACACAGTGCCTGCTGCACACGCATGAGAACCTGAGTTTAGATTCCCAGCACCCACATAAAAGTCAGGCATGGCGGCATATCTGTAACTCCACCCCTGCAGATGGAGACAGGAAGGTCTGGGGACTTGCTGTCCAGCTACTCTACGATGGGCTCCACGTTCAGTGAGAGACCCTGTCTGTCTCAAAATAAATAAGGTGGAGAAGTGATTGAAGAAGACATTTTGAAGTTGGCATCTGGCCTCCACATGTGCACACACAGGCTAGCACATCTGCACATACACGTGCACACACAAGCATACACCACAGACATACAGATGCACAGACACACAGACAAAGGAATATTTAATTCCTTTAACTATTAACTCTGCCCATGCCACTCCTCTGCTCAAAATCACCCAACAGCATTCTATTTTATTCAGTATTTAGATCAAAGTGTTCACAGGACTCTGTGAACTCACCTCCCTTTCCCCACACCACCCCTCTGGCCTTCCCTTGCCCTTCTGGTATGATCCCTCCTATGTCCCAAAAACCTACTCTGAGGACCCTGTTTAAAATCTAGACTCCCAACCTAAACTTTGCTGCATTTTCCTACTTTTCTTTGACATTAAATCACTTTCTTTAGAGTATGCATGCACAATGTGTGTGAATGCAGGTGTGCCACCACATGCATGTGGAAGTCAGAGGATAACTTTGTAGAGTTGAGTCTCTCCTTCCACCTTACATGGGTTCTGAGGCTTGAACTCAGGTCACTAGTCTTGCACAATTGCCTTTACCCGCTGAGCTATCTCACCAGCCTGGTAGCAATCACTTTTGATCTCTTTACTGAGCTTCCATATTGAGTGTCTCTCTGTCTGACCAGAAGGTATACAAGGTGAGTCTGGGATCTGGATTTATTCACTGACACACCCCAGCATCTAGATCAGTGCCTGGGGCACAGTGAACAAACAATGTATATTTGCTAAATAAATAGAACATGTGTGCTCCTACATGTGCCTTCCCTGTTGATGGCAAAAATAAATAATTCCAAGTACATATAATTGGATTATTCACTTTCTGTTGGGCGGAAACTTGAATAGTTTTTTGTTTTGGTTTTTTTAAAGATAAAGATCTGCTGTGTAGCTGAGGTTGGCCTCAATTTCCTCAGTTCATTTCTGTTGTTGTGATAAAATACCCTAACAAAAAGCAACTTGTGGAAGCAATGGTTTACTTAGCTTACAGTTCCAGGCCACAGTCCACCATTTGGGGGAGTCAAGGCAAGAACTTCAAACAGCTACTCACATCATATCTAAGTCAAGAGCAGAGAGAGATGGATGTGTTCGAGGTTACTCATGCTCAGCCCCTCTCTGTGCCTACACAGTCCAGGGTCCCCTGCGAAGGAACGGAGCTGTCCACAGTGGGCTGGGTCTGCCCACATCAATTAGCACCAATAATCAAGACAATTCCCACAGACACGCTCATGGGTCAACCTGATCTAGGCAATGGCTCATTGAGACACGTTTCCCTGATGATTCAAGATTGTGCCAAGTTAACAATTCAAACTGACCTCCTTACTCAGCCAGATTCAGCCTCCCAAGGCCAGGATCCTTGCTTTACCATGCCCAGCTTGAGTACTTGAAACATACATACAGATTCATGTGATACCTGGTGCTAGCAAGTTTAACATCTCTAAAACTCTAAAAGGCTCACACATAGCACGTGTCTACAGATGTTAGAGCTTGCTTGTAGATCCCAGCCCCCAACACAGACCTCTCCCTTATTTCCATTCAGAGTGGTCCAGGCAGGCCCACAGGGTATGTCTATTGCTGGTTGACATTTTGAGATGAAGTTTGTCTTTCTTCTAGCTTTTACTCAAGATGTTCAAACCTCTAAAAAAAAAAAAAACTGTTGCCGGGTGTGGTGGCACACACCTTTAAACCCAGCACTTGGGAGGCAGAGGCAGGTGGATCTCTGTGAGTTCAAGGCCAGCCTGGTCTACATAGTAAGTTTCGGGACAGCTGGGGCTACAGGGAGACCCTGTCTCAAAAAGACCAAAAAAAAAAAAAAAAAACTTTTAAAATAGGATCATGGACATCATATGTCCCTGACTTAGCTGCTACATTTTTTTAAGTTTTAACATATTTTGTGTATGTGCACAGGTGCCAGTGCATGTTTGTGGGGGGTGTCAGTGTGCATACATGTGCATGTGCGTGTGGAGGCCAGAGGTTGATCATGGAAGTCATTCCTCAAGATCTGCCAACCTTCTTTTTGGAGACAGGGTCTCTCACTGCCCAGGAACCTGCCAATTAGGCCAGGCAGGCTTGCCCACGAGCCCCTGAGGGTCTGCCTGTCTCTGCCTCCCTAACCCTGGGATTACCAACGTGTGCCAACACATCTGGCCTCATCTTTTTGATCAATGACAGTCTGGAGAATCAGGAGAGATGGCAGACGCAGGTGAGGGGTGTTGACCGGATATGCCTGTAGGGGGCAGCAGAGACGCCAGCAGCTCCCGCCTCTGGCAAGCAGGTCCCAGCAAGTCACTCCAGACCACAAACCCTGAACAGAATAGGTCAGCCTGGCTCCATAGACTAAATATGGGGCTGTTTACTTGGGGAGATGAAGCACAGAGCCACGAACAGCACCAGCATACACCAACTTTTTTGGTAATAAAGCTAATATTACACTTAACTGTTTCTGAGGACTAAATTTATCATGGTAATGTGCTGGCTTATTCCAACCAGAGTAACCCGAGGCTCGCTAGATCTAGTTCCAGCCTTGTGGTTTGTAGCAAGCAGCTGCATGTGGAGAGTGGCTTTGTGATCCAATTGCTGCCAGGGTCAGGTCCCATGGGCACAGAGCACCACCAGGTCCCCACAGAACACAGCTCACCCGCCTGGCCACCACCTCTTAACCAAAGTTTCCAAATGGGGATGACTTCATGTCACGTTGAAAACCATTCTGCAAATGTCTTGCTATCAGAACTTGAATTTTCCTCTACTGCTTTCCTATCCCCAAGTCAGGATAGGGGTCTTTTTAAAAATTGTAAAAGATTTAGCCACAAACTACAGAGGATGATCAGTTGTCTTCAAGTTCCTGACATTCCAGATGGGCAGGACAGGGCAGAGGGACATGAAATTTAAAAGCAGGTGGCTTGGGTTCACATACCAGCCCCACATCTAACTAGCTGTGTGATCTCGAACAAGCTAGTTAATCTCTCTCTGCCTGAGTTTGTTTTTCTGCAAAGTGGAAATAATAGCAGCATCTGACATATAAAGTGATTAGGAGACTTTAGTGAGCTCATGGGTGCAAACTCTTCAACAGTCCCCTGCACTTAGTAAGAACTGAAGAGGTCATTGTCATCTAAGAGCTGGAAGCCTTTTGCAAGCCTTTGCCTCCCCCCACACCCAGAGCTTAGAGTTCAGTGCACCCACACAGCATTATGCTCTGCAGGTGGACACGGAAGAGGAGCTCTTTCCCTTTCCCGGAATACATTTCCCATGCTGCCCCTGAAGAGTGCTTGTTCCATTAGTCTCTTGTCTCTCCCTGGTGTCATCTGGGGACTGGGAAGGTTCTATTGGGTTTTCTTTCTTTTTTTTAGCTAATTTTTTTCAATTTTCATGCAATGTAATTTAATGTTATTTAGATCCCCTATCCACATCTCTCCTTATTGCCCCCAGTCAATTTAATGCCCTCATATATATATATATATATATATATATACATATATGCACATATATATGTTGAAGTTTGTCAAAACAAAACAAAAATGATAAAAGAGAGTGTTCCAAATCCCAGCTATTCCCCTTGGAGGTTCAGAGACAGTGGACAAAATTCAATGGCCCTGACTGCCACATGGGTATAACAGCGCTTACCTGAGAGAGATGATGCGGATGTTTCTGTCCCTCTGTGATTGTGTGCACCTGTTCATCCTCTTACAGCTCTCTCTCTTCTCTCTCTCTCTCTCTCTCTCTCTCTCACACACACACACACACACACACACACACACAACTTCCTTGCTGCTCCTGGAAGCTGTCAATCACTGATGTGCAGTAAATGGAAGCCCCACCCCCACCCCACCCCATTTCCAGGCCTACCCCAGAGGTAACCAGAGACCAGGCCAAAGCTGTTTCCTGAAGGACTTGCCTGAAACAGACCCTGGATGGGCTTCTTCCCTTTCCTGGTACTGCCTCCCCCTGTGCACCAGGGGTCTGTCCTGGTCCATCTCATCTCAGTGTTTGCCTCTGGAGACCTGGGACTGAACCCTAAACTATTAAAGAGTTTGGGAAGAAGGTTATGGTTACACACCTACAAAACTTAAAGTAGCTCCCCACACGTTCAGCCATGCTTCACTGTCAAGTCTGCTCACGATGTAGGACGGACTACACCACCAAGGACATCACGGGCCTCTGTGGGGACTTCGACCAGACATGCAACTGCAAACACAAACCGTTGACAAGCGTTGAGGTTCAGCCTAATCCACGTAACTGCTTCCCTTCGCATCATGGGCTGGCCCCTTACCCTTAATTACAAGGGACTGGAGGCTCCGGCTGAGTTGTAATACAAAGAGCCCGGTGCACGTGCCCCCATGAGACCCTCCACAGGTGTTCAATTTAGCTAATAAGTATGTCTACTAGAAGACTTGAATGCTCTCTCTCCCGTGGGCTGCTGTGTCGCCTTTATTATTTTTTTTTAATAAGTGAAACTCTTTGGTTTGTCCTTTAACCCGGTTTCACAGACGAGTTTCAAGGTGGCTGGTTTGAAGGTGAGCAGCAGGAGTCTTAAGAACTTAATTTTAAGAAATTCAAAGAACAAAGAATGCACTTTGTTCTTGGGTTTCTTAAACCTGTATTTCATAGCCTTTCATAATAATTTGTCTTTCATGGATAAAATATACACAAAATCACTGAGGGGACAGACATCTAACGTGACCTTGGATGATCAAGTTCTTCTGTTTCTAAACGCCATGCACAGTGTATTATTAAGATTTCTACGAGGTGACATTTTTAGCGCATGGGTCGGCGCAGAGAGAGAATTTACCGTTTCTTTATTTTTCAGTTCAAAAAATAAGGGCAAAGAAACTTACTCATAGGATTTTTTTTTAAGGTTTTCATTTATCAGCTCCTAGAAAAAAAAAAAAAAACTAATATAGGCAGAACCGAACATGAGAAAGCCAAAACTAAAGTAATAGTGTCTGGGGGAAAAGCTGCACGTGAATGATTGTGATCCCAGGTCCCCCAAAATGATTCTTTTCCGGCTCTCTCATCTGACCCCACCACAGACTGGCTTTTGTCCACTTCCCAGCACTTGAGCCATTAATGGTCTCCTCCAGGCCGAACTGAACGCTCTCTCTTCTCTCCTTCCCGACTTTCATCTATTCGTTGCCTTTGTTCGGCTCAACCACTGTCTTCCTCCTCCTCCATAACCCTCTCGTCTCCTAATTTTGTCTGATCCTTTAGTATTTCTGTTCTTTTCTATTTCATAATATATTTTAAAAATAAAAATGAAAACGATAATTAGAGAAGAGGCGGGGGAGAAGCCAGACTAAACAGTATTATTTTATTGTATCTTTTTCAACTAATTTTTTTCAGGTTGGTTTTTCTGTGTCATGAATAGACTTTTTTTAGCTTTTTTCTATCAAATATTTTCCTTTAATCATTTGTCTTTATAACCTCCTTAATGCCTCTTAATTTCTGCTCACTTCCTATTCATGCCCTCAGTCTGTTCTCTTACCCTGTGGGCATTCAATCTTCTGCACCCTACTCCCCAAACCCATGGAAGAGCCCCAAACTAGAGCCCATATTCTCATTACTGTACTGTTCAGGTATCCTACCTCCTGTTCAATGAGAAAAATGCCTTTTTTTTTTTTGGTCTTTTTGGGACAGGGTCTCCCTGTAGCCCCAGCTAGCAAAAATGCCAATTTTTAAAATTACATTTATTCATAGTGTGTGTGTGTGTGTGTGTGCACCTGCATGCACATGCCACAGCGTGCAGGGAAAAGTCAGAGGAACACTTGCCAATTCTCTCTGTCCATCACATGGAGTCCAGGTATTCAAGTCAGGTCTCCGGGCTTGGCAGCAAGCACCTTTACCTGCTGAGCCATCTTGCTGACCCAAGATGAATATCATTTAAAGCAAAGAGAACATATTCAGTGTTCCCACCAAAAGTATTCAAATCATAATACTGCTTTCTCTAAAATCTAATCTGGTGATTTTGTCTTATGCTTTTTGAGGGTCTCCCTGGAGTCCTCGCTAGGCTGGAACTCACTATGTAGATGTCTGTCTCAGAGATCCACCTGTTTCAGCCTCCTGAGTAATGAAATTAAGGTGTGTGCCACCACACCTGGCTAATTTGGCAAATTATATTACATAGTGTCTGAATGTCTGAAGTATATCTTTCCTCTAAATAATTCTCAAGATTTTTTTTCAGAGATCTTAGAGGTGCCAGGTGGGCACAGATACACTCAGAACTTTCCAACAAGACAAAAAAAAAAAAAAAATAGAAAGTCATTTCGGCCATTTTCCAAAGTTGCTTCAAGATTAGTGAAATGTTAGCAGCTGTTCTGTTTTTAAAAGGAAATGTTGACTGACTCAAAAAAAGTTTGAAAACATTAAACCAAGCAATTTTGGGTACGAATCTGAAATAGTCATCCTACCATTCAGCTCACTGAATCTGAAATAGTCATCCCACCATTCAGCTCACTGGGTGTCATCTTCTTATCCTATAAATGTGCACTGTGGGTCTCTAGAAATACAACCCCTAACATTTCCCCAACGAGAAACAGCTTCTTTGAAAGACTGTCACAGCATTGTTTTGACTAGTCAAAAAATCCCAAACAAGCCAGGCCTGATGGCACACATCTTTAATCCCAACTCGGGAAGCAGAGAGGTAGGCAGATCTCTGTGAGATGGAAGCTAGCCTAGTCTACATAGCAAATTCCAGGCCAGCTGGGGCTACAGCTGTCTCAAAAAACAAAAACAAAACAAAATCCTAAAAACTTGTAATGGACATAAGTTGGAGATGCATTGGACAAACAACAGTGCAATCGAGACCATGCGGCCATTACAGATTACCGTATAGGTTAATACATCCTGACATTAAGTGTCAGTGTGGGGCTGGAGAGATGGATCGGTGATTAAGGGCATGTACTGCTCTTCCAAAGCACCTGAAGTTCAGTTCCCAGCACCCACAACTGCCCGTAGCACCAGTTCCAGGGGACCCAATGCCCTCTTCTGGCTTCTAATTGTACTTCATAAACATGGTATGCACACACACACACACACACACACACACACACACACACACACAAGCGATAAGTCAGTTAAATGTGGGGAAAATCAGATTATAGAACAGCATGAAGCTTGGCGTACCATCACTCCAGATAGGCCAATCATGTACATTGCAGCTGCGCAGGATGCCAGGGTTAGAGCCTGAAAGTCAAGGGTGATTATCGTTGACTGGTGGAGTCACTGGTGGACTCTCACTTTGCATTTTACATTTCATCGTTGTTTATTATTGCCTTTGCAGTGAATATTCCTTATCTAGTTAGAAAAAAATAAAGAAGACTATTTTCATTAAGACAGATAACTACAAGCATCACATGGTGCAAGGACACAGCATTCAATGACCACTTGTTTTAAAATACAGACAGGTGCCAGCCTTGCTGAAACCTGCTCCGAGTTGATCATTTTAAACTTAAAATCATGATGAACTCTTCTGTTTCCTGATAGCAACAACAATCAAATCCACGGTGATCTTTACATTAAAAAACGGTTTAAATCTTTATTCCTGAAATCTCAAGTGTTGCATGGCTATCTAAAGAAAAATTTGAGCAGCTGGCTATGGTGACACATACCTGCAATCCTGGCACTCGGGAGGCTGAGATAGGAGGATCGTGTGCTGGAGTTCAGCCTATGCTATACTAGTGAGAAATAAATATGTAAGTATTCAACCTTCTCCAAGTGTCCTGGGAGAAGAGAGCAGCTGAGTCCTAGTCTAGATTGCTGTGCTGTGAAGAGCATATCTAACGACAGTGGCCTCCGTTTCCTCGACTCCTGGGTGAGGCATTTTGACCAAGTGATATGGAGGTTCCTTTAGCCAAAGCTTGGTAATTTTTCTTAAGATGTCTCATGTAAGCTGTGATGAAGAGTTTAGAAGTGAAATTCAGAGAGTATGTGCATGTGTGTGTGTGATGTGCCACCCATGTACGTGTAGAGGTCAGAGGACAACATGTGGCCAGTTCAATTATTTTTCCAGCCTCTCTATGAGCTATCAACCTTATAATAAACAAATAATTGCATACATTTTTAAATCAATGTCATAGTCTGCCAAGTTTCGCCAGTCTGAATACACTTTACTCAGCAATTCTTAGGACTTAGCTTAAGTTGTTCAAGAGTATAAATAATGCTTTAACTTCACAAAGATGTTTATTTCAACATTAAAATAGAAAAATGGACTTTTATAATTTTTGAATTTATATACATGTGTGTGCACGCGCACACATGTGTGTGTGCATGTGTGTGTGTGATGTGCCACCTGTGTACTAAGTGTAGAGGTCAGAGGACAACTTGCAGGAGTCAGTTCTTCTACCATGTGAGTTCAGGGATTGAACTTGGGTTGTCAGTCTTGGTGGCAAGTGCTTTACCCACTGAGCCATCTCACAGGCCCAGTAACTTATTTTGAAAGAATAAGTAACGTACAATAATAAGTTTTATTATAATAATTTTGTTGTGGAACATTTGTGTCATAATGAAAGGTATGAAAGAAGCAAAAACTACCCTGGAAATCACTGGGTATGCGTGTGCATGCCAAACTTTACTCAATTAATATGCATTTCTTATAAGACAAAAAGATCAGTGGCTTTGTACTCTGAGTAGTAGAAAGCACTTTCAAAGAAAAATTAAGATTCAACTGAACTTCCATCAATAAAGGTTTGGTTAACAGGGTAACATAACAGCATGGGCTCAAGAGGGTCTAATCTCTTTTTCAAACATAATAAGACTATGGTAATGAGAGAAATACACATTTTTATTTTATTTATTCGTTTTTAAAATGTGGAACCCTTCACAAATTTACATCTCTTCCTTGAGCACACACAGAAGTTGGCACCATTTTTATTTCATCTGACTTTAAAATATTTATTATTATTTTATGTGTATGAAAGTTTTGTCCGCATGTATGTAAATGTACTATGTGCATGCAGTGCCTGTAGAGGCAAGAAGAGGCTGTCAGATCCCCTGGAACTGGAGTTACAGGTAGTTGTGAGCCACCATGTGGGTACTGGAAACTGAACCTGGGTCCTCTGCAAGAGCAGCCAGTGCTCTTAACCACTGAACTATCTCTCCAGTCCCCTGATTGGCACCATTTCTTAAGTGGCACAGTTAAAGAGTAAAGAGGTTCCTTGAGGAAAACACCCCAATACAAGTAGACACCATGTACATTTAGACATGTACCCCCTAAGTTGTTGCTCAACAGTTTGAAGGATTTAAGAATGTGACTTTTTATTTTTTTGGTTGAAGTCAATTTGAACAATAAAACTTTAAAAGTAAAATGACTTTAATGAACTTCCTTTCCGCGTTTCCCTGACTTACAATTTAACTTTTGTCGAGTTTGTCAGCTGCACACACCAATCATTCTGCTGTTATTATTTGGATGTGAAATGTCCTTCAAAGGCTCCTGTCCTGTCCTTGAACACTTGGTCTCCAGGTCATGGCGCTGTTTGGGGAGGTGTTGGACCCTTAGCAAGTGAGGCCTAGATGGCAGAAGTGGGTTGTCAGGCAGAGGGCAGTGAGGAATTGTAGCCTAGCCACAGGCACAGCCCATGGTCACTGCTTCCTGACTACCACCATGTGATGTTCCTGTTGCCACGGCCCAGAGCATCTCCCCTGGCATGTTTTCCCTGCCCTGATGGACTGAACCCCGACCCAAATAAACTCCTTTCCTTAAAGTAACTAACATAGCCACTGAAAGGATCGCCCACATCTGTTTCTGTCGCCCACAAACACTCTTCTAATCCAAATTTCTCATTCCCCTGAGGCCCAGTGTGTTAAGAAATGTGGTCATCATCTTCCCCTACGAGGATGGCAGAGCAGCTAATGGATCTAAAAAAACAAAAGTATGTCCAGAAGATTGCACTGATGGGCTGAGCTTCACTGTCCACAGCGGCGCTGGAAGCTGCCGGTCCCTAAGGTAACCAGTGCTTGTTTGTAATGCCCATATGGCTGAGTGCCATTGATTCAACAAGAATGCATTGAGCACCTACATTCTGTCTGACACTGCCTGGGGCTACAGCAGCGATCAAAACAGACTCCCTGACAGCCTGAAGTTGTGAGTCTGGTGGATTTTTATGACTTTTTAAATATATAGCTTGCTTCCTCTTCTAGATTCTAAGCTCCTGGAGAACAAGATCTGGCTCTAGCCTAATTCTGAGTCCTAAAAAGCATCCGAAAAAGCATTTGACATTGATGAATCAAGGAATGCTTAAATAATGGAAGGACGCACAAACTATTCAGTCGGTTTATCCTTTGACCCTGAAAGCTACACTAACTTTTCTTTTTTCCTCAGTAAAAGCTGCTCTTAACTCTCCTTTATTTTTCTTTTCTTTTTTTCATTCGTTTTCATTTTTTGTTTAAAAGTGCCAAAGAAACAAAATAGAAGCAACCTGCAGGAAAGGAAAATTAACAATGAATGCAAAAATAATAATAGTAATAAATGGAAGTTTCCTCCACTGCTTTCAAAGTGTTCCACTTCAGAAATACAGGCTGGTGAAAGGCATACTCAGTTTAAAGTTTTTTTCCTTAAATTTTATTACATTCTATCTATTTATATGTGTGCATGTGCATATGTGTGTGTGCGTGTGTGTGGAGGTCAGAGGACAATTTGGAACAGCAGTTCTCACCTTCTACCATGAGGGTCCTGGGGAGGAGTGACCCATTGCTCAGGTTTGGCAGCGGACTCTTCACCCACTGAGCCATCGCGGCAGCTCTCTGTTCTTTAGATTTCAGAGAATATAGCCTCAGAGTTTTGCCGGATGAAATTATTTATGTTCCAAAGTAATTCAAATATTTAGGTCTTAACCATATATAACCATAATACATAAGTTCGTTTGTTACCAAGCAAACAAGAAATGCTGTTTTCTGACTTTCAAAAATATTAGATGTTTACTTTAATTTTTAACAATTTGCCAAACTGCAAGCATGTATGTTTACTAAAGAGAACTAGGCCAAAGATCGTTCTGAGTATAGCAACAATTCCTAAGATGCCATTTGACACCATTAACCCTTGCACTCAGGAGGCAGAGGCAGGTGGTCTCTCTGAGTTCAAGGCCAGCCTGGTCTACATAGTGAGTTCCAGGACAGCTGGGGCTACAGGGAGACCCTGTCTCAAAAACAAAACGGGTTCAGCTTCTGTGAGGGTTGGTGGCATTTGGCTGTGTTCAATTTTTACAGGGATTCTTCCACAACTTACAACTATTAGCTTTTTTCTTCCTGTGTTTTTTCTTCTCTCATATAAAAGAAATAAACTAAACCATAGTATTCAAATTCTATGTAAAGATTAAACTTCGGAAGCAGATGGTAAACGCTTTACCACTCTGCCTTTGTGGGGCTTTGCAGCCTTCCAATCTCCCAGAAGGATAGGAAAGAGAAAAATTTCAGAGCAGGCTTCCTGTGAGAGGCTCAAGGTCATGCCCTTTGGGAACAAAGTCAAGTTCTGCATCCAGCCCCCTCCTGCAGCCACTAGATGACACCGCCGCCCCAAAAATAAGAAAGTGGTTCCCTGCTCAACAGGAAAGATTGGTGTGTTTCTGATTTTGCTGCATTTCGTGCGCTATTTGGTGGCTAAGAAAGTAATGAGATTTCTAAGACAGAATGGTTTTTAAATTTACAAGTCTCATTCAGGACCTGTCGTGCCGGTGACCAGGCATCTCCTGGATGATATTTTGTTGCTTTTTGATTAATTTTTTTTTTTTGAGACAGGGTCTCCCTGTAGCCCCAGCTGGCCTAGAACTCCCTATGTAGACTAGGCTGGCCTTGAACTCACGGAGATTCGTCTGCCTCTGCCTCCGGAGTGTTGGGATTAAAGGCATGTGCTACCACACCTGTCTTTAATTCAGTTTTTAAAATATCTGGTCAAACAGTGGGCCTTAACACCCAAGACAGAGTATATGGGTTCCGGTGGGGGGGGCTATGGGAGGGTGCTGGTGGGGACAGAGCTATAAAAATGATACAGATTGTTTGAGCTATTCTATATGAAATTCAACAAAATTTAATAAAAACAAATTAAAAATATATATCTGGTCAAAGCTATTATAGTGCTTGAGTCATGCAGACAAAGTCAGTTTAGCCCTCTAACCCCAAATATTAGCTTAGCATGGTTCAAATATCAGACAATTGGGGGTCTGCAAGATGGCCCAGCAGTAAACAAGCTTGCTGCCAAGCCTGATGACCCGAGTTTGATTCCAGGGACCCATAAGGTGGAAAGAGAGAACTGACTCCTGTAAGCCTCTTCTGGCACACACCCCACCCACCCACTCAATCGATGTAAAAGAAGAATCAGGTAGTCAGGTCTGCACTCTTTCTCTGGCTTTTATTCCTCGCCCTGATGTGATGAGTTTCTCTTTGGGTATTGGAACCTCCTCACAGGAACCCTGTAATGTAGCTGAGCTGAGGTGTTGCACTGTGAATTATGCATGAGAGGACTCAGCTCGCCCTGCAGCTGAGCTGAGAAGCAACAGCTATTTCTGTCCCCAGCCGCACCTTTGCTGGCCAGTGAGATGGCAGAGCATCCCATGTGCTGAGCACATACGGGATGGTACAGCCATAAACGGGGGGGGGGGGGGGGGG
>NW_008360311.1:6433709-6434020 GCF_000622305.1 Nannospalax galili
CTTTGGACCTGTGACCACAGGCATTCCAAAGTGACAGCACTCTGGAATCATGAAAAGTATACTTCTCTCCAATAAGGAAAACAGTCTTCACAACTATAGGTGACTGCCTTGAAATTCTGATCAATAGTGTCTTAGTTTGTTCTTCATTGCTGTGACAAAACACTCTGACCAGTACCAACTTGGGGAAGAAAGAGTTTATTTATCTTACATCTCCAGGGTCACGGTTCATCAGTGATCCCAAGGTAGGAACTCAGGGCAGGAACCTGGAGGCAGGAGCTGAAGCACAGGCCATGGAGGAATGCTGTTTACTG
>NW_008360311.1:6434118-6438284 GCF_000622305.1 Nannospalax galili
CATGGAGGAACGCTGCTTACAGGCTTGCTCTCTTGGCCCCTGCTCAGCCTGCTTTCTTATGGAGCACAGGCCCACCTGCCCAGGGGTGGCACCACCCACAGTGGGCTGGGCCTTCCCACATCACTCATCAAGAAAATGCCCTTCAGACATGGCCACAGGCCAGTCCAATAGAGGCAATTCCCCGATTGAGGCTCCCTCAACCCAGGTGTGTCAAGTTGACACTAAAGCTATCCAGCACAAATAGCAATACTGATCTCTTTAGATTCTTCCTAGATTTACCTACTTAGAATAGTTTATTCTGTATTTGGTTAGGACATAACAAAATCTAGGAGTTAGCTCAAAAATCACCAGTGTAAGATGACCGTGAAATCAGTGTCATCACTTTTCAAAACTTCAATGCGTTTGCTACTCCAGTCACAACAAATGCCGATGAATCAAACATAGAACATGCATCAAAGCTCTTCAATGAGAAAATGACAAATAACTACAGCATGTGTTCTACACACATACACATACACATGTATGACACTTAGGAAGCAGAGAGTTTTAGGTGGAGAGATGTTGCAAACTACTCCTCAAAATAGCTAGGACTCAAACTGAGCAGGACACAGGCTAGCTGTTGGGTTTTAAAAGAAATAATTGTTTTTATTCATATTTGTGTGTGTGTGTGTGTGTGTGTGTGTGTGTATGTGTGTGTATGTCGCATATGTGTGAAGTGCCCCTGGAGGCCAGAAGAGGGTATAGAAGGCCCCCAGAGCTGGATTTATAGGTGGTTATGAGTTGCACCACATGGGTGCTGAGGACCAAACTCAGGTCCTCTGGAAGAGCAGCAAGTACTCTTAACCACTGAACCATGTCCCCAGCACCATGGTTGGGTTTCTGTAGCCAGAGAAAGGTTTATTGTCTTTGATAACATAGACAAGAAAGGGCCACCGCACAGTCTTTGACACAAAGAGTTATATTAAAGTAATCCGAAGACAATGTAACTAAGACTTGCAGGATGGGGACAGCTAGGAGAGAGAAGGTGATATTTACATGCTCCAGATATGAGGACCTAATAATATCTTTGAGTGCCATAATCCAGGTCTTTCATAACTGCTTTTCGCCTCTGTACAAGTAGCCGTAAGCACCTGGTCGAACTCAGCCATCTATGGCTGTACCATCCGTATGTGCTCAGCACATGGGATGCAGAGGGACAAACAGCAACTCCCCAGCAGGCCTTTATTTCCTGGGCCAGAGTGATTTCTTTCCCGTGTTGATCTCTGGCTGGAAGGCTGTTTAACCCTTGGATTCGATTATCCTCTGGTCTTGCAGTTAGGCAATGGAGGCTTCATCCTGTGCCACTTCTGTGTTGCAGCCGGGGGCAAAGCAGCCCTGAACCGCCTTTCCAGCACCACTCTGTCTAAATCACAGGGCACATGGAGGAGGAGAAGGTAGACAGGCCCTGGCAGAATGGCAGAGGCTTCCTTCACAGAATGTGAGAGCACTGAGTGGCAGAGTGTCAAGCATGGCTGCTTGGGGAGTGCTGTCATCAGTCTGCCCCAGCTGGCTGGGAGCCAGGCCTTGGCCTTATTTTAAGCGTGGCTCTCATTGTGACCGATGCTCTTAAGTTCAAGGCTATTGCTTCACTGCCCGTTTCCCCATCTCAAGTCACTTGAGTTCAGCAAAGGAATTTTTCTGAAATGAGGCCCTGCTTCCTTTCCAGTGTTCTTATGTGACAGGCACGTCCACCCCTAGACGGAGCCTGCTGCAGCCTCCACTCACCCGGGAAGACACGTCCACAGCTGTGCTATTAGGCTTGTTTGCTTGTCTGCCCCAATGAAAGAGTAAATTAAAAAGGAAACAAGTCGGGCTGTGAGTAAAACTGTTGGTTGAATGCTTGTCTAGCTTATGAGAAGTCCTGGATTTAGTCCGCAGTGCTCCATAAAACTGGGTATGGTGACACACACACCTGTGGACCCATCACTGGGGAGGTGGAGGTAGGAAGATCAGAAGTTCACAGTCATGCTCAGCCAGTACTGAGTTCAAGGCCAGCCTGGGCTACATACCTGTTGAAAAACAAAACAGGACATGTCCCTGTGCACAGTGAATCCATGAAATGCTGTGCTGTGTTACAAATCTATGTTGTGAGTTTGCTTCTGTTATCAGTCTTTTTATCTTTCTACTGGTAAAAGCACTCAGAAACCAGAATGCTAAAAAGCAAAACAAAATGACAGTCCAAAAACATACTGAAGAGTTGCATTGGTGGGCATGTTCCAAAATTTCCAAGATATGAGAAAACTTTGGACACCCATAAGTGTGAGTCAAACCAACCTCTTTTCCTGATAATCACTCAGCTTTTGGTGTTTTGTTACAGTGAGAGAACAGACTAAGACACCAGGCTACAGATGTGGGCTCAGTCTGTGCAGTGAACAGCCTCTGCCACGCAGCAGGCTACTTCTGTCGGGTGTTGCTGCAGCCACACACTCCTGTCACTCTGCCCAGTGTCCATTACAGGTGAGTTGTAAGCAATGTGTTGGAGCTATTGGTGCAATGCCTGGTCCATAATACTCAATAACTAAGGATGGTTATTATTGGGCTAGAATATGTGGAACTCCAGGACCCAGGTCTACACTTTGTCCAACTTTGTATTTTACTGAGGGTCACAGTCAGGCCATGCTTACTAAAATGGAAAAACAGGGCCTGCAAAATGGTCTGAGTTTGCATTGCACATGGTACACTTACACACATGCAGGCAATATACTCATATACATAAAATTAAAAAAAATGGTCTGAGTTTGATCCCCAGGAACCATATGGTAGAAAGAAACTACTCCCCAAAGCTGCCTTCTGACCTCCACACAGACACTGTGGCATAGGTCTCACACACACACACACACACACACACACACACACACAAAGTGCAGTAATAAAAAATAAAATGGATAAATGAAACCACGCCCTTGGTGTCTTTTTCTGGAAGGAGAGTTTGTTCATTTTGTCTTTAAAGGAATTTTATTCAAATGCCCCAAATTCCCCTGATTTTATGATATACTGGGAAAGTTCCTAGAAAGAACCACACCTCACCCTGAACCTTCTGTAAGGCTGATTGACTGACTAGATTCAATGATTGTGGAGGGTTAGAATGTTGCAGGTCCAGAGCCTCATTACAGTATCCTGGGCTATTGTGAGCCACTCCCTGCCCACCTCTGTGTCTGACCCAAGGTCCTTGTGACAGAGGAAACCTGGAATGTATTCACTTAACAGGCCACCAGCTTCCACCAACCAAAAGGCTAGGACTGTGACGAGAAGCCATCAGGCCTAGGGCTGGGACTTCCTCTCCTAACTGGAACCTGTATTTCCACCTCTCCTTACTGGTAACATTTTATTTCCACCAACATATTTGGAAAGTGCCTTGATTTGTGACTTTCCATGTTCTATTGCTATTAAACTTCATCAAACTTTTACTACATCGGGCCTAAGAATTGTGTTTTGCACAGACAACTCCCAATCGTATTAATCTATCCTCTGTTAAACTGTTGTCGAACATTCAGGGCGTGGTGGTGGACACCTTTAATCCCAGCAGTCCGGAGTCAGAGGCGGAGGAATGTCTGTGAGATGGAAACCAGCCTGGTCTGCATATTGAGTTCCAGGCCAGCTGGGGCTACAGGGAGACCGTCTCCAAAAGAAAGAAAAAAAAGAAACTGCTGCTGAATTTAAGACAAACTGCAGTTTGGCATCATAACCCACAGCCTGCCCTGGCACCTTAACTACTTTATACTTTGTGTCTTTACTGTGAGGCAGGGGCGTCCATCTCAACCTGCCTAGGTGAGGTGGGACACAGATCCCACATGAACAGCCATGGCGTGCACGTGTCCGGGATGTGCCGTCCATCTACCAGCTTTGTTTCAAACCCTTCAAACCACTCCAGGCCGGACTCCGGCGGGCTCAGCCGGTGCCGCAGGGGTTGGCCACGGCAGGGCGTCCGCCCCCAAGAGGCCAAGTTCCTTGAAGGCGAGGTGCAGGGCTGCGTCCGCAGCACCGTGCGCGAGCCCGGCCGGCCAGCGCGCTTCCTCTTCCGCGCTTGCGATCTGCAGCCGACCTGCACCCGAGGGGCCGGGAGCCGCCCGGGGCGCGTGGAGCCGGGGCTCGCCCGCTGCCCCGGGCCCGGCAGGCGGACGCGAGGC
>NW_008360311.1:6438360-6472988 GCF_000622305.1 Nannospalax galili
CGCTCCTAGCCCGCCCCCCGCGGGTGACGCGCGTCCGATCCGCGCAGCGCCCGGCAGGCAGCATGCGCGCGGAGGCCCGCGGCGGCCTGGAGCGCTTCTGCAGCGCGGGCAAGGGCCGGGGGCTGCGGGCGCTACGGCCCTTCCGCGTGGGCGAGCTGCTCTTCTCCTGCCCGGCCTACGCCTACGTGCTCACGGTCAACGAGCGCGGCAACCACTGCGAGTGCTGCTTCGCCAGGTACCGGGGGCCGGGTCCTAGCGCCGGCGCCGCCCGGGAGGGAGGGGAGGACCGGCCCACCGCGCCTCTGCGGAGCCCCGCGCCCCGCCCGGCCGCCCACCCCGGCTGCAGGGCGCTGCCTTCCCGCGTGGGCTGCAGCGCGGCTTCCCCTGAGTTCCCCGGCTTGCACACAGAGCCCCTGACTTGCACCCAGTCCCCGGCTGGCACCGGTTACCCCACCCCACCCACGGCCTCCGGCTTGCACCGAGCCCCTGACTTGCACCCAGTTCCCTGGCTTCCAACCAAGCCCTTGGCCACAAGGTGCTACTATCCAACCTGGGTCCCCTTGTCCACTTTGCTTTGTCCACCGGGAAAACTGGCAGTTGACTCGCCCACAGAGGGGCAGCCACCGTCTGCCACCTTTAACTCCTCCCCCAATCCCCCCCTTGCCCAGCTCTGCCTGAGATTGGCAGCCCCCTCCCCCAACCCCCGTCCCCAAGGAATTTAACGACATCTGCTAAGTCGGGGTCCCTTATTCCTTCTCTCTGTGTTGGGTTCTTAGGCACCTAGGATTCTGAGGTGTACCATCCTGGTTGGAGAAGGTGGACTCGAGGAATTAGGCAAAGTTGAAATGTGTTTACTTGTAATGTATCTCATGTCCAGGGTGTCCATATTCATATAGAAACTATATCCATACAGACTCTCAATTTTATGCCAAGTCTTAATGTAGTTTGAATGCACGGATCCCATCCTGTCTCTTTACAGATGAAGTTACACTTGGTCTTAGCCAAAAGGCGCAGAAGAGATCATTTTACAGATGAGAAAACTAAAAACCCAGAGAGGAGATCTGGCTGTGTGTCAACACAGCACTAATTAGGGGACTAAAGCCTGATCTGGCTCAGAGTTGCCCACTTCCCACCTGCTGAGATGCTCAGGAAGTTTGCTGAGGTAGGAGGCCTGGCTATCCAGCCAAACATGTCCCAGGCCCTCCTTGGCTGTGAGGAAGGGCCCCTGCTTTGCTTTCTTTGAAGGTCAGTTTCTTCATCTTTGAAATGGAGATTGCTGGATTAGATTAAGCAGACCTGAGGTCCTGAGCACAGGTCTGTGGTCCAGCACTCACTGGGGCCCTCAACCTCTCAAACGTGCGTTCCTCGTTCTACAGTAAGACAACAGAAGAAAGGACAAAGGCTGATTATAGTGATCTTGCCTGGACTCCCTACCAGAGCTGTCTTCCGCTTGGGGGGACCTGGAAAGGAACTTGCCGCAGAATCATGCCGTGGGCAGCTGAAGGGCTGTATGTGATGTGGCTCTTTGAATTGGTGAGCCAAGAGCTAAAGGGTCATGGCACCACTTTGCGACGTTTGAGTGAAGTGAGCATTGGGTTTTCCCAAAGTTAAAAAGGCTGCTGCGACTGGTCCCTTGATCTTCTGAGCCTCACTGTGGCTGGGAGTCTGCAGCAGTGTGGGTGTCTGCAGTGGTGGGAGCCACGCAGGTCACCCCTCACAGAAGGGGCCTCCATCAGGGGTCCTGGAGCCACGTGTGGGATGAGGAGGAGGTAGAAATTCACGTGGTGGCGGCAGCCAGTCTTCTGCCTGAATTAAGTCTCTTCATTGACAACTGAGAGGTGCTTCTCTTTGGCTGGATGGGGGGATCCTGCTTGTGTACACACACACACACACACACACACACACACACACAGTCAGTGCACCCTCACAAACCATTTGCCATATGTGACAAAGTTCGCGGCCCCCTTTATTTTTCTGTTAATGTCACTAACTGTTGCCTGGTCCTCTCCCGGGCTGCCCCATGCCCTGCACCTCTGTCCCTTTCTGTTTGGCTTTTGTGAACAGCGACGAACACTTGCAATTCATTCTCTTTCTCCTCGAGTCCTTTGAAATCAACTAAAATACAGCCCCCAAAATAATGCTTCTGACACCCATGTGATCTAGAAAAATCTTTGTGTCTCACTGTATGATGACTAGTAAATCTGATTCATTTTTCTAGATCATTCTAAGAGATTTGGGCCAGCAGGTTCCTTTGTCACCTGTTTGACACGACAGAAGACAAATCTGTCCATCCTGTGGGGTCTCAGGAACAGCAGTCTGCAAGTGGGTTGCCTGTTGGTCCCTGTGTCATACCCCCAAACGAAAGCCATCCTGTCCTTTCTCAGACTTGAAGTGCAATTTAAAGTGTCACTTAAGACAGATGAGTCCCCCAAGGTTTCTCTGCTATGTTTATTGCCCCAGAATCTCACTCATTTTGAACAAAAAAAAAACCCCATAATCTCTTCAGGAGTAAGTATGTTCTATTAATTGAATTTCTCAGCTCCTTGTGGAATAGGATTTTATTGCCAGGAAAATTCAGAGATTTTTGTTTTCTTCTGGGAGTTTTAAATTAGTATCACATTTCTCAGCTTGGCAGATGACATTTGGGAAGATACGGATCCTGCCTCAGCTGCTAGAAGGCAACTCCTAAAAATATAAATGACTTACAGGCAAGAGCCGTCCCTCAGGGAGTTGTCCCTCTTAGACATGTTTTCACACACACACAGACCATGTACATATGTTTGTGTGCATGTTTGGGTCACTACTTAACTTTCTACCAGATTCTTAATATATATTACTTTATATATTTTAAACTGAAAATTGTACATTTTAACTCTTGATTTTATTGGCATCAGAGAGAATCAGCTATAACCCAATGTCTACTAGATGATTCTAGACTACCGATTCTGCCCATGGCCTGTTATAGTTTCCTTTCAAATGCGGTAACAAAATACTCTGATCAGTACTGACTTGGGGAAGAAAGGGTGTATTTGGCTTACAGCTCTCAGGTCACAGTTCATCACTGAGGGAGCCCAAGATAGGAACTCAGGCCAGGAACCCAGAGGCAGGAGCTGGAACACAGGCCATGGAGGGACACTGCTTATTGACTTGCTCCCCTGGCCCCTGCTCAGCCTGCTTTCTCATACAACATAGGACCACCTGTCCATGGGTAGCACCACCCACAGTAGGCTGCGTCTTCCCACATCACTCGACAATCAAGAAACTACCCCACAGGCATGGCCACAGGTCAGTCCAATGGAGGCAATTCCCAAACTGAGGCTCCCTCTACCCAGGTGTGTCCAGCATGGCCCCTCTGAGGGCAGACATCGCCGTCTTGATCTTTAGTCTCTTGGTTCCTGGGTCACTTCATAGCAAAGATATAGTTGTTTTCCGTTGCTTGTTCTGAGTGTGGAGGAAAGTTGGAAGTCCTAGTAGCTCCTGTGACTGTCTCTCTCTGGCTCACACAGACTGTTTGGCTTAAAAACTGAGAGGTTGGTGTGGGCAAAGCTCTGGGATGACGTGTCCCGGTAGGGGTAGGGACACCACCTTGGCCTGATGTTTAGTCCCTACAATACTAACTCTGCCTCTCCATTGCTTAACTAGCCTAGCAAAATAGTCTTCAGTGGATTTAATTTTTTAAAAAAATATATTTTACTTATTATTTGTTTATTTTTATGTGTATGAGTGTATTGCCTGCATGTACGTGAGTGCACCCGTGTTGTGCAATGCTGTGGAGGTCAGACGAGGGCTTCGGATTCCCCTGGAACTGGAGTTAAGGATGGTTCATAGCCACCACGCAGGTGCTGGGAATCGAACCTGGGTCCTCTGCAAGAGCAGTCAGTGCTCTTAACTGCTGAGCCATCTCTCTAACCCCGGATTTAATTATTTTAAGGATGCTATTTTCTTAAAGTTCTCTGAAATAGACCCTTGAAATTTGAATAGGCCTTGTAATGGAAGAAGACATGGTCCCCAGGGTTGCTCTGACTCTGGTTGTTCTACAGCATTCTATGATAATAAGAGAAAGAATGGCCTCAAATGGTCTCAATATCATACTTTGTAAGTGGAAAATTGGACAAATGCACTAATACAGGCTTATCTTCATCTGTTAAATGTATGTTTATTAAATGAGTAGTAAGATACACACATTTCCTTTAAAAAGTTACATCGAAGAACCCCAAAAAGGCAGGGCAGGGTGTTTGTGGCACAGGCCTGCAATCCCAGCCCCTTGGGAGGCTGAGGCAGGAGGGTCACAAGCTACAGAACAAGCTCAAGACCAGCACAAAGAGTCTTTTTGCAGTGGGGATATAGCTCCGTGGCAGGGCACGTGTGCAAGGTCCTGCATCCAGTGCCCAGTACAACACACACTCAAGTTGTCCCTCTGTATGTCAGGCAAGGCTATCTTGGGTTACCGCTACAGTATTTCAGAGGCAGCGAGGTGGGGACTTTGTGTTTGGATCCGGGCTCCGTTCCTTCCCTGGTGGTTGTCTGTGGGCAGTTGTTGCTTCACCTCTCTGAGCTCCTGGGTTCCCCTACCTGTAAAATGAGCTTTCCAATATCCGCCCTAGTCTGGTGATGAGAGTGCAGTCAGGTGCCCTACACCCCACAGGCTGAATAAGCTGTCCAAACCAGCCTGGTCTGTGGTCTCATGAGCTCTGCTGGCCACACTTTCTGACTTTATTGACGTATATGATAAAACACTGTAGTTTCAGGACTATATTCACAGTAGTGGAGTTGGAGTGGGGGATTCTAGGAATGGCGTACAGAACACACTGACCGAGGGAGTCATCACTCACTGGTGCCCTGACCTGGAACTAAAGCCAGCCGTTCACCCTTTTGAATCTCCCTATATCACAGTGGGTCTCTGGGATGAGATTTCACTGTTTCTGAAGCCCAATGCCAGCACTCCAGCACACCAGCATAGGCAAGCTCCTTTCCAGCTCCACGGTGTTCAGATGTCTTACTGGTTTACCACAAGATTTGGCAAGTATTTGTGGGCCAGCGAGATGGCTCAAAGAGTAAAGGTGCTTGCTGCCAAGCCTGAAGACCCCAGTTTCGTCCCCAGGGCCCACATGGTAGAAAGGGAGGACAGATCCTTTGACCCCAAAATGCTTTTTAAATTTTTTAAACAAGTATTTATAAAGAGGAATGGAAGAACAGTTAACAAAGACGCCAGGACTCCTGTTTCCTCCTCTAACATGATCCTTCCAGCCACAGGGAAAGATCCACTCTCTCCTCACTGCAGAGCCGTACACTTCACATGGGGAGTGTACGATGTTACACTCCACAGGGGCATGGTGGCCAAGCCACCTATCTGAGGTGATTTCAGGTGACAGAGAACCAGCGCAGAGTATTCTGATTGCAGTTCAAACCTTCACCTCCTTAAAGCCAAGGCCTCAAATTCTCTCAATCCAAGAAAACCTGAACTGACAGAAAATGGCTGTCACGCTGCTCTGTGCTCATAGTTTCCAGATACAGTCTTGCTTTGATGCTTTTAAGGATGACTGTGCAGACAGAGCCTTATCCCACTTTACATATTGTGTGTGTGTGTGTGTGTGTGTGTGTGTGTGTGTGCGTGCACACACACACACGTACTGTGTACACAGAGCCTGTGCACAGAGTGTGTACACAGAGCCTTGTATACACACCATAGAGCTATGTACACAGAGCCTATATACAGAGTCAGGTACACAGAGCATTACACACACACAGAGTCGTGTCCATACAACCATGTACACAGAGCTAGGTACAGGCTGTGTGATCTTCAGGGATGGAGCCAAATCTGTTTATTCTCATGAAATTTTCCTTCCTGTGCCCTCAGCCTGTGAGGATCCCCAAGGTCACTCTTGTTCCGATCTCCCACAAGCCCCACTGGCGTCCTCTCCAGCCCCACCTCTGCCTTTGCCTTTGCTCCTCCCTTCATAGCAATCCAGCAGCCTAACGCACTTTTTCTGGTACTGCAGTTTACATCTAGTGCTAGGCAAACACTCTATTAAGCTACAACCTCAGTCCATTTCCTACTTTTCCTTGAAACAGTCTTATTAAATTTCCCAAACTGGCCTTAAACTCACTCTGAAGTCCAGGTAGGCCTCCCCAGTAGTCAGGATTGTAGGCCTGAGCCACCAGGCCCGACTTGATCCATTCTTTCTAGAACGTTTTAAAATTGGTGAGGCTGTGCTGTCTTTGGTCTGTATCTTGGGCAGATTTGGACGCTTTGGAATTTGCAGAAGAGCCACATACATTGTTTTGTGTCTATCAGTTATTACATACTAAGATGTAGGGGCTGGAGAGATGGCTCAGTTAAGAACACTGGCAGTTCTTGCAGAAGACCCAGGTTCGAATCCCACCGCCCACATGGTGGCTAACAACCGCCCATAACTCCAGGTCTAGGGGATCAGACCCCCTCTTCTGTCCTCTTCAGGCACTGCATGACACAGGTGCACTTACACACATGCAGACATAACACTCATACATGTTAAATAAAAATAAAAATTTTAAAAGCTATGGAAAGAACATGGGACTTGGGCTTTTTGTGGAATCGGTTATTTTAATGCATTGTGCTAAAGGCTGCCATCCGACCTCCTGGCCTCTATGCAGATGTACCTCGCCCCATGCTGTCTGACTGGGCAGTATTTGTGAATAACTTCTTTTCTTTTTCTTAAGTATTCAGAACCTCTCTGTGTGCATGGATGAGGTGGAATTTGTGGTGGTGTTTGGCCACCAGGCTTCTGATGGTGTTCTTGTAGGACAAGTAGGTTGCCTACTTCCTGTCAGAAAGTTATTTAAAAATGCTTTTTTTAATGTAATTTTTATTTATTTACTTATTTATTTAATGTGTATGAGTATATTGCCTGCATGTATGTGAGTGCACCCGTGTCGTGCAATGCTGCAGAGGTCAGAGAGGGCTTTGGATTCCCCTGGAACTGGAGTTAAGGATGGTTCGTAGCCACCATGTGGGTGCTGGGACTCAAACCCGGGTCCTCTGCAAGAGCAGTCAGTGCTCTTAACAGCTGAGCCGTCTCTCCAGCCCCCAAAATGCTTTTCTTAAAACAAAAACAAGCCGGGTGTGGTGGTGCATGCCTTTAATCCCAGCACTCAGGAGGCAGAGGCAGGTGGACCTCTTGAGTTCAAGGCCAGCCTGGTCTACATAGTGAGTTCCAGGACAGCTGGGGCTACAGGGAGACCCTGTCTCAAAAAGACCAAAAAAACAAAAACAAAAAAACAAAACAAAACAAAAACAAAACAACAAAACCCCAAGTCTTCAGTGCTATAAAGACCCAGGCTGGGTGCTGCAGGTAGAATCTTGTATTCAGGAAAACTCGGGATTTATGAGAACTCCCTGCTTTAGAATTGAAAGTGTCGGGAAAATCATCAAGAAAGTGATTGCTTTATTTCAGTGTTTATTTCAGACTTATTTCTTTTGATTTAGGCTAATCTCTTTTCCCTGTTACTATAAAAAATCACAATTTTAGATGAGTTACCGTAAAAATCATCACAGTTTTAGAGCAACTTCCTCCTTTCCCAAGCATCTCCAATGGATGATGACACCTGTTCAAGCCTAGCTTTCATCTAGTTCATCTGTACTGGGCCAGTCTCATTTTCCTACAGGCCCCCCCTGGATTGGCCACCTGTCTTTGAACTGGTCCATATGTGTGTCCTGATCCTCACCAGGGACTCTCCAGACCTAGAACCGGGCACCCAGCTTATACTTGACCTGGTTCAGCCTTCTCCAAGGACCTAGCTGTGCAGAGGGTTCCCTCTCTGGGGCTGGTGGGAGGCCACAGGTGCCCAGGTCTTTGTCCTCTTCCAGAGACTGACACGTGGAAGCTCCGCACCTTACTGGTGTCTTTCCCACCCACATCTCCAGCCCTCACATCTTTGGATTCCGAGAAAATCTGCACTAGTTTAGGGGTGCAGTTCTCAGGCCGGGAATTGACTGAAGTGCCTTCCTTTTCAGGGCTGAACCCTTGACCTTGGCCTCATTAGCGCTCTAACCAGACACAAAGCTGCACACCTCACTTTGTGCCAGGAGTGCTGACTCGGTGCCTGCCACCCTGAGGCCTCCTTTTCAATTGCAAAGGCGTTCACAATGACACAATGGAACAGAAGGAAATCCGATCTCTTCAAGACTGCTCTGAAGGACAGGAATATGCAATTTAGCAGGAAAATAATACAAAAAAAAAAAGTCTTGAAGGTTCCGGAAACAACTTGTCTTTTCAGGGCACACGGGTGCTGAGAGCCCAGCTGCAGCTCTTCAGCTCTTTAATCAGAAATTTAAAAATAGTGCAGTGTTCCTCTGCTAAGTCATTAACATAAAGTCTGCTGGCCTTCTGGTGTGAAGTGGGAGGTTTCAAATGAGTAGGTAGAAGTAGTGTATTGTGTTGTTAAATTCGATTGAGTGAGCACTCTGGGAAAGACTGCACCTGAGGGTTTATAAGTGCTTGTTTGGGGGCAAGTTCCTAGTCCCTCAGGACAAAAATGAGGGCTTAGGATAATAGTAAGAACACTTGTGTATTAGCTGGTAGGTCCTGATGCTGGAGGCACATTGGTACCCAGAGGACAGGAGTTACCATAGAGGAGAGGAGAGGATGCCCTGGAGAAGTGAGATGCAAACATGAACCAGTCCTGGGAGAGGAACATGGAAAGAAATCTGCATGCCCAACAGGGGCAAGTGTTCATCCAAGTCAATAAAAGTATCAAGGATTTTATATCCTGACATTTGACAGTTATGTTAAAATCTGTGGCAAAAAATGAAAATGTTCTGTGGGCTGGAGTGCAGGTTCAGCGGTTAAGTGATTGCTGTTCTCCCAGAGGACTTGGATCCCATATCAAGTAGCCTACAACTGCCTGTAATGCAGCCCCAGCCTCTTTGGACCTCTGAGAGCACTGCACACAGGTAGAATACACACACACGCACACACACACACACACACACACACACACGCACACAAATAATAACAATAAAGGAAATATTTGTGGGCAGGAAGAGCCTCTTCTGGTCTTTGACTACCAGGAACGACTTCACAGATGTGGGTGCTGGTTCCTATTGGTGAGAGTTCTCCCTGTGATGAGTGACACCTGAGAAATAAGCATCAGTTCCTCAAATATGTAGTGTGTTAGAAATAAAATCAGGTCCAAGGACCCCATCAATACTGCACAGAGAGTACTTGAACAAAGAGCACAGAACAAGCAGAAGTAAAGAAAGTAACCCGCAAGACTGCTTTTACTTTGCAAAAGGCTGTTTTGTGTCATCATTCAAATTAAGCAAGCATACAGAACCTGGAAATTATGTAGGTTTCTATCCCTAACCCAGGCCATCAGATTCCAGGAATGCATCAGGACCTTTTTCATAAACAAAAGCCTTATAGCATGTGGGGGTGGGGGGAATTAAAAGATTAAATGTTCTTAGGCGTGGTAGTGCACGTCTGCACTCTGGAGGCAGAGGCAGGCAGATCTCTGTAAGTTTAAGGCAGGCCTGGTCTACATAGTGAGTTCCAGGCCAGCTGGGGCTACAGGGAGACCCTGCCTCAAAAAGAAAAGAAAAAAAAAAGATTAAATGTTCTTGTTATAAATCAAAAGTTTTAAAGGGTTTGAAAGAAAAGACTAATGTCTTTTACAAGTGTAGCAGTAATTGCTGTTCACAGTGATAAGCTCTAATAGTCTTCAAGCCTCAGAACTAAGGACCTTTAATTGTGGGCCCATAGTAAACTCTCTGAAAGTAAGGACTTTACTTTTTTTTTTTAATTATCTAAAGTAATTTATATTTCTGAAGGATCTAGTGAGATCTATATCCCTAGACAAGAGTTGTGAAGAAATACCTTACATTGCAGGAGTATGTTTTAGTATTGACACACAACACAGTTTTCATCTCAACAGGAATAAAAGTGTATTCTTTTTTAGACATTATTTTACTTATTCATTGCGTGCGTGCACCTGTGAGTATGGAAGCTGACTTGCAGCAGTGGGTTCTCTCCTTCCATGATGTGGGTCCAAGAGATCAAATTTAGATCATCAATTTGGCAGCAAGTGCCTTTACCCACTGAGCCATCTCACAGGCCTGAGACAGTTTATTTTTAAGATACATTGGAGTCTCCAAGGCCTGGTGGTGCCCAGATTTGGGGTTGTCCCAAATGCCATGTTCCCACTTGGAAATGTTTTGAAGTTTTTATGGCTACAGAGCAAAGTCATAAATCAAGTCACTTTTCAAATACCTTGGTGGGAACATCAGGTGGGTGGGTTACGGCACACCTCTGCTGTAGGCCTCAGGTGCTATCTAATGGCATTCTTAGCTTTTGGGTTGGTGGAAGCTAGGGTTTTGTTAAGTTAATACATTCCTAAAGGTTTCACCTGATAGTCACAAAAACATTAGGGGGTCAGACACAGGTGGGTGGGCAAGGAAAGGCAGTTAAAGATGAACTAAGATAACTTGCCTTGGGATCTGCAACATTCCAACTCTCCACAATCACAGGATTCTCATCATCCCATCAGCTTTACAGAATCTTGACACAGGTGTGGCTTTTTTTTTCTGAGAACTTTAGTTCACAATGACTCTTCATCTTTACTCCAGTGTCTTGAACTCTCAGGTTTTGGCAGTTGTGGTAAGGAAATGCTACTGGGGAACAGAGGTCCCCCTCTTGGGTTCCTTGACCCATTAATAATGGAATTTAGAAACTGATTTGGAACAGAGCTTGAGACAGTTTTATTAGACTTTGGGAGAAAGCCAGCAGAGCAGGTGAGCTAAAAACCTGGAAGCTACAGAGAGGAGAGAGAGGAGAGAAAGTCATGTCTTGTAAGTGAGGCACCGAGGTCAGGGACAGCGAGAAAGCAAGTGTCCAGGAAACCTTGCTTACGCTTTTAGACTCTGAAAAACAGATAAACAGATAAAGCCTGCTTAGTGCCAGGCTGTGGATTCAGATCAGATACACCTGATTCCAGGCTCTTGTGTCCCAAGGGAAAGGACTGTGCCTGAGACACATGGTTAGAAATAGAAATAGGGATGCTTTATTATCATTTTCAAAAGAAGCATTCCTAAGCATTCCCAAGAAAGTGGGCTAGTGAGCCAGCAAGGGGCTGGGGGTGGGGGCTCAAAGGCCTGTGCCCCAAAGGCTTGTGCTGAGGTGTGGAGCCCTTTACAGAACCTGCACACAGCACCTGCCCTTTTTTATGTGTGTATTTCGAGGGCATTTCTTGTACATGCTCTGTTAGATAAAGCCCAGGTGAGGAAGGGCTTCAGTCTTCCTCTACAGACCGGCTTCTTTCCTAAATTAATCCACCCGCCCCCCCACCGGAAGTCAGAAGCATTGAATATTTTCCTCACTTGAAAACTGCTGATTCACATGGATCATGAAAAACATTCTGTCAGTCACAAGTTTAACTCTGGCTTAAGCCTTACACACTGAAAGAGAGCTCAGAGCAGATAGTATGCAGGTCAAATGAATTGCCAACATCCCTACCTTGTCTTAAATTCCAACATTTTTAAGTTAATAAATGCAACCTGCTTATACTGGGGAGCAAACATTTTTGAAAACTACTTTTTAAAAAGCTTTAAGGGTTTTTCTGGCTTAAGAACATTCAAATTAATGGGGAATGATATAGAAACAATCCATATATTTGGCCCAATATTTAACTGATTTTGCCACATAGCCAGACCTTACAGACACCAGCTACTAAATGTTTTCTAGGTCCAGAGCAGGACAGGGAGCCCTACCTCATCTTGTCTTCGAATCTGCAGAGAATGACCCCCGAGGGACCTCCCGTGGAGGGACAGGGCTGCTTGCTGGGCACCCAGAGCTGAGGCTTGGAGCTGGGCCAGAGTCCAGCCTCCTGTGCTGTGTTGGTTTGAACCTGTTGTATCAGACTACTCAGAGGGATGTGCACGGAGGTCCCTCTTTGCCTGACTGACGCCTCAGTTTCTGAGCCATCTGTCCTGATTTCTGCAGGCTGGACTGGTGCCCCCCCTCCCCCCGCCCCTTTGCTTACACAGCTCCTAGCACATTTCATGCTTCATCACACAGGCACTGAGTGCAAAAGCTGGGGTTAACTTGTCATTGTGCCCAGTTAGCAAGCAGCCTGCCAGTGACCTCTGCAAATACCTGAGGAACGGGTGCTCCTGTTTCTGCGTCCTCTGAGCTGCTAGTGGCTCTTTGGGACAAGTCTCATGGCCTGTCTAAATAGGCAGCCCTGTTTGTTTTTTGAAATGGGATTTTAAGGGAGCTTTTTCAGAACCCTTTGAGTCCCTGATTAAGAACAAAATGCAGGCACCCCAGGTCCCACAAGGAAGTACCATTTCCCAACCTGTCAGGTGACACCATAGTTAAAATTTTTTGTGTGTATTTTGGGCTGGAGAGATGGCTCAGCGGTTAGGAGCAGTGACTGCTCTTGCAGAGGACCCGGGTTTGATTCCAAGCACCCACATGGTGGCTACGAACCATCCTTAACTCCAGTTCCAGGGGAATCCAACGCCCTCTTCTGACCTCTGTGGCATTTCATGACACGGGTGCACTTACATACATGCAGGCAATACACTCATACACATAAAAATAAAAATAATATTTTAAAAATTAGTTATTTTTATTTTATGTGCATGTTTTACCTGCATGTATGTGAGTATACCCGTATCCAGAAATGCCCACAAAGTCAAGAAGAGGGTGTCAGGTCCCCTGGAACTAGAGTTACAGACATGTGGATGCTGGGGACTGAACCAGGTCCTCTGGAAGAGCAGCCAGTGCTTTTAACCACTGAGCCATCCTGCCAGGCCCCATAGTTTTTACTTGACTATGGACCCCATCTTGGGGGTCTTCGATGCCCCACAAAGTAGCCATATTCTGTTGTCACTGGTAACCAAGGACTCCCTGCCTCCTCCCCTTCCTTCTCTGCTACCTTCCAGGGAAAGGCCTCATACCAAAGTCAGTCCACCCTTGAGCAGAATTCAGTTCAAACTGCATTTCTTAAGCTTTCCCTTAACTAGTCCTGCCTGAAGCAGGAGTGGAAGGCTGGGAAAATTGGGGGAGCATAACAAAAAAGGGAGCCTCTCGCACTGGAGTCGGGTTGATGCTTCTGCATAGAGAAGAATCCCCTGCCTGCTCTCCATGAGGGGCCTGTCTGCTCACTTGGGTCTGTCTTACTCCCTCTTTACTCTCCTTGAGAAGCCCACCCTGTGCTCCTGGGTGTGTCTGACCTTCTGCACGCCTCTCTCTAAGTCTATATTTAAATAACTTTACCAAAATCTCCAACTCTGCTTCCTACATTGGCTAGGCCTGAAAGTTTTCAGCATCAAAGCCATGAATCCTGGTTTGTTCTGAGTTGATGTCCCTGAAAGCCCAGGAGAGTTCCTCGGGCTGCTAGGGTGGTGGTGTGGAGCAGACGGGGCCATTTGGTGTAATATTTGTATTTGCTACTCTTACATTATGGACAGGGCTTGTTTCCCCCAAATATAAGTAGCTCATGTTTTTCAAAACTATTATTCCCTAATGTCTAGCACAGAACTCCGAGTAGATACTGACTAGGATAGATTAATGTTATCTCTTTCCTGTGAAGTCTATTCAAATAATATCTGGTCAGTCTGAGTTTTCAGTGTGAAGCCCACACTTGGGGCTAACAAATTGATAATTCAAATTTTGATGATTTGTCCACAGGGAAATAAAATCTCGGGGATGAGAGGGTACCAACTCTTAAAATTCACCTCTAAGCAATTAAAAAGGCCTGTTTCTCTCTGAGTATGACTGAGAACAGGTCCACTTGGGCCTAGGTCTTGAGTTTGACTACAGGATATCCAGCTATTTCTGTGAACGCTCATTTAGCAGAATGGTCAGTAAGGAATATCCTTGTGGGTGTTTTAAACTTCAAACCAGTTACATTTCCATCACTTTGGTTTTCTCATGTTCCTTGTTATTCAGTCATAGGAGCATCGTGCCAGTTAGAGCAACAACAGTCATAGGGAGAGCCAATAATAAAGTGCACAGTTATTTCTCCAAAGGATTAAGAATAGCATTTATGATTTATTCTACCATGGGAAGAAAAGTTGGGTGCTGTGAGGTAGAGATGTGTGTGCTCCTCTGTTTTCTTTTTGACCTCATGTCATCGTTGGTATCCCTGAAGTCAAGATACAAGTTCCAAGAAATGGCATTTCAACAGGACTAGATTCACTTCTGTTGCCCTGATAAAACACCTAAACAGCTTTAAATTTACAGTCCGTTACTGCAGGAGTTGTCAGTCGAGGCAGGGACTTAAAGCATCACATCCACAGTCAAGAGCTAAGTGTGCACTCATGGATCCCTGATCCCACCAGGTGTGGTCTGCTTTCAGCCAGCTCCCCCCCGTTCTCATACAGCCCGAGACCCCCTGCCAGGGAAGGGTGTCATCCACTGTGGGCTGGGTCAGTAACAACCCCAGACATACCCACAGGCCAACCATATTTCAACAGCTCAACTGAAACTGTCTTTTCAAGTGATTCCCAGGTTAAGTCAGGTCGACAGTTAAAACTAACCAGCATACCAATCTTGTGTGAAAGTTAAATGCATGAAAGCTAAGACAAGGAACATTTTCAAAAGAAAATGTGAAATTAAAAAGCATTATCTTTTTTTTTTTTTTTTTTTGAGATAAGGTCTCACTATGTAGCCCTGGCTGTCCTGGAATTCCCTATGTAAACCAGGCTGGGCTTGAAACCACAGAAACCCTCCTGCTTGTGTCTCCTGAGTGCTGGGATTAAAGGTGTGTGCCACCATACTTAGCCTATGTATCTGTTCTTTAAGTAGGCTTTAACTGAGGCTGGAGAGATGGCTCAGTGGTTAAGAACACTTGCTACTCTGGCAAAGGACCTGGTTTTGATTCCCAGCACCTACATGGCAGCTAACAACCATCTATAAATCCAGTTCCAGGGGATTCGATGCCCACTTCTGACCTGTGAGGGCATTGCATGACACAGATGCAAGTACATGCAGGCAGGCAATACACTCATACACATAAAATAAAAATAATAGATTTTTAGAAGCAGGCTTTAACTTTCTGAGATTAATTACCAGGACAAATAGAGAATAAGGGGAAGTTGTCTGTTCTCATAGGCTGCACATTTCTCTGTCTGTAAGCTTGGTCAGTTGTTTTCTCTCCAAGACAAAGGCAAATCTCATCTTGGCCAAAGCCAGCATTAAAACAGGCCCATTAAATCCCTGGCACCATTCTACAACAAGGCCAGTCATTCCCTTGACCACTGAGTCTAGCTACCCCCCCCCCACTGTATCACACTGTAATTCCAATAGTTGGGGTAAAACCTGTTCTATTAAGTTGCTGCCTTACTGCCCTAAATATCTCCCACCTCCCCTGGAGGACACAGGCTCTAACTTTTAACAAGCCTCAGAACAAAGCTGGTGCTCAGGCGAAGGCTCTGGGAGGCAGCACGCCGCTGCACGTGGGTCCCGACTCACTGTGCCATGGATTAAAGTGATGTGGGGGAGCGTCCATCACTGTCACACAAAACCCTGTAGCCCGAATGTTATTCTGGTCCCCTGACCAGGGTTATAATAGGCTCTGCCTCAATTCTGCTCATCTCTATTCCTCTCCAGCAAGACCGATGGCCTTGCTGGTGTGAGCACCCTCTCCGGGTGGGAGGCTAACTTTGTTTCTGATTGTCTTATTTTGGCCTCTGGTGAGGTTAGACCATGCTGTTGGGCTTTTTGCCTTTTCTCTTTCTCATTTGGCCAGGGCTGCCTCTGTTAGGCAGAGCGCACTTGTCACCGTTAGTTAAAAGTAATTGTTATTGCAAGCCCCTGTACACCACTGCCAGTTCCTTTCATGGTCAAACCTGGTAAGCATTCATTTGAGCGACAGAAAGTAGAGGGTGGATGGAATCGAATCCTTTTCATGTACATCAACAGCTCCTGAGGCAATGCATTAACTAGCGGGACTTGTTAATTACATGCCTAACTTGTTGATCTTTCATGGCTTACAACTTTTAAAAGCAAGAGGAATTAACCACCGTGTGTCTCCTCCCATAGAAAACGACAGGAGCACGTTTTCCAAGTTCTGTTCCCGTCACACATTATCAAATACTTGCATTTGTCTCTGACATTTCTTTTTCCGCCTTTGTGGATACAGTCATTTCTTAAGTTCAAAGAACCCTTCTGTACACTGCAGGGTAGATATTTGCCCATAAAACAAAGGCTTGAGAACCATAAATCCTGTAGCTGTGAGTCTGAGTGAGAGTGTATTGAAGGTATTTCAGTAGTTGACAGTACTGTTAAAAAAAGCCACAAGCACATAGAATAGACTAATTAAAAGGGCCACAGAAGCCCTGTGGTGGCATGGTGGTGCACGCCTTTAATCCCATCACTCGGGAGGCAGAGGCAGGCAGATCTCTGTGAGTTCAAGGCCAGCCTGGTCTTCATAGTGAGTTCCAGGACAGCTGGGGCTACAGGGAGACCCTGTCTCAAAAAGACAAAAAAATAAAAAAATAAAAAAAAAGGCCACAGTAACGCTCAACATTTATTGATTATTTACCATGTTCTGAGCAGAGTCTTAAAACTTTGCACATTTAATTTTCATTATGAACATGTGAGGTACCAAGTACACGTTAATGTTTTGCAGTGGAGGAAAATGATGTTCAGAAAGTGTTAGCAGCCTGCTTACAGCTGCCATCCCGCAGCCAAACACTGAAAGGAGAAAAGGATTCGAGGCTGGGTGGAGGGAAATGATCATCTACACTGTGACACGAGAGTCAGAAAAGCAAGGGGGAGAACAGATTTAGAAGCTTGGCTTCCAGGGTACGCCCCGTTACTGTGGGAAAGCCAGGGCCGGGCACTTCATTCTCATCCAAAAAGTCATCAGAAAGACAGCTGAACAGCCTGCTCCAACATGTAGAAGTCTAGGAAGAGCCGTACTGACAACAGAGTGCCTCGCGAAAGCCCAGTTCTAGCAAATTCTGAACTAATAGCCCACACAATCCTCATGTGTAACCACAGGCTGGTTCTGCCTTCTGAAGCATATTAGACTCTTCTGGAGAGTTTAAAAATTCCACTACCACAGGCTGGGGATGGGGCTCAGTTTAGAGTGCTTGCCTAGCACACAGGAAGCCTTCTGTTTGATCCCCAAACTGGGTAAACTGGGGGGGGGGTGTGCACACCTGTAATTCCAGCACTTGGGAGGTAGAAGCAGGAGGATCAGAAGTTCAAGGTCACCCTTGGCTACATTGCAAGGGGTGAAAGTTGGAGACCAGCCTAGGCTACATGAGACCCTGTCTCAAAATAAAAGGGAAGTGGGGGTACAGAGAGATGGCTTAGCAGGTGAAGGTGCTTGCTGTCAAGCTGGAAGACCTCAGTTCTATCTCCAGGATCCACATGGTAGAGGGAGAGAACTAGCTCCTACAGGTTGTCCTCTGACTGTCACAGATGCATCCTGGCACATGCCCCCCATCCACCAAAAAATAATAAATGTAATTTTTTAAAAATTAGGGGACTGGAGGGATGGCCCAGCGGTTAAGAGCACTGGCTGCTCTTGCAGAGGACCCAGGTTTGACTCCCAGCACCACACGGTGGCTGACAGCTGTCTGTAACTCCAGTTCCAGGGGCTCTGACTCCCTCTTCTGTGGGCATTGCACAACATGGGTGCATTTATATACATTCAGGCAGTGCACTTATATACATAAAAAATTGCAGAGTCTGACCCTTGCACAGACCAATCACTGAATTGGAGGACCCCACTCCTGGGAGCCAGAACCGGTGACCCCCAAGATAGCTTATTAGTGACTCGCTCATATAACTAGTCTTCATTGATTGATTTTAGGGCAGTTTAGGTTTTTGCTTGACACCCACTTCCCCCACACCTGGGCTGTTTGGATCAGGCTGCATTACAAGGAAAGTTTTACTACTGTGTATGCTGTAGGGCCAGAGTTTATTTCAACACCTGCCTGTTCCTGCAGTGGAAATAGCTCCTGTGATGATTCCTCCGTCAGCAGTCCGTCCTGACACTCACAGGCTCACCTTCCGTCTGTCTTTTCCTCCCAAGAACGTGCTGTGGTGCTGGTTCCTGCTCAGCAAATTTTGGGCAGAGGCTCAACCATGAGACTGTTGGGGGGTTTTCCCCTTCTCTTTATTTTTTTCTTATGTGTGCATCCATGTGAATGTGTGGGGTATGCATGTGTGTGCGCAGATGCATGTGGATGTGTGGGGTATGCACTTGTATGCATGTGCACCTGCTCCTGTACGTGCATGTGAAGGCCAGAAGTCAATGCAGATGCATGTGGATGTGTGTGCACAGATGCATGTGGATGTGTGGGGTATGCATTTGTATGCATGTGCACCTGCTCCTGTACGTGCATGTGAAGGCCAGAAGTCAATGTTGGGTGTCTATAGCCCTCCGCCTTAGTTTTGAGGCAGAGTCTCTTGCTGAACCTGGAACTCTCCATTTTGGATAGAATGATGACCAGCAATCTTCCAGAATCCACCTGTCTTACTCCACAGCCTCTATCGGTGCTGGGGTTTCAGACATGAACCGCCATGCCTGGTTTATATATGGGCTCTGGGGATCTGAACTCAGGTTGTTGTGTTTGCACAGCAAGCACTTTACCCACTGAGCCATCTCCTGATCCTTTCCCAATGAGGCTTTTGAGGATTTTTATGCCTCTCCCCAGCTGTGGGGAGAACTGAGTACCCGTCTGGCTTCTTCACCTAGCTCTCCTCAGCTAGCACGCTTGGCCAGAGTGGGTGCTCTGCTGTTCCTTAGCAGTGCAGGAGCTCTCAAAGCTGCTAGCCTTCCTCACTTTCTGCTCCAAAGGCAGGCTTGCTCCCGAGGTGCTGGTGAAGGAAATTCACAGATGCAGCAAGTGGACTTGGTGCTCATGCTCACTGTAAAACCTGCCCCATCCAACGAGGCTTTAGAGTTTTTAATGAGAAGCACCACAGGTCGATGGAGCCAGGATCTCAAGATCCTCTTGTCCTGGTCCCCTGAGGAGAGGGTCAGCATCCTTCTACTGAATAAGGGGGGCGGGGGAGACTTGCTGCTCATGAACATAAATCTGTCCTTGTTTGCTCCTAGTGGGCTTTAAATGAAATTGATTCCACTGTCACAATTGATTGAGAGACCCTATAGGATGTTGCCTCCCCAAATCTCATTTTGAAAAATGATCCTGGATCCTGCACCATTGCATCTTTGGAGCTAAGTGACAGTAGTAGGATGCCATTGGAGCTGGGACCTTATACCAGCCAGAGGAAAAGATACCTCTCCTTTGTTTTGTTATTTTGATTAGCTTATCAGACACACGGATCACTTCCTTTTCCTGTGATCTGTTAGGACAGTTGTCCTATGGAAGGATAGGCCTATATGAAGACAAAATGCATGGGTGTAGATTGTGCTCCTTACCTAATCTGCTGGCTATATTGGATGAGTTACTTTACCCTAAGGGTCCTCCTTGTCTTCATTTCAAAAACAGTAAGCATAATATATTATTCGGCAATCTGATGGGATCATTGAGATAGGTCATCAGCCTTCAGACTTTTTAGTGTGAGGCTCCTCTAAACTTTTCGAGATTGGCAACTCCAAGGAGCTTTTGTTCTTATGGGTTATATCTACTAATATTTATTATACTCCAAATTTAAATAATGTTAAGTATTCGCTTTAAAATTATAACAACCAGGGTTGGAGAGATGGCTCAGCAGTTAAGAACACTAACTGCTCTTGCAGAGGACCCAGGTTTGATTCCCAGCACCCACATGGCGGCTACAAACCGTCCTTAATTCCAGTTCCAGGGGAATCCGAAGCTCTCTTCTGACCTCTGTGGCATTGCACAACACGGGTGCACTCACATACATGCAGGCAATGCACCCATACACATAAAATAAAAATAATAAATAAAACACATTTTTAAAATAACCATTACTGTTACCACTTTTTAATATAATGTTTTAAAAGATTTTGCTGTATTTTTAATTATCTGTATATGTGTATATCTGTGCATGGGTGTGTGCACGTGGGTCCAGGCGCCTACAGAGGCGAAAAGGCATTAAATGCCCCTGGAAATGGAGTTACAGGCAATTGTGAGCTGCCTTGTGGGTTCTGGGAACTGAACCTGGTCCTCTGCAAGAGTAGCAAGTGCTCTTAACCGCTGAGCCATCCCTCCAACTCCTTATTTTGATTTTTGCGAATCACAGTAATGTCTGGATTTATAGAAGACAGCTGGATTGTTATGTGTACTTCTGAATTCAGTCTTACGTTGATTTGGTTAAAGACTGGCAAAAATCTAGCCTTCCATACATGTGTACTTGGAAAGGGAAAAGTATTTTAGTAACCTTTTTGGTTAAATGTGGATATTCTGTAATTCACATTAAAACTTGTTAAGTAATGTGGTCTTATACTGCACAGTCGGAAGTCGCGTCAGCCAGCTTTATGTTCTTAGGTTTTTAGAACCCACTGGTGTAGCTTGCACTTTATTTTTTTAAGGTTTTATTTTTATTTTTAATTATGTGTATGTGTGTGCATGTGTGTGTGCATGCGCGCACACGTGCACACAGGAGTGCAGATATCCAAGGAGGCCAGAAGAGGACATCAGATCCTCTGGAGCTGCAATTAAGGCAGTTTGGAGCTGCCCCACATGGGTGCTCTCTTAACCACTGAGCCATCTCTCCAGCCCCCTATCTTGTACCTTAAATGATCTTTAGCCATACCTAACTCTTTTTGGTGCTGAGGATCAAACCCAAAGCCTTGTGTTACTGAGCTGCATCCCAGCCTATTCATGACTTATGTGTGTGGACACGTGCCCATGTGGTGTCATGTAGAGGATGTTGGGTGTCTTCCCCATCCTTCACCACCATATCTGGGAGGACAGGGTCTGTGTATGTGGCCAGCAGTATCCCAGCAGCCACCTGTCTCCACCTCCTCCCTCCAGTGCTGGAGTTGCAGGGGCATTCAGCTATGCCTGGCTTTTACGTGGCTACTGGGGATTTGAATTCGGGTCCTCTCACTTTTCAACAAGCGCTTTTACCCACTGAGCCATCTTCCCAGACCTGTGCCTGACTTCTAAAACCTCATAATTGGTCATTTGGAAAATAATGGCCCACTAAGTGACCTGTGTCTTCCAAAGGTTGACTGAGTTCCTCAAACTGTATTTAAAATCACTTCTGTTAACCTCACCTCTGGCCTCTTCTAGAAAGTGAGAGAAAGTGGCCTCTTCTAGAGAAGCCTTCAAACTCAGGATGACAAACTCATCCCTAACTCATCCCAAATTCCGACTCTGGCTCACAAGCTCAGATTTCATCATTAGCAACAATGATACTGTTTTCCAGAAAGTGACAGCCTCACGTACGTCTTGTCATCAGTTAATCTGCCAGATATTCATCTGAATAGTCACAGTTGTCTAAATGATTCTTTTAAGTTAAAAAAAATTCCAAGAACAAAGTGGCCCCTCAAGTGCTGACAACCGCAAGGTGCCTGTCCAGGACATGCTCTGGTACTCCTGCATGAAGCAATAACACGTCACGTTCTTCCTGGTTCACCTTAACTATCAAAAACAACATGCTTCGGGGCTCATGAGATGGCTCTGTGGGGAAAGCACTTGCTGCACAAGCCTGGTGACCTGGTCCATCTGCAGAACCCGCTTAAGGTGGAAGGAGAGACCCAACTTCACAGAGTTCTTCACTGACCTCAGCCTGCATGCTATGACACGTACCTGTGTACATATTGTACACATACAGACACACAGTAGTAATCATGCAAAGTTTTAAAAAGACACACACTTAGGAACCAAGATTGGTAAAAGTGGTAAGTCCCACTGCCGCATCAGGACACTCTTTGGTGACATTGGCTTCCCGGCTTGTGAGGGGCAAGCGACAAGCCCAGTGGCTTCAGGACGCGTGACTGCTGTGGCTTTGAGACTTCCTGCTAAGGAACTGGAAGTTTTACTCCCAGGTTTTGACAACCTATCCTGTCTGCATAAAGGGGGTGGGGAAAATGCCAGGATTTTTGTTTCTTTTAAAAATTATATTTACTTTGTGTGTGTGTGTGTGTGTGTGTGTGTGTGTGTGTGTGTGTGTGTGTGTGTGTACACCTCCACAGCATGCATGTGGAGGTCAGAGGATAACTTGCATGAGTCTGTTTTCTCCTACCATATAGGTCCCAGGAATCCAACTCAGGTCACCAGGCTTGGTGACAAGTGCCTTTAACCTTCTGAGCCATATCCCCAACCTGGTTTGGGTTTCCTGAGACAGGGCCTTATGCAGCCCAAAGCTCACTATGTATCTGAGGCTGGCCTTGAACTCCTCACCTCTTGGCTCAACCGCCCCAGTGCTGGGATTACAAGCAGGTGCCACCATGATACTGATATGATTTCACTAACTCCCTGAAAGGTCTCCAGGACCCTTCCCAACATGAGAGGCTTACTTTTTCCTCCTTTGCATTTTGTGGCTGGTAGAGTTGGTGACTCAGCTGGTCCTGGTAAAGGACAGCCTTGGGGCGTCTGGAATTTCAGTGAAGCCCCCTAGAGCTCTGCCCTGTTTCTCTTTCTCTCTCTCTCTCTCTCTCTCTCTCTCTCTCTCTCTCTCTCTCTCTCTCTCTCTCTCTTTCTCTCTCTCTCCCCCCAGTTCCAGATCAGAACCTAGGAGGCCCAGAGATCCTTTGACTCTCTCTCTCTCCCTCCCTCCCTCCTTCCCTCCCTCCCTCTCTCCCATTCTCTGTAGAAACTGAAACTTTGAAGCTTTCTTTCTGAGTGACCTCATGCTAGCTTCAGAACTTGGTGACTTGCAGAGCCCTTAGCTTTAGCTTTTTGTATGTGGTTGAGCTAAAATGTTTATTTTCAACTGTGATGAATACTCTTTTACATGAGGGAGTTTCTTTGGTGGCGTGGTGTTCTTTTTCAAGAATGGGTTGAGACAGGGTCTCATAGCCCAGGCTGGACTTGAACTCCTTCTGTAGTCTAGGATGACCTTGAACTACTGATCCTCCTACCTCCACCTCCCAAGTGCTAGGATTAGAGGCATGCATCACCATGCCCTGACATCTTCGATGTTCTGAGGAGGGCTTAGGAGCCCTTGGATTTTTATACAGTTTTCTGGGGGTATAAATTATGAGAAACATTAATAATTTTCATCAACTTTTCAAGAAGAGCTCCGAGCTGCTTCCCTACAAAAGAAAAGCAAATTATTCACTTGACTTTGTGCCATGCGTCTCCCACCCATCATCCACCTCTGGAATCTTGAACGTGCCCTCTCTGGCTTGGCTGCCTCTGCTCCAGCCCCTTGGCATCTCTCCCAGGCCCACACCCCTTGCCAGGTGCTGACAGGTCACTTCACAGCTGTGTCTAAGTACCCCTCTGACCTCTCCACCTCAGTATAAAGTGCAAGTGGCCAGCTCCCAAGCTTCTGGAGTCTTCTCTGCCCTTGGGGAGACTCCGCTTGGCCAAATTAGTAGGTTCCTTTCTGAACTGCTGAGAGGGACAAACTCAGAATATTTATCTGTGTCTCCCCACCGAGCCGTGCTTTTCTCCTCGTTTTCGGGTCAGCTCCCTGAATTCCGGCGCTGTCTGGCAAGCTGCAGCTGTCTGCTCAGTTCTCGTGGTAGTGGTTCCTTCCGCTTTCTCCATCATTGGGAGGAAGGTGGTGCTGCCTGACTGCAGAGGAGGGGGTCTGCAGCCTGAATAGACAGATGCCCATTAGGACATGTCAGCCTGTCCCCCATGTCAGCCCTCTGCTACATCAGCCATGCGGGGCTGCGGGGGGCTGAGGGGGGCGCCAGGCGGCCCCCAGGGAGGGAAGACAGATACTGGAGCACCGCAGGCCTCCTTACAGCAGCAAGAACGCCCCTGGTGTCGGCCCCTCCTGAGTGACAGTTTGACAGCAGTTTCTCTCTGATTTATGTGATATGGTCACTCCTCGCTTCTCAAAAGTTAAGTTTTTTAAAAAGGTTTCTGTTTATGTATTAATGTATTTGTGTGTGTGAGTTTCTGTGCACCATGTGTGTTCATGGAGGCCAGAAGAGGGCATCAGAGCCCCAGGAGTTACAGTAGTCAGGAGCCACCTGGTGTGGGCTTTGGGAAACAAACTCAGGTTCTCTGTAAGAGCTGGAGGTGCTCTTAACTGCTGAGCATCTCTCCAGTTTGAAAAGTTGAGGCTTTTATAGTTTTTGGTTTAGTTCAGTGGCTCACAGTTTTTGAAAGAGCTGTGGCTTATCACACACAGCACACACAGAGCACACACATACACAGCACACATGCCCTTTCAGCACACACAACACATAACACAGCACTCATACAAACACACAGGACACTCACACACCCACAGAGCACTCGCACACACACATGCATAGGTCTCACACACATATAGGTCACACACACGTGGGCATACACACAAACACACACTCGCTAGCTCCTCACAGTCAGAACAGTGCTCTGTCCCTGGCCCTTGTGAGCTAGGAAAATCATGTAGTGATGAACAGGCCACATGGCCAGAGTGTTGAAGAGACAACAGGACCTCAGATGGAACCCCAGCAAGAAAGATATGTGTGCCAACCGTGTGTCATGACATTGAATTCAAGAACAGGTCCCAGACCGCTGGTGGCATTGTTTTTACACTTGACTCCCATTTGAACCCACCCCTGTATTACCTGCAGTCTGAGCAGAGTGTGTTCCTCACCTGCTGTAACCACAGGAACAGCTGTGCCCTGACAGTCCTTCGTGGGCTGTAACCTACAACATGCTGTTGCTGATTTCTAGACCTTGTTAGTAAACACCAGGAAATCAAGACACAAGAGAATTAGTACAGGGGATATGAAAGGTTGGGGCCCAGGTGGAGGGCCCTGAATCAGAACACGTGGCCTCCATCTCTCTCTGGCCGGCCTCAGCAAGCGTTGCTGTGTAGTCTCTAAGTCCTCAGGCAGAAGCTGGTGTGCACCTCCTTGGGGAGATGCACTTTGTGGGCAGTCAGCTAAGGTGGATCTTGGCTCTCCAATCTGACCAGATGGCTTTTGCCCGTTCAGAGCTGAATGTCTTTCTGCCTCTCACCACTACAGTGCCCTTTCTCTTTTTAAGGAAAGAAGGGTTGTCAAAATGTGGAAGATGCAAGCAGGCGTTTTACTGCGATGCGGATTGTCAGGTAGGTGCGGGGCCAGCGGGCAGGGAGGGAGGTCCAGACGCCAGTGCGTGTTTGTCCGATGTAGCCAGAGCACACCTTGAGTATGTATGCCTCCCAGAACTAGCAGGCTCCAGCAATAGGCGGTCCCAGCTTACGGCTACATGAAGGACTGGAAGTAAGCTTCAAGGAAGGTGGGAAAGACACAGGGAGACTTGTAGGCGCAAGCAGGGATCATAGCAAGGCTGACCGTTTGCTCCAAGGACACCATCAACTGACAGAAAGTGCAGAAAAGTTGTCATCACAAGTTTTGCATTTTGTTGTGGGTCTGTCATTTTAGAACTCCCTACAGCAGGACACACCTTGCTCTTGGGCTAGTGGAAACCTTGAACCGAGCACACGTCTCAGAAGCAGTCAGGGCCAGGGACTCAGGAGGCCAGGTGTGATGGCCAAGCCTCAGGTTGATGGCTGCAACGTGGGAGTAGGAAGGTAAACACGGGGGCTCTGTAAGACCCGTCAGTGTGTCCTCCTGAGGGACTGACTAGGAATGGGGTCCCCCAGTCATTGTAGTAAATGCCAGATGTCCAAAAATATCCATAGGGGGAACGTGGGGTCTTAGATATTCATGTGCTGGATGCATTAGGAATTCTCTTTTTCAAGTGTGTATGTGTGTGGTATGTGTGTATCTGTGTTGTCATGTGTGTAGGTGTACATGCACATGGTGCACATTTCTGTGCGTGACTGTGGAGGCCGAGGTCGGCGTCAAGTGTCTTCCTTCATTGTTTTCTCTCACTCACTGAACCTGGAGCGCCTGGGTTCAGCTCAGTCTGGCTGGTGAACTTATCCCAAGGATCCCGTCTCTGCCTCTCGAATGCTGGAATTACAGGTGGATCACCAAACCAACCCAGCATTTAGGTGGGGCTTTGGGATCTGAACTCCTGCCTTCACTTGTGTGGCAAGTGCTTTATCCACAGGGCCAGCTCCCCAGCCCTGCGTCAGGAATTCCGAGGCCTTATTTGATCTTCTATAGCTTTTCTGGCCCTCTTTTCTTTTTCTTTCTATGTGACACAGTTACCATGTCTTGGGAAACGCTGATGCTGCTGTGGGAATGGCTCTAGGTGACATGTCTCCATGTCTGCACGTCTTGGGTGTGACCATCCTGTACTCGGTGTCACACCCTGAGCCCCCCAGCACCTCTCCTACCCTGCTGTGGTGTTTTCTCCTGCTCTCCTCCCTGGGCTCTTGGCTTCAGACTCTGCTTCTTAGCAATGGGAGTGGCCGCTAAGCCTGTGTCTCAGCTGACAGTAGAGAGCCAGGGTGGGTCACACACTTAACTGTTGGCTCGGGAAGCTGACACTCCCTCGGCCTGGAAGGCCACATGCACTGTCGCAGTGCCTGTGTCTCCCTTGGCAGACTTCCTGAGGTGGCCAGCCTGCGTGACACTGAGCACAGAAGTGAGCTTCTGGTTGAGTTCCCAGGGCCCGGGGTCGTTTCTGGATGCTCTGACCTGTTGTGGATACCATATTCTGGGCTTCAAGACTAGCCTTGGAAATACACAGGTGGCTGTCTCTGTGTGTGAGTCAGACATTTCTAGAAAAATCAATTCATTCCCTGCTGGTCCTTTAGAGAAGCAAACATAGTCAGTTGTTAGCAGTCTGAACCACAGTACAGCAGATCCAAAGAGGACAGGGCCCAGCAGGTCGCAGGACATTTCTGAGTCACACTTTCTTCACACAAAAGCCAAGGAAAGTGGTGTCCATATTGAAGAGCTGTCAATCACGTGATAGGGCAGAAATGTAAGTTCTATGTGTATGTGCATGTGTGTGTATATTATGTATATATGTGTGTGTATATTTTGTGTGTATGTATCTACATGTGCATATATGTGTACGTGTGTATATATGTGTATAACTAACTGTGTGTGATGCTCTGAGCAGGTGTGAGGGATTATATGTAGGAACATCAGAGTCCTTGGTAAAGTGGACTCTGTAGAATTCACACTGAACTGAAGTTCAGCTCTGTGCAAAGGATAAAGCCAAGGGAATTGTTTTTCTGAGAGGCTGGCTGGGCCCTGGGATCCCCAGGGTAGCAGTGGTGTGCAGTGGGTGAGTCATGCTTAGTGGAAGCTGAGTCAGAATGCTTCTGAGTTACTGAGAACAGTTAGTCTGTAGAGACCCTCAGAATGTGTCTCCCGCTGGCATGCCCCCACGTCTCCTAGGCACACTGGTAAAAATATATTTGCTCAGGTCTCAGTGGGAGCCAGTATCTCATGAAGCATCCTGGAGCATGTTGGGATTTTGAGGGGCCCAGTGTGGTTCCTGATGCAGACTTCGAAAGCTCATGTGAAGCAAGTTCACATTCATTATTGTCTGCACCATAATGTCTGCTGGTTGGTTTCCTGGCATGAACAGTCTGCATAGTAAGTACAGAAGACCAGCCAGAAGGGTGGCTGCATCCTGAGACATTAAGGAGCCCTAGGATGGGCAGAGTGCCAGGATCATGTTTAGAGGTGCTAGGTAGAGACATCCCCGATGGAGTCACCCAGTCCTCAGTCCCAGGGCAAGTGCCTGGGGGAGGCGCTGCAGCTCTGTGTGTCTGTTTCTATTTCGTATCTCGCGATCAGAGTTCCCTTCTAGGTGGCAATGACGCAGCTCCCAGAACCTCTTATTTCTAGAAGTGGCAGACTGGATTTGATCTGCAGGTTGGCTTTGTTTCATCTGTCTGCTGTTGTGGGAGGAGGAGGCTCATGGCCACAGAGGGTTTGCAAACTTTAAGAATGAAGAACAAAATGAGTGCGGGAAGTGTGTTATAATAGACTGAGGTGCAGACCTAATGGAAACAAATCCTGAGAAACGGAAGGCGGTATCCAGGGTACTACTGCGAGGGAGGAATGGGGGGCATCTGCTCCAGATAGACATGTACTGGGTCTAACAAGGTGATGCTTGATGGGGCTCAAAGTGGAGGTTCTGCTGAAGGTCAAGAGCATCAACAAAGGTCATTGAGGGTTTGCCCACTGTAGCACACACAGCCGCTGCTAAGGACCAGAGCTGTGCTTGAAATAGTTTTCTACAGACGGTCAGTGCCACTGAGGGGATGGCGGCGGGGGGAGTGCAAGTGGCCCAGTCCAAACCATCAGTGGGTAAGAACAGAGTCCAGAGCTTTTGGGTGGTGTGCCCAAGTCAACAGTGGCAGGATTGGGACTGTATTTCATGCACTGCTGGAGGACTTTACAGCAGGATGCTTGGGAATCCTGAGGGCCTGCTGGGAAAGGAAGGACTTTGGGAACATGGCAAAGAAAGAGAAGGGGCTTTAACGGGTGTGAAGGCAAGAGTTGGGTTCATGACGGTCCTCCCCAAGTGCAAAGACACTTCCCCAGGAATCTCCACTTTCTAGGGAGTAAGGCATCTTCACTGATCACACTCAGTGTCGCACACACACATGCAGCCTTCACTCTGGGGTTCTACTCTGTTTGCTACGGGTGGTGCTTCTTCCATTACGTGGCTCAGCGGGACGGCACCAGAGGAAAGGTTTGAATTGACAGTGCTTGGAAAGGCAGTGGGAAGCAGGCGAGATGGCTCAGAGGTAAAGGCACTTGCTGCTAAGCCTGATGACCTGGAACCCAAGGTGGAAAGAGAGAACCAACTCTACAAAGTTGTCCTCTCATCTCTACCTGCCACCCTTCCCCACATTGTGCACACCTACACACAAACTAATAGTGAATTTTAAAAACATTCTAGAAAGAAAAGGTAATATGGGAAGACATATGACAGACACTGACATTCCTTTTTAGTTAGACCTGTTATTTGCAGCCTGTTTTAATAAACTATATTTATGAATATGACAGAGACCTACGTAGTATTCAGTCAGATTCTTCACATCTGTACCATGGCTTGATCAAGAGAATAGTTTTAGGAAGAAGTTTCTATGTGGGGGTGATCATTGTGTGATAGAATAGTCAGGCAGGTGTGTTTTTTAAAAAATAAATATTTTATTTACTATTATTTTTTATGTGTATGAGTGTATTGTTTGCATGTAGGTAGGTGCACTCGTGTCATACAATGCCCATGGAGGTCAGAAGAGGCCGTCGACTCTCTTGGAACTGGAGTTACAGATGGTTGTTAGCTGCTGCGTGGGTGCTGGGGACCGAACTCAGGGCCTCTGCAAGAGCAGCCAGTGCTCTTAACCACTGAGCCTCTCTCCAGCCCCAGACAGATTTTTCTTAGTCTGAGATGTAGCAGGAACAACTCTGTGTTTTGCAAATGGAAGTGATTGGCTTTGAGGTGCTTCTGAAAGCGGAAAAGCACACGTCCTAGTGGGGATTAAAGACAAAGATACGTAAAGAGCTGGCAGGGAAACTCTAGACTTACTGAATAGAAAATGACTGAAGCATAGGAAGAGTCCGATTAGTGCTTGGCAGACCCGCCATTGTTAGGGATGGTGTCGATGGGGCCAGAATCCTGGGTTCTGTTCTGCCTGGGATCACTGGTCTCCTTTCTTGAATACAAAGCCAAGCTCTGTCCCCTTCCTAGGGACCGTGGCACATTGGCATGATGGTGTGTCTGCCTGACCCCTTGTCTGCTCTTCTCTGGGAGACCAGGGAAGTCAGAACAGAAGCCTTGGGGCATTTTCTTGCTATTTCTTGCATTTTCGTCTTAAGAAGTGACGTCAGCACATGTGCAAGTGGCACATCAGCTTTGAAAGCGCCATTGGAATGATGTTGAACCATAGATGCTAGAGGTAGAAAAGGGGACTTCATGGTGACAACCCAAAACCTTCTCCAGACAGCAGAATAGTGTTTGCTCAGCAGAGGGCAGGGTGTTGCAGTCCTCCTTTCTCCAGCGCTGAAAGTGCCGGTCACTGTGAACCATTTTGCAGTTCTTTGTGCATCTTGAAGCATTTTTGTCCATGCACAAGTCAGTCATGACCAGTTCTTATATTGGTTGAAAATAAACTCCAAGTTTAAAAAGAGAATATCGGGGCTGGAGAGATGGCTCAGTGGTTAAGAACACTGGTTGTTCTTGCAGAAGACCTGGGTTCGAATCCCAGCACCCACATGGCAGCTAACAGCTGTCTGTAACTCCAGTTCCAGGGGATCCAACAGCCTCTTCTGTCTTCTGCGGGCATTAGATGACACGGGTGCACTCACATACATGCAGGCAATACACTCAAAAATAAAAATAATGAATAAAATATTTTAAAAAGAGAGACTATCAGTACAAAAAAATACCACATCTTCATTTTACATAGATTTGATTAAGTTTATTTCGCCGACGATGTATTCATTATTGAAAAATAAGAAGGTACAATTTATGGGGCTGGAGAGACGACTCAGTGGTTAAGAGCACTGACTGCTCTTACAGAGGACCTGGGTTCAATTTCCAGCACCCACATGGCAGCTACAAACTGTCCTTAACTCCAGTTCCAGGGGAATCCGACGCCCTCTTCTGACCTCTGCAGCATTGCACGACACAGGTGCGCTCACATACATGCAGGCAATGCACTCATACACATAAAATAAAAATAAATAAAATATTAAAAAAAGAAAAATAAGATGGTACAGTTTAAAAAGAGAGTGAGTGCCTTATCCCTCGAGGAAAGGACACCTGTCACATCTACCTGGTACCAGAATTTGAACCTTTTCTGAGCATGTGTATTTTCAGGAAAATGAGCCCTTCTCTTCGTAACATTTATAAGGATTGTAGTCAGAGTAGAAGTAATAGTTTTTATTTGGGGGAAAAATAGTCATTTTCAGGAATCAAGATTTCAGAAAGCTGGAAAAGTATTTTAAAAGGAACATGTAGTTGCAAGGTCACTGTACACAACAAAACTACCAGCATTAAAAAGCACACGCCTTTAATCCCAGCACCCGGGAGGCAGAGGCAGGCGGATCTCTGTGAGTTCAAGGCCAGCCTGGTCTACATAGTGAGTTCCAGGACAGCTGGGGCTACAGGGAGACCCTTTCTCAAAAAGACCAAAAAAACCCCAAACAAACAAAATGGTTAATGGATGAAATTTGTTGTTATTCATCTGGTCAGCCTTTTTTAATATTGGGTTTTGAAAAACAGTTATTTTTATTTTATGTGTGTGAGTGTTTACCTGCATGTATGTGTTGCTAAAATTCCTTCTGGGGGGTTGGGATGTGAACAATGCTTGCCCTTCTCTCTTACTCCCAACAACAAACCGAGGTATGATTTTGCCACAGCGCGCTCTGGAAAACCAGTGGGTTTATGGGGCTTACTTGCCGAGCACTGGGTGAGGGGTTACTTACAGAGTGTGGATGCTCCCCCCACCTCCAAAGACCACACTGGAAAGTCTCCATAGAGCTGAACTGTCAATCATAGGTTGGGGGTGTGGCTGGACTCTCAGGTGAGGTGCCCATGACTCTCCCTTCCCCTCCCATCTGTGCAGGGCATACACAGTCAACAGCTCGGCTCTGTCTTAGATGAGTCAGCACAGCCTAGCTTGGGCATCTGCCTATTGGAGAACAGTCCTATATAACAGTGTGTGTGTGTGTGTATGTGTGTGTGTGTGTGTGTGTGTACCATGTGTGTGCAGTGCCTGAAGAGGCCAGAAGAGGGTGTAGGAGCCCCTGGAACTGGAGTTACAGATGGTTGTTAGCCACCATGTGGGTTCTGGAAACCAAACCCAGGTGCTCTTCAATAGTAGCCAGTGCTCTTAATTGTTGAGCCATCTCTCCAGCCCTATTTTCTAAATTTTTGCACATTGTGTGTGTGTGTGTGTGTGCATGTGCATGCCAAATGTTGACATCAAGTGTCTTCCTCAAGCACTTTTTAAATATCTATGTAATCTCTTACTGGGAATCCTAACATTGCAGGTTGCCACTGTTAGGTTCTCTAGGGTCTGTGGGCTGTGATAGAAGATGGTGCTCTCAAAGTAGGAGCTGAGGAGGGGCTAGTAGGAGAGTGCTTCTCCACTGCACTTAATCCCAGTATTGAAAAACAGCAAACTGGCTGGGGATGCAGCTCAGTTGGTAGGGTGCTTGCCTCACATGCGTAAAGCTCTGGGTTCAAGTCTGGCACCTGTAAATCAGACTTGGTGTCAATGCCTGTGATCCTAGCACTCAGAAGGGAGACAGGATGATCAGGAATTCAAGGCCAGCCGTGACTACTTAGGGAATTCCAAACCAGTCTGGACTACATAAGTCCCCGTTTCATGAAAGGAAGGAACGGAGGGAGGGAGAAAGGGACCAAATGCCCAAAACTTAGCTGATATCTTTAAGTTGTAGTAAAAACTGAACAGTGGTATTGTAACACCTCTGTCATTCTTTCCTTAATCCATACTCCTTGATGCAGGGTACTTAATTCTGCGTTTCCTGGTACCTTCACTTTTACTTCCTGTTCGTCTCCTTTCTGTCTCTAGGGTAAACAGCAGCGCTGGCTAAATGATTCAGTGAAACCACAAATAAACTAAAATTATCAGCGCTATCTGAGAGGGGTCCCGGGGCCAGGCACTGTCATATGTGCTTCTCCTGGGCAGGCTTCAAGGGCTCCCCAAGAACCCTGTGTGCATGCGAGCATGCCGGACTGTCCAGTTTGAAGGTCCTGCATGCGTTGGTAGGCTTCGGGCCTTGTGTCTGATTATCACTGTTGGAAGGTGTAAAATCGTAGACTCGGAGTTCCAGACCTGCTAAGTAGCATAGGAATCATGTTATTTACAGCCCAGGAGACAGGCGCACAGGGATTAAGAGGCCAGCATGACCGCAGCTGCTTCGCTGCAGAGTGGGGTTGGAATGGGGGTCTCTGAGCAGAGTGGGGTTGGAATGGGGGTCTCTGAGCAGAGTGGGGTTGGAATGGGGGATCTCCGAGAGTCTGGGGCTGGCTGTCTTCCTGCCTGAGAACCCTCAGCTTTCCTCCATGGGACTCGCAGTGAGCTTCCCTCCCCATGGAAGACAGCCATACCATAAATGCCAGTGTGATGTGATATTTATATGAGCGTTGCTTTTAAACTGATGTTAGTAAGCTAACTGATATAATTATGATACATGATAATGTTTAACCCCTCTCTCCCAGTTCATGCTTGGTGAACCCCACAGCCCTGCCCACAGCAGAGGGAACCAGCAGTGGAGAGGCCCTGCCAGCACCGAGACCCTGTCTTAAAGTGGACTTTCTTTAGTTCCTGGAGTCCTAGTCAGGGGCTCTTGCCCTCATCCTGCTTGAGGCTGATTTTCCTTAGCTGTCCCAGGTCTTCTTTGTCCTCTGTGGCCTGTGGCCACCCTGGCTGGGGAGGAAGCCTCCCGACTGCATGGAGCCAGCCGCACCTGTTCCCACCTCTTTACCTCTGTGCTCTCGGGTTTAGACTTTGGCTAAAAACAGATCTGCTGCCCCCTTGGGCATATCTTATTGTTTCTTCCTCTCCCTGGTCTCAGTTATATTCGGCACGGTGTTATTTAAGTCTAAAGAATGTGTTGGCACTGAACTTGAGCCCTGGGGGTTGTGCCAGGTACTGCAGTAAATCACTGTCCTTCCCTCTGGGATCTGGGGGAGGAGAGGGGCAAGGAGACATTCAACAGCTCCACCAAGTGCCCAGGGAATGGCCAGGGAATGGCCAGGCCCAGATACAGGCCCTAAGGTCGCAGCTGTGAGTGGAGCAGGCTCGGGTCCTTTGTTCTAACAGACTGATTATGAAGTACACTGGGAGGGGGAAGGAGGAGGGCTAGGGCTGTTTGAGCCAGTGCTTAGAGCAGGGGTCTTGAGAAGGTGACCCATGAAGGAGGAGAAGTGTGGGGACCAGGAGTCAGTGAACCACAGAGCATCTAGGGGCTGGCGCTAGGCTGCAGGGACCTTGAGGGAGAAAATGGGAAGGGTTCTGCTGTGGCCACAGAGAGGTAGGGAGAAGGGGAGAGAGCTCCTGTCCCTACAGCTTTGCAGGTTCAGACTTGGCCTTTTGTGTGAGATCACAGGGCCATTAACGGTTCTGAGCTGAGAACTGAGTTCTAACAGGATCCCTCTGCCTGCTCTCTGGTACTCATGGGAACCAAGGGCATGCATGCGGTTAGAGGGCTGTGGCAGTACTCTCGGGCTGCAGCGTGCTACAAAGGTTCTGGTTGCAAAAGAGGATGAGTCTAGCTATTCTGTGTGTGTGTGTGTGTGTGTGTGTGTGTGTGTGTGTGTGTACATGGTGTGTATGTGTACATGGTGTGTGTACATGGTGTGTGTGTGTACATGGTGTGTGTGTACATGGTGTGTGTACATGGTGTGTGTGTGTACATGGTGTGTATGTGTACATAGTGTGTGTGTACATGGTGTGTATTTACATGGTGTGTGTATGTGTACATTGTGTGTATACATGGTGTGTGTGTACATGGTGTGTGTGGACATGGTGTGTGTGTGTACATGGTGTGTATGTACATGGTGTGTATGTGTACATGGTGTGTATTTACATGGTGTGTATGTGTACATGGTGTGTGTGTACATGGTGTGTATTTACATGGTGTGTATGTGTACATGGTGTGTGTGTACATGGTGTGTGTGTGTACATGGTGTGTGTGTACATGGTGTGTGTGTGTACATGGTGTGTGTGTACATGGTGTGT
>NW_008360311.1:6473928-6556491 GCF_000622305.1 Nannospalax galili
TGTGTACATAGTGTGTGTGTACATGGTGTGTATTTACATGGTGTGTATGTGTACATGGTGTGTGTATACATGGTGTGTGTGTACATGGTGTGTATGTGTACATGGTGTGTACATGGTGTGTATGTGTACATGGTGTGTGTATACATGGTGTGTGTGTACATGGTGTGTGTGTGTGTACATGGCGTGTGTGTACATGGTATGTGTCTACATGGCGTGTATGTGTACATGGTGTGTGTGTGTACATGGCGTGTATGTGTACATGGTGTGTTTGTGTACATGGTGTGTGTTTGTACATGGTGTGTGTACATGGTGTGTGTGTGTACATGGTGTGTGTACATGGTGCGTGTGTGTGTGTGTGTAGAGGCTACAGTCAGCCTTGGGTGCCACTCTTCTGTACCGTCACCTTGTTTTTTGAGACAGGGTCTCTCACCAACCTTCAGCTGGCTGACCAGCCAGTCCCATGGATCCTCCTGCCCGTTCCTCCCCTGTGCTGGGACTCCAAGCACGCACCACCACACCCAGCTTTTTTACATGGTTCTGGGCTCTAACTCGGGTCCTCATGCTTGTGTGGTGTGCACCTTACCAACTGACCCTGTGTCCCGGCTGAGCCTAGTAGAAAGGTTGGGCAGAGGTGGAGGTGGAGTGTGAGCACAGTGTCCAGGGGAACTTGGTCAAACCTCATTTGTACCTTTTAAATACTACCTAGCAAGGAGGCCAGTGGCCATGAAAAACAGTTGTCAGTGTTGTCCTGACTTTGAGACCAGAGGAGAATCAGGACCATCAGGAGCAGGCCAGACTAGAAACACAGGTCATCCACCTGAGGTCCCAGCTCACACAGACTGTGGGAAGGTGTGTGCTTTTGGAATTGCAAGACAGGAGGGATTTCGTGGAAAAAAACAAAACACAAAGCAGCCAGGTATCATGGCTCACACTTACACTTGGGGAGACTGAGGCAGGAGGATTTCCACAAAGGTGAGTCTAGTCTCATAGTGAGTTCCAAACCAGCCTGAGTTACAACATGAGACTCTTTTTAAAACATCCTCAGGGGGTAGAAAGATGGCTCAGTGATTAAGAGCACTGACTGCTCCTGCTGAGGTCCGGGGTTGGTTCCTAGCATTCTCGTGGTGGCTAACAACCATCCATAACTCCAGTTCCAGGGGATCCGACTCACTCTTCTGACCTCCGTGGGCATTGTACAACATGGGTGCATTTACATACATGCAGGCAATACACACATACACATAAAATAAAAATAATAAATAAATAAAAATCCTCAAAACAATAGCAAAAAATCACTTTGACCCAAACAGAGTCAAAAGTTTGACGATCATGTCTGTCCTAAAAGATGTATTATCCCTAGCTTTTATGAACATCTGAGGGAGGAAGCATGTTCCACCTGATCTTAATTGGGGGACTTAATGCAATCTCTCTTGGCCCTTGAGGCTGTGTGTGTGTACCTTATGTATCTGTGTATATTTATGACTCTGTATAAGTATTGATATGTATGTAATATATCTGTATATCTCTGTGTGCACGTCTCTGTATGTATGTGTGTGTTGTGTGACTCTGTGTGTGTTGTGTCTCTATGTTTATGTCCCTGTGTGTCAGTGTGTATGTCTTCACCTGACTGTGTCTGTGTGTGTTGTAGTTCTGTGTGTATCTGTGTATTTCTCTGTGTGTTTATGTCTCTGTGTCAATGTATATGTCTGCATGTTTCTGCGTGTGTGCCTCTATGTTGTCTGTGTGTGTTGAGTGGCTGTGTATCTGGTGGTGTGTGCCTCTGTGTGTGTTGTGTGCCTCTGTGTGTCTGTGTGCCTTCGTGTATGTTTATGTCTCTGCGTGTCCATGTGTATGTCGATGTGTCTCTATTTTGTGTGTATGTGTCTGTCTGTGTGTGTCTGTATTAAAAATGTGCCTGACACTTTAAAAAATCTTTGCAGAAGGAAGACTGGCCAATGCACAAGCTGGAGTGCTCTCCCATGGTGGTTTTGGGGGAAAACTGGAATCCTTCAGAGACAGTGCGGCTCACAGCAAGGATTCTGGCTAAGCAGGTGAGGAGATAGGATGGTGTTCCACTGCATTATGTTCTCATTAAAGGTCAGCAAGATGAGCAAGTGTGTTGGGCTGATCATGCAGTTCTGTTCTCAGACTCCATTTCCATTACTGCACGTGGGTGGGGCGGACGGCACTCTGAGTTAAGCTTGGCTTTCTTGCCCTGGGTAGTTAAGATGTTGCTCATCCCAGAGCAGGAATGTAGCCATGGCAATTCAATTCAAAGCTTTCTTTTAGATTGGTTTAGGTAGAAAAGCAGGGACATGACTTTAGGACATGAAAGGCCAGACCTGACCAAAACCACGTCCGGATTTCTGGGAGCCTGGCTGGTCAGAGATGCCTCGTGAGTTTCTCCTTTGCTTTTGGACATATGGAGCCACCGTGTCTCCTTTTCTGTGTGGAGTTCTGTTCCTCTGTCGCTTCCCCCTGCCCTTGTGAAGATGAGAGACAAGGAACCAGAGGGAAGAGCCAGGGAGGTGCCAGGACAGAGAAAAAGTAGAGAAAGGCAGAGGGGGAGGAGTGGGCACTTGTCAGCTCGTTCCCTGGAGGCCTCATCAGACCTGTGTGGTTGGTGCTTCCTGAGCACCTGGTTTTAAAAGAGAATGAAAAGACTCCAGAGGGTTTGTCCTCATGGTCTCCAGACACAGGCCTGGGCACTTAGGAGGTGATGTCTGTAGAAGTTGGTGGCAAGGCCTCTGAGCTGCCAGTTTTTAAAAATATTTTATTATTATTTAAAATTTTTTATGCATATGAATGTATTGCCTGCATGTATGTAAGTGCACCCGTGTCGTGCAATGCCCGTGAAGTCAGAGGAGGGCAGCGGAACCCCTGGAAATGGAGTTAAGGACAGTTAGCCGCCATGTGGGTGCTGGGAATCGAACCCGGGTCCTCTGCAAGAGTAGTCAGTGCTCTTAACTGCTGAGCCATCTCTCCAGACCCCTGTCAATTTAAAACCTCAACCTTCATCTACTTTTTTCTTCTACGTACCTACTAGCACCTACCTCCTCTCCCAATTCATCTTTTTTATCTAAAGTGAATATGATTGTAATGATTAGCTTCTGTCTGTCCCCAGACCAAATTTAGGGTTCTGGGTTTGTAAACAGAAGTAAACTAAACTGTGTGCAGCTGGGTCAGGTGCAGCCTAAGGTGACTCTCTGGCTACAAGTAACATATCCATTTAGGGGTTTCTGGACGAGTAAGGCCCAGAGGTCAAGATGGTTTTCCCTGGAGACAGCTGTCACATCCTGAATGACAGTGTTGTGAATTTATAGGGTCACTGGGAAAAAGGGAACAGCGAAATGATGTGACTGGTAGGGGCCGGAGTAAACAGGCCGTCAGATCTTGGGAAACCAGTCTCTTGGCTTTTCCTTGCCCTGCCTTCCTGGTGTTACTGACAGTCCTGTGTTAAGAACTCTGAAGAAGTTTATGAGCTTTCCTGAATGAAGGTGGCTTATTTAACAGGTGCGTCCTGTGAATGGAAGATGCCTGCTCTGGAAAAGAACTACTGAAATGTTTTGACACCAGGAGAGTAGTCTGAATACCGTGATAAAGTTTAGGATTGGTTTCATTCAACTTTTATTATAATTACTGCCACTAATCGACTATTAAATGAAAAGTTACCTGTCTTTTCATCTCTATAGGAATAGGTAATTAAAAAAAACAGACCATTTGTATTCTAGGAGCTTGCAAAGGATTAGGGGAGACAGGCTACCAAACTACCCAGGGGAGGCTTAACATGTTAACTAGGGAGGTGAGGAGCCCTGCTGGAGCACCTGTATCCCCAAATTGAATAGCCAGATTACAAAGCCCAGGCCTCAGGCCAGCTCCTGAGCTCTGGCTTTGAACTCTTGTCAACACCAAGTTTATTCATGTCCTCAAAGCCTAGTGGGTTTAGTATTGTTAGTTCCTCTCAGGGTGTCTAGAACAAAGACAGCCACATGTTTCAAGTGAATCTAGGCTTGCAGATAGAACCGAAAGTGATCTTTTTGAAACAGGGAATTTGAGATCATTTTAGCCTATGCTTAAAGAAAGTGTGAAATGGATGGGGGGTTTCATTTTGTTCCTTTTTAGAAGAAGAAATAATAAATAGGATGGTTTGTCTGTGGACTCAGTCCTTTTAAGTCAGGGCCCTAAAAAGTTGTTTTCTGGCCCTGTTCTTTTCCGTAACAAGCATTCCCGAGCCTACTGTGTGCATAGTGTGTCAGGATGTTAGGGATGCGGTGGACACCTTCAAAAGCTTTTTAAATGAGCCCTTTGGATCTGGAGGTTAAGCATACACTCAGAGCCAAGGGGTGGACTCCTTGGGTGGCTTTCTTTACTTCCTTGAAAATGGTGGGCCCTTGGATGTCATAGTGGACACCCTGTGTCTGCATACTGGGCATTAACAGCTCTCTGTGATTTCTTCCCCAATTACTAGAAAATCCACCCAGAGAGGACACCTTCAGAGACACTGCTAGCCGTGAAGGAGTTTGAATCACGTAAGTCTTTTTCTGATGGACGTGCTGTTAATTAGGCACAATTTTAACCCATATCGGGCAGGATTGAGGACAGAAAGGACTAAGTTGTTCTCTTAGTGTGGGTGGTGTTTCTTTTCAAATGATTAGTTTTATTTGGGCTTGCATGCTATTTTTTGAAGAACATTTTCACTGCCCCCCTCCACCCTCCAGTTCCATGGGTTTCTTAGAAAATAATTAGGGTAGGTAGGAACTCACAGGACACACGATGGACCATTTCCTGCTGTCTTTCCTGGCAGGCTGGATTGGGTCTTAGCTGAACTGCAGTCTGGGAAACAGCGTGTGTGTGTGTGTGTGTGTGTGTGTGTGTGTGTGTGTGTGTATGTGTGTGCGCGCACACGCAGGTACATGCACGTAGGTGCACATACACGTGTATACACTTGCATGTGGAGGCCTTTACCAATGGAGCTATTTCCCCAGCCCCCAGGTTATAACTTTACCAAAAGGCATTACATTAGGGCTGCTCAGCAGCCTCACTGTGACCCAGATCCCAGGGCCAAGCAACGGACACTGGGCCACACTGAGGCTGGGGCCAGTCATGGCTCCTGACCTCAGTGCTACTGGTCAGTAGAGTCCTATTCAGAGTGACTTACTTCAGTTGGTAGAGGAAGAGAGGGTTTGTCAGTTAGACCAAGTCATGGGAACTAAAGTGTTTTTTGGGGACTCATCAGAATGGACCCCCTCCTGCCATTTGTAACAGGACAAACCCAGCATTTTGTGTGATGAGTAACAGGTCATTTCCCACAGATCTGGACAAACTAGATAACGAGAAGAAAGATCTCATTCAAAGTGACATCGCTGCCCTGCGTCAGTTCTACTCCAAGCACCTCGAGTTCCCCGACCAGAGCAGCCTCCTGGTGCTCTTTGCCCAGGTAAGGACACCACATCTGAGAAGACTTTGCCCTTTCCCTTCCAGTGCCCTTCCCACAGCAGGCAGGGTGAGGGCATCAGTGTCATGAGGTCCTGGATCGGACCCCTGGGATCCTGTGCCACCACAGCCTTGCCAGCAGACTTGGGCCAGTGAAGGTCCTGGCTGTATGTGGGGGAAATTCCCCTCTGTCTCCACTTCACAAAGAACTCGAGGAAGCCAAGAGGGCTGGAGAGATGGCTGTTGGTAAAGCTGGGTTCAGTCCCCAGAACCCACTAAAAAGCCAAGCATGGCGGCCTGTGCTTGTAATCCCAGCACTGAAGAGGTGGAGATAGAGCATTCTGGTGCCCACTGGCTGGCCAGCCTAGACAACTTGGCTAATTTCAGGCCAATGAGAGGCTGTGTCTCAAAAACCAAAGTGGATGGGCCCTGAGGAACAATACCCAAAGTTGACCTCCGGTCTCCACATGTCCATGCACAGCACGTGTACACTCACAGGTAAACATACACAGAAAACCAGGATCTGCCAGCCCTGACTCCCACACACACTCAGAAAGGATCCTGTGATGCTCCCATATTACGTTCACTTTTCCTCTCATTGGCATCAGCCTTGTGCCCTGTCAGATGCCCCTCCCCCTGTAGTGGGGTTTCTCCTACCCAGGCTGCATCATCAAAGTGGAATATTGAGAGGCCTCAAGAGGGAGGCTGGGGACAGACAGAGAGGACCATTCTGGGGGCCCTTCCTGATGCTTACTCAAGGTTCCTTCTAGAAGCCCAGGTTGTCCGTGTGTGGTATAATAAGAAATGAGAGAGGCCTTTAACAACCAAGAACAGCTTGGAAATGCTGGAAAAACAGGGTGCTAGGCCACAGGAGGGGCTAAGCATGGGCACTGCTAGGAAAGGGGATGCGGTAGCCTCCTACATCTGCCAGAGCTGTGCTTCATAGCCTGGCTTTCACACGGGGCCCCTGCCTCGTGTGGCCTTGCATTTTCCTCTTAGGGTTGGATGTCTGGTTAAAGGTGACCTTCCCTGGGTGCGATCACGCTAATAATGGATGATAAAGATAAAAGCACACACTAAAGATTATGGATGTCAGGGGGACGCAAGTCTTTCTTCACTTCAGCCCAGAGGAGCCACAGTTAATGGCTCAGTGATAGATTTCATAGATTCAGTGTTTATATGGTAACTATGTAACTGTCATAATCAGAGAGTTATTCCCTGTAAAAGGAATCATGGGGTCAAGCTACGAATGTTAAGGTAGAAATGAATAATGTTGGATTTGCATCACAATTTCCTCAGCATCTGACTAGCTAATTTTCTCAGGAAGGAAGAGTTTGTTTGGGTTCATCATTGAGCATCTAGTGCATCACAGAGGGGAAAGCACAGTGGCAGGAGCTGGAGATGACTGGTCACATGGTATCCAGGGCTAAGAGGCGGAGAAAGGTGAGGACTGCGGCTCAGCTCGCTTTCCTCGTTTTATTCTGTCTGTGACCCCAGCCCAGGGGATGATGGTGTCTCCACATTCGGCAAAGGTCTGCCCATTCACTTAACCTAATCTAGAAACTCCCTCACAGATACGCCCAGAGGTTTGTTTCCATGGTGATTCTCAGTCCTGTCAAGTTGACAATCAGTATCAGTCATCACAGCATCCAGAGATGATAGATTTGGGCAGAAAGTAAAAGAATCAACTTAAATGTTTTGAGAAACTGGATACACAGGGACTTTTTCCTCTCAATGAGATGTGGTTATGTGAAGAAACAAAGTTTCTTGTAGGCCTTGGGAAAAGAGAACCTCTAACATAGTGACATATGTTGGTTGGCCCTCCCATGATGTGGTACATACAAGACCATGTGTTCACAGCAAAGGTCAAGACACCAGGTCTCAAAAGTACAAGTGTATGTGTGGAGACAGTGAGTCAGGCGTTTCCATGCCTAAGGGAAAACACAGGCATACATATATAACTAGATAATGTATTCTTTATAAATTGAATATTGACCAAATCCTAGTATCTGTTCTAAGGTTGTATGTACACATCTATCCTTCCTTCCTTCCTTCCTTCCTTCCTTCCTTCCTTCCTTCCTTCCTTCCTTCCTTCCTTCCTTTTTTGAGATAGGGTCTCATATAGACAAGACTGGCCTTGAATTTACTATGTAGCCAAGGATGACATTGAACTTCTGATTCTCCTGCCTCCATTTTCCAAATCCTAGGGTTATAGGCATGTGCCACCACACCCTGTTCATACAGTGTTGGGATTGAACCCGAGGTTTCATGTATGCTGGGCGAACACTCTGCTGGCTGAGCTCCATCTAGAGCCCCATACACCAGTCTCTCTGTGTGTGAGTTTAAAAAGGAACATTCAGTTCCCACATGGCTCCCTCCCCACCTCAACCTCTGGCCCTACCTCAGCCCCCAGCTGTGTACCTGCTGTCCCACCCCTGAGCCCTTTCCTCTGGAGCAGAGAGGGCTCTCCTAGGTTAACTCAGCCCAGTAGTAGCTGGCAGGCAGAGGTAACCGTGCTCCTCCAAGGTGGGCTTTAATCACCTTTGCGTGGCTGAGAAGTGTATTTTTGGTGTGCAGCCTACATCTAGTTTAAATGCTAATTATGAGAATAGCTTTAGCAGAGCATTTACGCCTGATTTGACTTGAAGGACCAGAGTCCATGCACCTTCCTTCATGTGCAGGCTCACTTTCCTTCCATAGGGGCATCTCAGAAGCAGGGAAGGCTGGCAGGAAAATTGCTGTGCATTTGGCTCAAACACATCCCCACCTCCCGGAGAGGAGCAGTGATGGCACTTACAGAAGATGCACAGGCTTCCACAATAAGGGAGGAAGGGGGTGAAGAGACATGGTCAGAGCACCATCCTGGAGGACTCTGGAGTCAGGCTGATCCACTTGGGCTCACTGCAGGGGAGGAGCAGATCAAGGGGGCAAGAACCCAGTCCCCAAAGGGGTTGGGAGCTGTCCATCCCTCCATCTGTTTTGATAACTCTTGTTAAATGATCTCATTCGCTTTTTCATTCTGCAAACGTTTGTTGGTCCACATGGGTACCACACCCTGCTGTCTTCTGTTCATTGAGAGATGGTGCATCCATCATTCAGTACCTAGGCACAGTTTGTGCTCTAATAGCATTTTTTTGAGACAGGGTCTCCCTCTAGCCCCAGCTACCCTGGAACTTGCTATGCTATATAGACCAGACTGGCCTTGATCTCACAAATCTCCTTTTGCCTCTGTCTCCCGAGTGCTGAGATTAAAGGTGTGCACTGGGGCTGGAGAGATGACTCAGCAGTTACGAGCACTGACTGCTCTTACAGAGGATCCAGGTTCGAATCCCAGCACCCACATGGCTGCTACGAACTGTCCTTAACTCCAGTTCCAGGGGAATCCGAAGCCCTCTTCTGACCTCTGTGGCATTGCACAACACGGATGCACTCACATACATGTAGGCAATATACTCATACACATAAAATAAATAATAAAATTAAATTAAATTAAATAAAGGTATGCACCACCACACCTCACCTCTAATTACTTTTGTTGGGTGAAGGAATCTCCTAATTTATCCTGCCTAATATGGTTTGGTGATCACTGGTTAAAGTACTAATGATAGAACTGATCGGGATACTTGAAGTTAACACACAAAAAAAATACAGTGCGCCAAGTCTGTATAGAAATGCCCAGGCCTTCTGGATTGTTTTATGAACCTGTGGAACCCTTCCTTTCCTTTTCCCCCCTCCTCTTCCTCCACTTCCTCCTCTTCCTCTTCCCCTCCTCCTCTTCTCCCCACCCCCTGCCCAGTACGGAAAGTAAATTCATCTGTAGTGTGCACCAAGTTTTCCCAGTGGCCCTTTGATTTTATGTGAAATTGCCACATCCACTGTTAGTAGATGCAGCTCCTCTTAGGAGAAATGTTGTCAGGCCTAGAGAGATGGCTCAGTAAAGCCAGATCCCCAGAATCCATGTAAACCCAGACACAGTAGCATCACCTGTGGCCAGTGGGCCTGAATCAAGATGAGAGGAAGAGACAGGAGAATCCCTGGACCACTAGCCTGGCACATGCTGCGACAGACAAGAGAGAGACCTGACCCTGCCTCGGACAAGGTGGAAAGTGACACCTGAGCTTGACCTTGGACCTCTACATGGGCAGCTGTGTACATACACGGTGGGGACAGGGGTTAGAAGAATGGTCAGGTGTGCAGAAGCTGAGTTTTGCCGTCAGATCTTGTCTGAATTCTGACTCCTGTTGCACTGCTCCGCCTCTTCCACATTCTTGAACCAGTCACTTAACTATGGAAACCCCCAGCGCTGGTTTCTCTATTTGTCCGATGAGGTTCTGCCCTCATGCCGGTGTGATACTGAGGATTCGTGAGGTGCCTGGCTGCAGGGGTGCTCACTTAGCAGTGCTCCATCTCCAGGTGGGAAGGAAGCAGGGCGAAGTCAGTCATCTCGGGGACTGTCAGGAGTGTCAGCTGTCTCAGCCTTCACCCCTGACTTTGTGACAAGAGACCAGCCCCAGTTCCTCTCTGGCCTCTCATTCATCTTCTAGAAGCAGAAGACACAGATTCTTCCAGCCCTGAGATTTTAGGTACTTAGGTGAACACCTGTGTAATTCTTCTCCCAGGAGACGGAATGTCTTTGGAGGCCACAGATGTTAGCCTGATTCGCTGTCCTGTGTATAGAGCCCTGCACATGAAGCCTGCCACTAAGTGTGTGTGGAAAGGAATTTGCAGAATATAGGAACTGACTTTCCTAGTCCTGATTTTCAGCCTGCTGGCCCCGAATTAGACCTCTGGGGGCGAGGGGAGTAGGTGGGTGTAGCACAAGTAGCACTTGTATGAGCATGCATGTGGAAGCCAGAGGTCAGCCTTAGGTGTCCTTCCTCAAGGACTGCCCCACCTTGTTTTTTGAGATGGTCTCTTACAGGGACCTAGGGCTCACCAATTTGACTAGGCTTGCTGGCCAGTGAGCTCCAGGGACCTGCCTTTCTGCACCTCTCCAGAGCTGAGATCGCAAGCCTACACCACCATGCTGGTTTTTGACGTGGGTTCTGGGGTCAAACTCAGGCCCTCATACTTGCAAGGCAAACACTTTACCCACTGACTATCACCCCGACCCAGCTTTCCCTTCCATCCCAGTATTTTGAATACAACAATTCTCAAAGATGGGAGGGGCCGGGGGTTGATTTGGCTGAAACATGAAAGGCAAAGCCTCATTGACTTGGGTCTCCTGGTCCTTACACATCTCAGAGGGAGAGATGGCATTGCACAGATCTATAGGGCTTTCAAGTTCCGGCCTCACCTGAAAGAGATGGCAGAGGACATGGTTCTTTTTCTAAAGCGAGACAGTTCTGGGGTGGGCTCTAGATCACACACACACACACACACACACACACACACCCACACAAGCACATATTCACACATACACATTCATAAACATGTTCACACACATTCAAAACACATGTTCATACATGACATACATACATACTCAGACATTCATACATGTTCATAATATTCACAACCACATTCATAAACACGTTTGTACACATATGCATATACATGTCCAAACATTCACACATGTTCACAAACAGATCCACATGCATGCACATGCTCACACATTCATAAACATGTTCACACATGTTCATACACATGTTCATACACATCCTCTCACACACATACACACAGCACCCCTTGATCTCACTGGAGCAGGACTTTTAGTGTTGTGACCCAGGTCGCCAGTCCCAGACGGCCCCTCCCAGGGCTCTGCGGTGTCCTAGCCTCGCTTTGGCTGGGTGGGCGGGTCACAAGGAGAGGTGCTTTGACCCTGGTATTTGTTGAGATGGTCTGTTTGTTGACATGCAGACCTGATGAGCAGTTTATTTGGACGAAGGATTCTGTGGCCATGGGAACAGCTTCCAAATCGCTATACCAGAACATGATTGGGGAAGGCGGAAACTGAGGAGATGATCTGAGGCCAAGGGCAGCTCTAGCTGGTCACTTCTCTCTCTCTCTCTCCACTGCAGGTCAACTGTAATGGCTTCACCATTGAAGACGAAGAGCTCTCTCATTTAGGATCGGCGATATTTCCTGAGTAGGTTGAGTGTGACTTTGTTTCTACTCTTTGCACTTAACACTAATTTAATTTTTACATAATCCACCTGACTGCATGTGGCAGACATGAAACTCCAAGTGAATTAAGACAGCTTTTTAATCTGCAAGATTTCAAAATATTTCCCCACACTTAAGGCTCAGAAGGCCGTAGTTAGCGGAGTGGTAGTGGTGACGTCCTGCCGGGCTGAGAACTGTCATTAGGAACATCTGATAGGGCGCATAGAAGGAACAGCCTGCACCCTGCTGAGAACACACTCTCTGCAGGCCTGTGGCTCTAGAAACCTCCTCCTTTCTAAGGCCCAAAGTGAGACGTTAATTGCTAATGCAAGAATTAGCTGTGGGTTTGGTAGAGAAATATGAGCTTCGTGTCCAGCTGCCGTTTCTGGAAAGTACCAGTACAAACCCTGAACAGTTTGGAGTCAAAGTAGTGAACTAGAGAAAAATTTCAAAAGAATTATCAGATTTTTTTTTTTCTTGACTGCAGGCATATTTGAATAATTTGAAAGGGTAGCTACTGGGCAAGTAGAGGTATTTATGGCTCTGCCCTTGTCGGAATGGGATTGCTGTAACGATGGGTCCCTGCTTCCGAGATGGAGCTAGGACACCTTCCTGCACCCCAAGTTGATCCATCCTGTGTGTTCACTCCCTCCCTGGGAAGGCTGCTGACTACATGATATGGGGGGTGGCCTTGGGGTTCTGTTGAACCTAGGAAGCTCTTTATGCTCCCCACTTGACACACCTGCTCCTGTGGTAAGTGTTTCCTGCTCCCTGACTGCAGGCATCAAGTGGGTCAGGAAGAAAAGAACCCAGCAGATCAGGAGCAGCTTTCCCAGGCCAACTTCAGCCCAAGAGACAGAAAGTACCAGTATTGTCCCTGAGGCCAAGGTGGGATCCACTGTGTGTTGAATTCCCATAGTGAGGACTGGAGTGCATCTTGGGAGACATTCTTTTAGATTTTCAAAGCTGGGAAGAGGAAGGAGGAGAGCAGGCACAGAGCCCTGTGAAGAAGGTGCCTCTGGACGCCCTCGGCTCTGCAGTGAACTGCCCTTGTTACAAACGTCAGTGTCAGAGGATGGCAGACGGTGCAGCCTCCTCCTTTCCCACATGGTGATCCCCTGCCCCGTCCAGTCTGTCCAGAAAGAGATAACCTCAAGTATATTCTCCGAGATGGTTCTAGAAACCACCTTCTCTTTTAGCGTGCACCCTTTCCGCACTTTGCTCAGCAGGTGTCGCAGGGCCTGACTCCTGGTGCATCCCTTCAGGAATCTTGGTGGGCTGGAGTGCAGGGTGGAGTCACATGTCTCTTCCCAAGGACAAAACCACAAGACCAAGGACTTGCTACCTATCTGTCTGAGAAGTCCGTTGCCTACTCCACTCAGACCTTGACAAATGGGAGGGAGGGAAGGGCCACTCTGTACCAGGACGGGCCACCCTGGGGCAGCACATCCTCAATTCAGAGACCCCTTTCCTTCTTTTAACCTTGGTCCAATAGGTTCTGGTCTCTTGGGGGTCAGGTGGGTAGTGCTGGTCCTCTAAGTGGTGGTACACATAGACATGCCCACAGGCGCATGAGCCCCAGTTTCCAGGCATTTTTAATTGGGGAAAAAATCCTCTCCAGCTGAAATCACATCCGTGTGTGATTTCAAAGGCGGCATTTGAGAGATCAAGCACTTGCCCCTGTAGTTCAGAAATTTCTGTTCTCAGAACTTTGACCTTCATATAATCAGAAAGCTCAAAGCACCTCGCCTAGGCGAGTCTCTCTCCTCGTCGCTGTCCCTGAAAAGCAGCCGAGCAGCGGGAGTGACTATGTCCCAATTTTCCAGATGCGGAGATCGAGGTGCTTCTCAGGGCCCTTGGGGGGATCACAGCCCTCCCTCCCCCAAGCAGCTGGCATTTCTCAACATCTGAAGGGAACATTCGAGAATCCATTTAGGAATAAAACAAATATGCAAAAGGCAGCCCCCGGTCTTGCAGTGTGTATATGTGGGGTAGCAGTCAGCTGTAGGTGCTGGAGTCCTGCATCTATCCAGAAGGAATATTTAGGATATTTGTTTTTTGTTTATAGCTTAGAGATCACTATCTTAAACTGAGGGTTTTGCTTTTCAATATGGTTAAAGAGATTAAGATGTTAGACATTGGGCTGGGGATGTAGCTCAGTTGGTAGAGAACTTCCCTAACATATGTGAAACCCTGGGTTCAGTCCCCAGCACTGCATAAACTTTATGTGGTGTCACACAGGAGGATCAGAAGTTCAAGGTCACCCTCAGCTACATAGCGAGTTCTAGACCAGCCTGGGATACAGGAGACCCTGTCACCAAAAACCAAAACCAACAAAGGTTAGATATAACTTGAAGTATATGGGGAACATCCTCTTAGAATAGTTTAAGTGAAATGTCTATATACTTTTAAATGTCTTACAAAGATTCAGTTCCTCCAACTCAGCAAACAGGTAGGCAGTGAATTGCTTAAACAGTCTGCCCATGACACTCAGAAAACTGGGTTTTCTCTTCTGATTGACAGTGTTGCATTAATGAATCACAGCTGTTGTCCCAATGTCATCGTAACCTACAAGGGGACCCTGGCGGAAGTCAGAGCTGTACAGGAAATCCACCCAGGAGAAGAGGTGAGTGGGCAGCCAGTGTGGCCACACAGTGGGGCCGTTCCTTGTGAAGGGTGGTGCAGACAGATCCACGCAGTGTCACCACCCACATGGGACTCCAGAGTCTAAACAGTATTGGTCCTCAGGACTTCCAGGGCTTCGCAGTCAGATTTGGGACCTGGATTGGCATCCCTTGTTGGGCCCGTGAGGACTTGTTATTTCCTTTGGTCAGACAGAAACAGGAACTAACACTGAGTTAAATTCTTAACAAGTGTTTCATGATTGTCCCACGGGTGGATAGTGAATTTTCCTCTTGCCCAGTACCCTGCCAAGCTCCAAGCACCACGGCCTGCCATAGCTGCTGGTCATCTTTAGTGACAGAACACCCAACAAAACGACTTAAGGAAGACAGGCTCTGGGTTCAAGGGTGCAGCCCTCCATGGTTAGAAGGCCTGGAAGACAGGCTCTGGGTTCAAGGGTGCAGCCCTCCATGGTCAGAAGGCCTGGTGGCAGGAGCTTGAGGTATCTGGTCACATGGCATCTGCCGCCAGGAATCAGAGAGGCGAACACGGACGCAGGTGCTCAGCTTGTTTTCTCAGGACTCCAGCCCCTGAGCTAACATCAATCAAATTTAGGGTGGGTCTTCCCACCTCAATTAATATAGAGACTTCCTCACAGAAATGCCCAAGGGCTTGTCTCCGAGGTGACTCTAGATCCTGTCCAGCTGACAGCCGACATTAACCATCATATTGCTTGAAAGAGAACAAGCCACCCAGCAGTAGGTGATGAGGCACCATCCCAGGTGACATGCTTGCATTTCAGGTCAGAGTCCGTTTTTAGGAGTGGAACTCAGGTGGCCAGGTACGTGCCCTGATCTGGGAAGTAGAGGCAGTTTGGGAGCAGGAGGTATCATCAGTTCTCACCTTAATGGAGGGAAATGGAACCCCATCACGTGCTCCCCCGACTACCTGCTCCCAGAGCCATTTTCCTTTCCAGTGCCAGGGTCACATGACCACCATATGAGCCCTGTCACCTTGGTAGGCTGGGTCTGCCTGAAGGGCTGTGCTGCTGCTCTGTGCTGTTAAGGAAATCTCTAGCGGTCACATGGATTTGTAGAGGCTTGTTTTCATGCTTTCTAGGTGAAATTTCAGTTGAATTGGCAATGCTGTTGGAAGGTGCTTGTTTATTTAAAAATTTAGGTATCATCAGTGCTAAAAGCTGATGCTTTGATTTTTCAAGGTTTTAACTGGTACACAGCTGACATACAGGTTCACCTTTCTGCCTTTGTAAAGCCAACATGAGGAGGGTTTGCAGCCAGGCTGCCTAGGTTTCTGAGTGGTTGGTGGAATGAGCCTGAGGCCTCTGTTAAAACAGACAGTTACTGTGAGGCAAAGTGGATGACTGACCCTGGCTCCTGCAAGCTGTCTGGAGGAGACGCGAGCTGCCCATCTCCTGGACAGGCTGAGCCCTGAACAGTGCTGGAGTGGCCTTTGGCGCCATCTTCTGGAACCTTCTGTGTGTTGCACTGAGTCCATAAGTCATATCGAGGCAATCAGGCTGCCTGTTGTGCTGCAGGGCAGAGCTGACCAGTGGGCATGCAGTCCCAGGCCATAGGTGACTCTGATTTGGAGAAGGTTATAGGCATATAACCTCGTGGGTTATGTGCCCTCCAGAGAGAAAGGAGCCAGTTCCTCTAGGCATCAGGTGCCAAGACATACCCTTGGGAGGGGGAGGCCTAGCTGCCACAGCCCCTGATGCTGTTCTGTTGGCCTACCTGCCTGGTGGGGCCGGTGGGGCCTGGCACGCCTGTAACTTTCTAGCAGATGTACCTGAATATGGGGACTAGCTGACAGTGCCATCCCCGTGAGTAGATGCTGGGCACTGCCTAACAGGCATGTGTATGCTATGGCCTGTTGACCACATGTGGCTGAGGACCCCAGTACAAAATTGTGACTTATTTAAAGCATTATGAAATTCACTGTGATTTTAGGCTGATTGCACTGAACTTTGTAGGTGCTAGAATGGCTGGACAAGCCTAGAAGGGCTAACCTTCCCGATGCTCCAAATCTTAGCTACAGACCTTGGTATTAAAGGAAGGCAGGGGGAGCTACTGAGCCCCGACCCAGTTCACTCCTGTACCCTGGCCCTCAGGATTGGAGCTGCAGCCGGGCGAGGCTACAGCAAAGTGTGTCCTAGAAGCTGTGTTGCCCACTCTGGCTTCTAGGCCACTCAGATGTACGTTCGCCATCTTGCTCTCCTGATGCTTGGTGGCAGGAAGATGAGCAGGAGAGTGTGGCCACGTTCTCCCTTGCACATGCCCAGCAAAGACAGCAACGAGAGCTGAGCCAGGTGCCATCCCAGGTGGGAAGTAAGAGGAACCTAAGGAGAAAGCAGGGCCCACCCCCAAGGCTAAGCCCTGAGCTGGCCCTGAGCCCAGTCAGGCCCTTGCCGCTGTCTCCGAGCCCAAGGACAGACCCATGGCCTGCTCTCTGGGAGAAAAGGATCCTTTCACCCTTCAGTTCCAGGGTTAGGGACTGAGCATACAGACTTTCTTGAACCATAAGGAGCTGGGCAGCATTCTACCCTCCTTCTGCTTCAGAAATCCAGTATATTAAAGTAAGCAGCCCAGCCATCCCTTAGTGGTGGCCCCCTTGTCCTCTGTCCCTGTAATCCTATGTCAGAGGTTTGCAAAGGCATGAGTGGGGTAGAGATTTAGTTCCTAAGGCAGATCGACACTCCCCTGTCCTCTCTTAGGTGTTCACCAGCTACATAGACCTGCTGTACCCAACGGAGGACAGGAATGACAGGCTAAGAGACTCCTACTTCTTCACCTGCCAGTGCCAGGAGTGTACCACAAAAGACAAGGTCAGTTCCCTCAGGGGGCAAGGGGGCGGGGCGCAGCCCATCCCAGGACCTCCGCTGTGAGCCGGCGCAGCCCCTTTCAACCTGTGTGACAAAGACAGGCAGAGGGGATGAAGACAGACGAGGCTCTGTTCAACCTGCTGCTCAGTTGGAACGTCCCCAGTAGACTGCAGACGCAGAAAGGATCTGCCAGATTTCCGTTTCTTGGAAAAAAGTGGCTGCTTGGGCTATGGAGTTAGCTTGTTCTTAAAGTACTTGCCCTATAAGCACAGTGACCTGCATTCCATCCCACAACCCATGTGAGAAAGACAAGCGAGAAGCAGGCTTGTAATGCCCAGCTCTGGGTAGGCAGAGACAGGACAGTCTCTGGGGATTACTAGGCAGCCAGGCCTGCTCGCTGAGCCTCCAAGCTGGTGTGAGACTTATCTCAGAAAGCAAGGTGGGGGCTGGGGAAATGACTCGGGGCAAGAGTGCAGGCTGTGCAAGCATGAAGACCTGAGTTCAAATCCCCGGTACCCGTGTACAAAGCCGGATGTGACTTCATCGACTGTAACTAGAGTGCTTGAGGGGTGGGCATGGGGGCCACGGAGACAGGAATGCTAGGACTTGCTCCTGACCAGCCTCGCTCCAGGCTCAGTGAGAGACCCTGCCTCAAGGGGATAAGGTGGAGAGGGACAGAGCAGGACACCTGATGTCCTCCTCTGGCCTGATTGTACATGGGCAAGGCCCCCTGCACACAGCCATGTGTGCATATACCACGTACACACCACACACACACACACACACACACACACACACACACACACACACACACACACACACACACACACACACACGCACGCACGCACGCACGCACGCATGCACGCACGCACGCAAGCACAAAGGGGAGGGAAAAGGCACTGGGAATCAGGTTTTCCCAGCTTGTCATCAGGCCCCACGTGGCCACAGTGTGGGTTTTTATGGCTAGCCTGACTCACTCTGATCTCTCCTGACTTTTTGACAGGTTGACACACACCAAATCACAGCAGATACACACTTGGGGTTCTGCCTGGGGAAGACAGCAGAAAATTCATGTTTATGGCTATGTAAAAACGGATGGAGTATTGGGATTCTTTCTGATCCAGTACCCGAGCCTCTGCCTCTGTGTGGGAAGAGGAATGATTTGAGGCTTCCCTGGGAGGGTTTGCCTCACACTGTGGATTCTCTCTCAGGACAAAGCCAAGGTGGAAATCCGGAAACTCAGCAGTCCCCCAAAGGCAGAAGCCATTCGAGACATGGTCAGATATGCGCGCAACGTCATTGAGGAATTCCGCAGGGCCAAGCACTACAAGTATATCCTTTACAGCTGTGCTGTGCGGACCCCCAGTCCTCACTGGCCGCGGCAGTGGGAAGCCAGGAACGGAGCATGAGGAGAGGGCATGTGTACGATTCTGAACAGAAGGGAGGGAGGTCTCTGGTGCCACGTGGGCAGACAGGTGGCCGGTGTTCAACTCTGGTGTTCATACTAGACTAGCTCTGTCAGAAGGCCACAGGGCAGACCATGTAGGCCTCTAGAGAGCCCTCATTTATTGGTGTTTTACTATAAGTAGGCACAGAGCTAAGAGCCCTGAAACCCAGCCCCTGCTGGCTACACAGACAGGCACGTAGGCAGGTAGTAACTTCTCCAGGGGCTCTTGGTGTCAGATCTAGGGTTCTGCCCCAGCTCTGCTGACCGCTGGAATCCGTGATCTCACTCTGTTCTCTAGTATTCTCTTGGGATTTGAAAAGAGACTGGATTTCTACCACAGAAGACAGAAATTAAAACCAGTGAAAGGAAATTACAGAAAAGCATATTCTTCCCTCCTCCCCTTCCTTCTCCAGTTCCTCCCCCTTCCCTACTTTCCTTCCCCCGCCTTCCCTTCCCTTCCTCTTCCTTCCCTCCTCCCCATCTCCATGTCTCTCTCTCCCCTTCTCCCCCTCAATCTAGGACCTTGCACATGGCAGGCAAATGCCCTACCACGGAGCTATACCCGAGCCTTTCTCCTTTCGCCTTTCACTTCTTAAAGAATAGTTTATCATCGGGTGTGGCGCATGCTGTTGTTAGTCCCAGCACTCGGGAGGCAGAGGCAGGCGGATCTTCCTGAGTTCAAGGCCACCCTGGTCTGTATAGTGAATTCCAGGACAGCTGGGGCTACAGGGAGACCCTGTCTCAAAAAGACAAAAAAAAAAAAAAAAAGGAAGTTTATTGCGTACACTGAAGAGGCTGGTGGGCCGGGTGGTCCCGGAGCCCCCTCTGCACCCCTTCTCCTTTTTCTCTTTTTATTTTGAGACATTTTCATTAAGTGGCCCAGGCTGGCACTGAACAACTAATGCAACCCAGGCAGGCCTTGAACTTGAAATCCTCCTGCCTCAGCCTCTTGAGTAGCAGTGGTGCAAGCCTGCACCACCAACATTTGAGAGGAAGCAGGGTTGCTTCCTGTGTTAGGAATGTATGAAAACCCCCCCGCCACACACACACACACACACACACACACACACACACACACACGCACACACACACACACACACACAAAAGGAGAAAACATCACTGTGGGAAACACAACTCCCTTAAAAATGCTGCCACTGAGATACTGAGACGGTCAGCATCCCTGAGATGGTCAGCGTCCCAGCCTGGATGAGAACTTGAACTGTCTTAAAAGGCAGTTCAAGTTCCTTTCCACTGTTTTTATCTGAACTGAGGGTCTGGCTAAACGTCTTCAGTTTGCATATGGCAAGTGAGGTCTTTGGATTTTCCCAATTTTTTTCTCCAAGAGAATTGTAATTCCGTGTGTGCTTTGCCCTTAGTTATTTACTTCCCCCCAGGTGGGGGGGTGAGTAGGTCCACCCTGCCTGGGAAGTGCCCAGCCGAAATGCCTGGCCTGTCCTTGACGCCACAGCACCCCCTAGTGAGCTGCTGGAGATCTGTGAGCTCAGCCAGGAGAAGATGAGCTCCGTGTTTGAGGACAGTAACGTGTACATGCTGCACATGATGTACCAGGCCATGGGTGTCTGCCTGTACATGCAGGACTGGGAAGGAGCCCTGAAATACGGACAGAAGATCATCAAGCCCTACAGGTGAGTGCGGTGGCTGCTCTGACCTGCCTGTGGATGGAACTGGGTGGTCTGGAACACACCTGGCACTGTGCTGTGTGGCACTGTGCTCTGCGGCACTGTGCTGTCTTCCTGTCCTGTGTTGGAGCTGGCTTGCCTAGAATAGCTGCTGCATCTCTCCACACACATCTGGGTGTAGGTCCAGGGCTCTGCTCCACTGTGGTCTAAGCCTCATCCCAAGGAGACGCCTCGGGAGGCAGAGTGAAGTGGCACAGGGGGCTTCCTGGGGCCTCATTCTGGATGGATGGTATTACAGAGCCATCAGTCTGTTTCTGTGCCCACCACCTCTTCTACCTTAAATGGTGCTTCTGACTTGCTAAGTGGGGGAGGGGGCTCAGAAGTCTGTTTTCCACTGGACTCACCCCATCCCCTTCTGCCTTTCCACACTGCAGCCCCAGCTTGAATTTGGCTGCTAGGACCACCGTGTTGACTGTGCTTATCAGTCTTCTCCGAGTGAACTAAAACAAGATGGAAACTTCCAATTTGTAGCAATGACTTAGTCACCAAAATGCCCCATGCTAGAGGGTTATCAAACATTAAATGGGTGACAAAGGAGATCATGGCGTTGTCATCTGCCTCCAGCGAGCCTCTCAGGCTGGGGCAAGGTGGAGCTGATTGCTGCAGACCTCCCCTGGTCCTGCACTTTAGGTATGGGGGGGTCTATTATGGAACAGCTGGCTCCAGAATATTCCAGATGTTTCTTGTAAGTCTTACAAGCCCTAAGAGGCCCCTCTGGTTCTTAGATTGGGGACTGTAAAGGTGGTGTTTGGTCTTAATTTCTCCCAGAATCACCATCATCGGTTACCCCACGGTGCCCTAGATAGCCAGCAGGGGGAGCCATGGGGAAACCAAGCTCTTCAACTCTGCTCTTGGGAAGCCCTAAACTGGCGACCTCTCCTCCTCCTTTGCCCTTGGAAGCATAAGGAAGCCCACCGTCCTCTGTGCAGGACTCAGGGAGAGAGGAACACAGGCAGCCAGATCGCAGCCCTGTGGCCAGCCACTGGCTCAGTAGGGCCTGGTGTGTTGGCCCCGTCCTCATCTTAGTGAGCCCCTCCTGCAGGCCTTACTCTTCCTATGCGTGTTCCCCGGGCCCTGGGCTTCCTCTAGGTAGCATGCCACCTCATGCCCAGGAATTCCATCTTCTGGACAGACATTTTCAGGATAGACAGGGTGGAGCAGACTGGCTTGTAATAAGCACCCCTTATACAAACACTTTCACCCACCAGCTAACTCCTAGGCTCCATTCCCAGGGAAATGACTCTTTCTTAGGCAAAGTCCATCAGGCAGACCTGAGTTCAGACCAAAGAGAAGACGACCTGGACTGTGCTGGAGAGTGGAAAAAAAGACTAAGAGAAATCAGGGGTGTCTTGCTTCAAGGCTTTAGGGTTTTGGTAAAACAACTCATATCATTGGTCATAGCAGAAAACTGGACTCTTCAGACACTGTGTGTTTATGTGCATGTGGGCATGCATGTATGTGAGCGTGTGTGTAATGTGCTGTCCCACTCATGGGAGGGAAGAGGCCTGATTGCTGCCCTTATAGAGCATTAGCTTTGATGTTTCCCTAGTGCCTTGCTTTAAGACCACTGAAATAGAAGGGCTTGGGCTGGGCATGAAGTTTTCTGTCCCTACATCCTCATACTCTGGGACCTGGGGTCAGGGGGGGCGGGGGGGAAGCCTGATCGCTGAAGAGAGCACTGGCATGTGCTCCGGGGCCCCCGGCACAATGGCCTGTTGTTTCTTTTGTTCTAGTAAGCACTACCCTGTGTACTCCCTCAACGTGGCGTCCATGTGGCTGAAGCTGGGAAGGCTGTACATGGGCCTGGGAAACAAAGCTGCTGGGGAGAAAGCCTTGAAGAAGGTGTGTTTGTGGCTACGGGCTGTGGGCTGGGGAAGGTCCAAGCAGTGACTCCAGATAAACACCTTCCCTTCTGGCCAGGAAGGCCAGTGGCTTCAGGAGCAGAGGGTGACCAGCTCTGAACCACCCTCTGGCCATGGCATTCAGATGGTAAATGATGTAGAGCCTACACTTGGTCTAACCCAGGCCCTCCGGGAAGGAAAGAAAAACACAGCTAGAGGACTGACCAGGACCACAAGCTCAGCCATGACAGCTTGAGGGGTACTGACCCTTCCTTGTGAAGTCACAGAAAAGGAGGGGAGTCATTGGCTGGGCCAGGAGACTTGGGAGAACAGATGTCAATTTGTCTCAAGATTGAGAATTGGGGGCCTGGTCTAAAATCAAGGAGGTGGATCTAGAGAGTTGCTCAGTGTTGGATGATGCCTGGGCAAGTTCTAAAGTGGACTTAACCATCCTCACCTATCTTTGAGAGTCAGCCACACCAGCCACCCCCCATACCAATACCCACACCAGCCCCCCTCCACCCACACCAGCCCCCCTCCAATAATTAGGTAGATTTTCCTGGTGGAGAATGCTTAAATAGGTTAATTCAGGAGCGTAGCATGCATGGGGGACCTTCCATCAAGTAGGGGTTTCCTTGAGTTGGAAGCTTTGGCCCCCAGTCATGCTGTGGAAGAGAAGCAAGACCCCCAGAGCATTTGCTGTCTGTGGGGTGTGTGTGTGTGTGTTGCACCTGCAAATGTGCGAGGATACATGTGCACTTGACTGGGCATGGAGACCAGAAGAAAATCTCGGGTGTTGTTTCTCAGGAGCTGCCCACAAGGTCTCTCACCGACCTGGAGTTAACCAATAAGCTCGAGCTGGATGGCCAGTATCCTGTCACTGCCTCCCAGTGCTGGGATTACAAGCATGTACCACCAAGCTAAGCTTTTTTACGTGGGTTGTGGGGTTAGAACTCAGAGCCTCAGACTTGCAAGACAAGTACTTTACTAACTGAGCTGTCACCCCAGCCCCTCTGTCCGTGTTTGACAGCACCGTACAGGAGCCAAGTCTTCCTCAAGAGATATGAACTCTCCTTGTCCTTTACCTGGAGGTTAACAGTGCAGAGTTAGTCTACTGATTTGCTTCTGTAAGAGACTGTTTAGAAGTACTGCACCGACAGACCCAGGGGCCAAGGTTTGTTTTCAGTCCCAATAGACTATTCAGAAAAGTGGGGTCAGGCCCCATATCCCAGATAGAAAGGTTGGGGCCTAGCCAGGATGAAGTATAAGATACATATATTTTCTGTTGACACCATGGGCTCTGTCACCTCAGAGAACATACCGATCGCCTTGGTGAAGGGGAGAAGCATAGCCAGTTGGGTCCCCATCGGTAGGTCTAGAAGTGTCTAGAATAGTGGGGCAAAAGGGTGTCATGAGATGAGGTCCTTTGTCCTGGGTAATTGTGCAGAATTACTATACCCAGTAGTGGAGACAGGATGGGTGGTTGGTTCACAGACCGTCTTGTCTCCTTGGTGGGTTGAGAATGAGATCGAGAGGTGCAGTCTGCCTGTCTCACCTCGAAGCTGTGCCATCCAGCGCGGACTCGTGCTGGGCAGGATGCAGGCGGCAGGGGTGGTGTGCTGGGCTCACCTACCCCATGTCTCGCTCTTTCCCAGGCCATTGCCATTATGGAAGTAGCTCATGGCAAGGACCATCCATACATCTCTGAGATCAAGCAGGAGATTGAGAGCCACTGACTATGCTGCTGTTCCGAGTCATTCAGAAACCTCCCGGGATTTAAGTATCACCAGCCTCAGAGGTCACTCCATTTCTGCAAACTTGTTAGAGTGCTGACACTAAGTCTTGCCCATGCCATGTGCCTGGTTGGTCTTCATCTCCGACCCTCATACTAATGTCCAGTGCTTTCTGTTTTTCTAAGAGGTCGTGGCGTGGTTTCATGTATTTATAATGTACTTTGGGCAGATGGAATTTTTAAATGCAGTTAGTTTTCCATCCATGCTGCTGGAATGTTCTGCACAAAGTTGAATGATGAAAGAATAAAGGAGAGACAGTGCTTGAGGCTTGGTTTCTTGTGTCTGTGGAGGTGGGAGCCCTTCATCATGCTGTGCGCCCACTTCTGTTCCCAGGAGTGCGGTTGGGTATCTTCAGTCTACAGCTCCTTCCACAGAACAGTGGCTCTGGAGGAAGACAGCAGGCAGGAGGGAAGGTGCGAGGGCAGAGAAGTGTCTGGTGGAACCCGCTGCTGGGGTGCCTCCCATCCCCACCCCCGCAGGAGGACCTGGCCTTTCCAGGCTCTCCCTAGTGCCCTCCCAAGATACTTAGGGCATGCTTCACTGTCCTGTCTTTTACCCATCTCTCACTCCACTGACTGTTCTCTGGTCAGTACTCTCCTTTTTTGGAGAATAGGGGTAAGCTTGGGAAGGGAAAAAAAATTCCTTACCAACCTTGTGTTGTAAGCAAACACTGGTCTCTACTCCCACACAAGGAGGGAATCCAGCTCTTTCCAGCCAAGCAGCCTAGACAGCAACAACCCAGAAACTGTTTGTTAGCAACCTCTCCCCAGAAGAGTCCAGCAGGCGCCCAAGAGAGTCTCTAGTACTCCAAAGAGAGGGCTTCCCTGTCACGTAAAGGCTGGTAGTTTCTCTCTGGTCCTCTTGGTCACCATCAGAAGACTGCTTGAACAACTGTAGCTGTCTGTGATGTGTTCCCCCCCTCCCTCACCTGGACACAGACATCTAGAAGAATGCATTCTCTTGGGTCGTCATTTAGCAAGCATCTACAGCGTGCAGAGAAAGACAAGACTGCGTCTTAATTTCAGTGTTGGGTGTAGTGTTCGAAGAGCACTGATTTACTGCCATGTGGCATCCCAGCAGTCAGGAGGAGAGGCAGGTGGATCTCTGTTAGATCAAAGCCAGCCTGGTCTACATAGTGAGTTCCAGCCAGCTGGAACTACAGGGAGATTCTCTCTTCCCCAGAAAAACCTAACTTAGTATATTCAGTGGCTAAGCCCCAAATGAGCTTAGGGTACTAGCTATAAAGGTTTAATTTATCAGTAAATTAAAATAACACAGCCTGCCCTGGAGGTGAAGTCTGTAAATGATGCTTGGTAAAGTTTGTTTTTCCCAAATACCCTGGGACAAAGGCAGGATGGTCCTGACGTGACACATGTCATGATTTTGTAACCTGCTTCTCTGACTTAACTGTGTGCAACTCTTCGTTTCTGCACCTAGATTTTTCTTGTTCTTTTCAGAGGTGAGAATTCTGTGCAGAACGCAGAGGCCTTCATCCCCTCGGGACACTCCTGTTTGTGGACCTGTGGTTTCCCCGGTGTGATGGTCTTATGAACAATGCCACATGATCACCTTTATTATTTTTCTTTCTGACACGGGGTGTCCCTGTAGCCCCATCTGGCCTGGAACTCACTACATAGACCTGGCTGGTCTCAATTTCAGGAGGTCTGCCTGCCTTTGCCTCCTGAGTGCTGGGATTAAAGGTGTGTGCTACCACCTTAAACATAACCCTGCTTCTGCACATGGGGAGGGGATTCCTGGAGATGTAATTTCAAGGTCAGATAGGACATTGTTTAAAATTTTTGAATAGACATGACTATTTCCTTTATAAAATAATGTTTTCTCTTTAATATGGTATCAATGCCAAAATTTTTTAGTCAGCCTAACATGTGCAATGTTTTATGCGCATTATACTAACGTGGGGCATTTTTACATATATTTAGAAACTATTGTGTTTGTGTAAATGGATACTCATGGCTGAGATGTTTCTGCTCATGTCTCTGGTAACAAATGTGTGGGGTTTTCTCACAGCAGCTAACCCCACACTCTGCTCAGTCAGGGCCAAATTGTGTATATGGAAGGGGCTTGGTCCCCTGGGACTGCCTTCACTTTAGATGCTGGTCATCAGGACATCACCCCACTTCCATGTGGCCTGATCACACAGTCCAGGGGTTGCCATAACTGCATCTGTGATTGTGCCTGGTAACTGGCCACAGTGGCTCACTGCAAGGTCCTTCTTTGACACTATTCTGACATTCATTATGAAGGACACAGAGGGACAAGCAGTTGACAAGGGAGGTCTGGAAAGTTCTGAGCACAGGGGCCCCCTCCATACTGCCCTCAAAGTGCTTACTGTGTCAGTTCTCTGGACACCACCGTTTGGGGATTTTTGATGGAAGTTCCATTACACAAGCAGTTAGCAATTATCTCCAACCTCAGAGGTTGAAGTATGGAGCTCATAATTGGAGCTCCTTAGGGGTCTGCAAAGAATTACCTTGCCAGGGCTGGGGAGAGATGGCTTGGTGCTTGCCACACAAGAGTGAGCCTAGAGTTTAGATCCCCAGAACCCACATAAAAGCCAGGTGGGCATGGCGGCAGATGGGCATCTCTGGAGCATCTGGCAAACCACACTAGCTGAGTCAGCACACTCTGGGTTCCAGCAAGAGGCTCTACTTCAATCTATAAGGAGGAGGGTGGCTGAAGAAGACACCTGACATCAACCTCAGGCCTCCACACACACCTGCACACTACACAGGCATACACACACACAGGAATACATATACATACATGCACTCACACCACACACATATATATGAGGGGGGCAGGCCACATTATAGCAAAAGCAGGCCAGGGAGAATCTCAGTGTAGAGTGTTTTCCTGGAACAAAGGAAACACCATTTCCCTCCCATCACTTCTATTTCTGAGGAAATCCCAGGGCTTTTGGAGCTGTGTGCCAGGAACCGGAGACCTGAACAAATGCCTTCCTAGGATCCTGCCCTGACCGCTGCCCATTTTGCTGTTTCTTCATGTTTTCTACAACATAAGAGCTCAAAGTGTGTTGGGAACTCACCCTTGCCAAAAATACTTTCTCCCTGGTCACCCACCGTTTTCTACGACACTTGGGCAAAGGAAGATTGTTTTCCATCCGTCAGTAAATAGAAACAGTTAACCTAAGTCTTCGGTGTATCTGGAATTGTTTAACATCTTAGTTTTGTTTTTTGTTGCTGTGAAAAAAATACCCTGACAGAAAGCAACTCAGGGGAGAAGGGCTTATTTTGGCTCACAGTTCCAGAGGGACACAGTCCACTGGCAGGGAAGGCATGGTGGTAGCAGCAGGAGGCTGGAAGATCACACTGCATCCTCACTCAGGAAGCAGAGAGAAAGAGACCCCCGGTGACGTACTTCCTCCAGCAAGGGTCCATAACCTCCCAAAACAGTACCAGTTGGGGACCTTGTGTTCAAACACACGAGCCTGTGGGAGACATTTTATATTCAAGCCCACAACATTTAATTAACTTAATTACTTTATCAGGTAACCAATTCTATACCTCAATCCATTTTTAAAAGATTGTGTTATGTGTGCGTCTCTATGTCTGATTGTGGGTATATGCATATGAACGCAGTGCCCACAGAGATCAGAAGAGGGCGTCAGATCCACTAGAGTTGAAGTTACAAGAGGTTTTGAACTGCACAATGTGGAAGCTGGGAACCAAATTCAGGTCTTCTGCAAGAGCAGCCAGTACTCTTAACTGCTGTGCCATCTCTCCAGACCAATTGGTTTTTAAAAACAAAAGGCAGGCAGGTTTTCCTGGAGACCCTTGGCTATGAAGATAATTTTAACACAGAGGATGCAGCAGGGCTTGGGAGACTTTGCTCACGTAGCAAAGTGAGGACTTGAGTTCAATCCCCAGAACACACATACTAAAAATGAGTGTGGTGGCACATGCTTGTAATCCCAGTGGTGGGAGGTAGAGACAGAAGAATACCAGGACTGCTGGCCAGCCAGCCTGGTCAGCAAGCCTCAGGCCAGTGAGACACTGTCTCAAAATACAAGGAAATGCCACTCAAGGTTGGCCTCTGATCTCCACATGCACGTGCACACACATGAACATGCACTCACACATATGTGCACCCACACAAACATGCACATACACAAAATAAGGGCTGCAAGGGTGTCAAGTCTTGCCAAATATATGTTGTAGGAAAGATTTAGCCATTTTCTCTGAAAAAAAAAAAGTTTATTGTGTATGGAAATCAATAGATATCTTTTACAAAAAAAGGTTAGAATAAAGTTCTCACATTTGTAAAGGCACATAGGAGACATTTTACAGCAATGACAGAACAGAGACGACATCCTTTACAACCAATATCTAAATAAGACTGTAAAAACAGGAAACAGTGCAAAAAATACTGTTGAAGTCAGCTCACTACACCTCAGAACTGTGTAAGAGCTGGCAAGCATAAGCTTATTGACTGACATACAACAGCCCAGGAGATCATGCATAGCTTTATTTAAGGCTTTTTATATTATTAAATTGATGGGAGGTCTATACGAAAGTGGAGTCGACCTGGCTATTGATCAGAGCACTCCCCGACATAGGGAATGTCTTTCCGCCTTCTCCATCCTTGCCCAGTTTGCAACGGCAGCTTGACAGCAAAGAGGGCTGGCTTCCATCTTCACAGTAGGAAGTGTCTGCCATGGGGAGGAGACTGTTTGGGAATCCTGAGTTCCAACCTGGAATCCATTTCTTACAACAACAATATAGTATATGCCAGGCCACAAAAGCCGAGCAGATCCAACACAGCCCTGGATTCTGGCCATGATGGAGGTCTGTAGGCTTCTGTGGGCTGACCCCCAAACCCTAAAGCAAAAAAATGGTTTCTAAGTGGGGCGGGTTCCTCTGTACATCATTTCAAAATAAGATGTATTGAATGTCAATTATTTTGAAGGAGACCAAAAATTCACAACATCTGACAAAACACAGAACCAAAAAAAAAAAGCATCAAAATCCCAAATGAGGGAGGAGCACTAGTCAATGAGACAAACTAGAGTAGCTTGTTATTTGATGTAACACAGTCACCCAAGGTTATACATTTAATAGTCATCTGCATATGTAAACCGCTTCCCCGCCCCCACTTAAAGTGTCCTCAGCCAGGTCAGCTGACCCCTGAAGGAATGAAGGGCATACACTAGAAATCATCTCTGATGAAGAGTAACCTCATCTCTGAAAGGATATGGTTACAGAACCTTCTTGGCAGTGGTAAGAAACTAAAACAAATTGCAATAAGATTTTAGGACATTCAAGCTGAAATAAAATGGCTCCGAAGGACAGTTTTCCGTTCCATGCTGAAGGCATTTACTACCTAACACTGCAGCTGGGGGGGGGGGGGCCCTGAGAAGTGCCAGGAACAACGGACACCCCTGTCCTCAGCCACCTGGCTACACTCAAAGAAGCATTCCTGAAGTGAGCAAAAGGTTCCACCCAAAGGTGAGAAAGAAGCCAGTCTGAACTGCTCCACTTCCTTCTCTAAACCTATAAGGTGGAGTTTGTTTCCCTAAAGGAAGAGGAAGAAACTTAGACAGACCGAGGGGTTGGATGGATAGCATCATAGTTAACAGTGTATCGATCACTGCACACCCCTCGGGGCTCCAGAGCGGCCCCAAAATGTATGTGTCCCACCAGGTGGCAACTACAGAGCAGTTGTGAAGGAAATAATAGAGCAAGCCAGAAACAGGTTACCACACCAAATGCTGCTGAAGTCACCTACGGTGATTATTTTCAATAGGACTGAGGGACAGTTTTATGGCCAAAGGAAGAAAAAGCAGTGAGGGCTGCTTCCTGGTGCCAGAAGCCTTCCGCCGCTTTCATTCTGGTTATTTGAACTTCCCAGAACACGTTTTTTGAAGATATGGAACTTGTGTTTGTCAACTTGACACAACAAACTAGTCACCTGGGAAGAGGGACCTCAGCTGAGGAACTTCCTCCATCAGACTGGCTGTGGTCGTGTCTGTGGGGCATTTTCCTAATTGCTAATTGGTGTCGGAGGACCCGGCACTGTGGGCGGTGCCATCCCTGGGCAGGTGGCCTGGGCTGTGTAAGAAAAGTAGCTGGGCAAGCCAGGGGGAGCAAGCCAGTGAGCAGCGCTCCTCCATGGTCCCTGCTTCAGCTCCTGCCTCCAGGACTTTCCTCAAAGATGGACTGCTTTGGAAGGGTAAGATGAAATAAACCCTTTCCTCCCCAAGTGCTTTTGGTCATGGTGTCACAGCAACAGAAAGCTAACTAAGAACCTCTGTCTTTGTTAAATTAAAATTAAGGCTTCCTAGGCGGGTATTTTAGAGAGGTTTAAGACTTCTCAGGCAGATTTAACTCTTGTAAGGGTTTTGTGAACAGGTAGGTAAAGAAAAGGAAAAGTAAGCTGCAGAGGGCTGATCCACGAAGCTAGTGAGCAAGCCTGGAAGGTCAGCAGAGTCCTGAGCAAACAAAGTGCCCTGGAACGAAGGCGGTAACATCTCAAACGATGCCATTAGCATCCCCGACGCAACACCAGCGGGCACAACACTTCGGGGCTTTGTGCTTTGAATGGTCATGACTTGTACCAGGGTTCATGATGACTAACTGTGGAAGGCCTGTGCATGGGCCAAACCCTCTCCTCACAAGCTACAAGGCAATGCAGGCTGCCGATGGCAGGGCAAGAAGACTCTAGAGCACACAAGGACCACACCTTAGAGTCCACGGCAGGCCAGAGAGCTAGGTGCTGACATGGGTCCCAGCACTGTAGCACCATGTTTCCAATTCTAACATCACTGCAGGGTTCAAAAAAGTGTGTATCCAATGACTATTTTGGTAGGAACTTCAGGGCTGACCTAGCCCCTCCTATCCATGTACAGCATATCTGTGGACAAGCTTTGGCACCTTTTAGAAAGGCTGATCCCGCTGCCAGAATACAGCAGAAGATTCACTCTCTACACAGTGACCTGTCACATTGAGGCTGCCATGAACTCCAGCCCTTCTGCCTGGCAACTAAATGTCCTTCACTTGACCTCTAAAACGGGGAGGCTGAACAAACTCTGAACAGCAGGAAGGCTGACTGCCTTCTACGACACCAAACAGGATGCATTATCCGGTCTATGAGACTGAAGGATGCCAGATCCCCAGAACCCAGCTCACGACAGGTTAAGCATGAATGTCTTAGCGTGAATTTGAGAAAGAGGACGCACTATATTAAGCTAAAGAGGCTAAGGAGGGCAGGCCACTGGATAAAAACACACATCGCCTGAGTTTAAAATGGAAACATAGAAGCCAAGAGTGGGAGAGAAAGGGTGAGCCAGTGGTGCAGCGTCACAGCTCCCCCACAATAACTGATGTTTGGACAACCCACTGGGGTTGGCAGCATGTGACTGAGTATACCCTTCCCCTCCCCCAGACATGCAGATACTACCTCCAACAGATGAACCTGTAAGGGTCTTCTACCCCAAAGTACTCCAGAGGTCAAGAGAAAAGCTCCATTCTGTGTCCCTCCTCACTTAGACATCTCCCCCAAAGGGCTAACGAGAACTCAGTCCACCTTATAGAGCCAACTAGTCTGTCACTCATCAAATTGTAGGTCACTGGAGAACACTCAGTTTCCACAGCGGACCCAAGTCTCCCGTCTGGAAGCTAAGGGAGCCGGTACTGTTCACAGAAGGGAACGCTGAATGGGTCATGAAAACAGTAGCAAAATCTTTGGTAAAATGGGGAAACGGTTCCACAAAGGGCTGCCTCAGGAGTCCAACAGTAATGACTTGGCTCTTCAGGGAATTTCTTACTCTAAGAAGCCCCACAGAGTTAGTACTAGCGTGGGTCAGAGCCAATCGTATTCCTTGAGTTTATTCTAGAATGCCCTGGTAGTCTCGTCTATTCCACCTCAAGCAATAGACACATTTTCCCCAAATGGAAATCAGTCACTAAATGTGCTGTTCCCATCAGTCATGCGTCTATAAGTGGGAGAGGGATTAGAAGGCGTGGTCTGCTTGTTGCCTGAGGACACCTTTGGGACCCATGAATAATGGCTGGACTGAGGTCAGCTGATACAGACCAATAAACTAGTGCCTTGGAAGAGGGTAACTGAAGAGCCCGTAGCAGCACGTCTGTCAGTGCAACCTGTCAGCATGAAGGGTGCACTGTGACCTCTGCAGAGGACAACCTCCAAGCCCTAGACGGTTCATCACAGAGCAGAGCAAGGTCGCCACAGTTAGACCCTTCTGTGTCCGTGAGTCCTTAGTTGGAGAAAAGACACACAGTGTTGAGATCCGTACTGCATCAAAGAAGAAACAAACTAGATATTAGGTCAATTTGTATGAAGTTTCTCTAGTCACAGAAAATATCCTCCATTGCTGGAAATTCAACATGAGTCAAGCGATATTAAACTGAAAAATATAGAAAAGTAATTGGCAGAATAAAAAATGCTAACCTCCCCTATCCACTGGAGATTGAAATGGAGAGCCAAAGTAGAGCTTAGAAGCAGGTGGTTGTGTTCCCCAGGGCTGACTCCAGGATGTACAAAGACCCTCCATCCAGACCAATGGGGTTTGCCAGAGTAAGCCCAAGACTTGGGGGCAGTGGGGGGGGCTCAATTATAATCAAAGGTTGTAACAGTAAAGTCTCCCAAAATAGACACCTGAAATCCAAACTCAATATATGCCACATGGAGATGGCTTCACCTTCCCTGATATTTTGTGGCTCAGCTCCAAATGATCAGTTCATTTGTCTTCACACATAAAAATCCATTGACGCCTGACATCCCTGTCTAACGCTGTTCTTGCCCCCTCTACTTCCTACAGGGAAGCAGCTGTGTACAGATGTGTAGGCAACCCGGGCAAGCTCCCTGGAATTCCTACTCAAGGTGGTATTGCCCTGGAGCCCTGCAAGACCAGATGTAGCTCCGCAGGCCGCTCCCTGGCTTTGTTATGGTTCACCTCACCATCTTAAGGATGAAGACACGGAATGTAACAGCCAGGATGCAGAGACCCACGAACAAGGGCAAACACTGGACCAACAAATGTGTGAGGGAAAGACACAACACACAATTGGAAAACCTCAAAATCAGGGGCTAGTGAACAGATGACCGCTTTCTGTGAGATAGCATCTTTTATTTGCCCCTGTTTTAATTTTCTACCCCTTCAAATCCAAACAGCAGCAATCGGCCCTGACAGCTCCAGCTTCAGACTTGATACATTGTCAGGAACTCATTCCAAAAGCTCTAACTAGATAACTAATTTAATATACTTTGCTTCAAGGTTTATTCCTTGGCTTGCTTCCCAGATACAAAGCATCTCTGGGCAATTATTGTGCAGATGCCACTGAAAGGACTTTAAATGGCAGCTGATAATTTAACAGGAGATGCACAGCACTTGGAGATAGGAACAGAAAACGTGCGGAAGAGCCAGAAGCGGCGGTTTTAAAAAATGAAATATGTGGGAGAACTTTTAAATGTTCTCCTTAAATGTTTCCTTTGGGTTCAATATGTGTTGGCTCGGAAGCTGGATATTCAAACTACTTCTTCCCTGTACCTTGTGCGTTTATGAATATTCTGCTAGCAACAGCCTGTGAGTGATGAGCTCAAAAAGGCATCAGATCTCCTCGCTGCCCATGTGAGACATACAAACACACTGAGGCTTAGAGATAAAAGGCAAATGTTGACATTCTTCATGACACAATAAACCAGTAAGTGCCACCAGCTGCTAGGAAATCCCAAACAGGAAAACAGGAAAAATCTCCAAGAAAATTAAACGATACTTTTTTTCCTTCTCAACGAGCTTTTCCGTATCATTGAAAATACCTATGTCAGAATCCATGCCAGGGTTCCAGATCCACAAAGCTCATTCCCAGCTACCCTTCCTTGACTCACTCCTCAGCCTAGAGGAGGAAGGAGGTGAAAGCTCCCATCTCCAGATTCTGAGTCCACAGATCAACATCAGCACCGGCACCATCCTGGCCCAGGGGGAAGACGGGCTGGCTCATCTTCCAGAGGTGGGAATCTGCTGTCATAAGCATCTATCCTTATATGGGGATGGGGAGGTACAATAGCATGCTCTTTCTGGTTCATCTTTTCCACTCAGGGGAAGAAGACACATGGAAGACCCAACAGTTTCACAAAACCACAATTAAAAAGTTATATTCAGGAAAAAGTAGACATAGAAAGTAAATTGGGCTTCAACTTGAGGGTAGTTGACACCATGACCAGAGGGGGGGTTGCACAGAGAAAAAGAAGGTAGTGGAGGACTTCGCAAGACATAATCTACAAGCATCCAGCATGCGGGCCAAGCAAGGCCGAGTGTGGCGGTGCATAATCCCAGCACTTAGGAGGTAGAGGCAGCTACACAGTAGTTCAAGGTCAGCTTGGGCTATGTGAGACCCTGCCTCAAAACAACATAAAACAAAATAATGACATCTTGTCAGCCAAAGCATGGAACAGCTAACAAAGTGGGGCCGACACAGGGTATGACTCCTGGCCAGGGCCCTTCTACCTACGTGCCACACAGCTCTCAGACAGCAGTTAACTCAGTGTGTCTCTTGTGAACCTTTTAACAATTCAGTGATTGACAAAAACAGAATACACCCCAAACCTTGACCTGTAAGTCCCCACCACATTCAACATACTCAGTCAAGAATTCACACCAAGGCCCCACCCACCTCTAGTCCTGGTCCATTATTCTACCTCAATCAGGCCGAGCTGTGCAGATGACCTGGTCCAAGGCCACCAGTCTGGATATTGGAAGCACACAGGGAGAAAACAACAGATACACAGTGTACAGTCCCAGCACCACACTGACTTCCAGACCCAGAATAAGAAACAAGCAAAGTAGACTAAGACGGCATTACTGTCCTTCAAAGAGAGCATGTTCCCTGCCCCAGGCTTAGGGAGAGGGCTTATTGAGGGTGCCGACAGAGCTAGGGAGCGGAGAAACTGTCCAGCAAGGCGAATGGAGCCACAGTGTAAGAGAACGAAGTTTCTTCCTATGGGAAAGGATCTTGTCTCTTTTTCTTTATTTCAGGATGAATTCTTTCTTATCATTTTTGATTAGAGAGAAATCTGAGCTGGAGTTCAGGAACATTACAAATCTGACTGCAATTTCACTAGAGATGTGTTCCCTTGCCCCTCCGTGCCCACAACGCCCCTGAGTCCACCTTCCTCTCATGGCTTACAGTGCAGATCAGTCATCATAAGGTTCAAATGAAAAGCACTATATTATTGTGAAAAACTGCATTATAATAACTCACAAAAGTTATTCCAAAGAGGAAAAAAATAAATTATCTCATATAAAATAATACATGATGTTTGTAAGTAACTCTGGCTTCTGCCTGCTGCCAGCCATCAGGCCAGCTGGGGTGGCAGATGTTGTCTGGAGGTGGCGCCCCCCCCACCCCGGGATGGCGCTGGGTCCTTCCTCTAGGAGCTGGATCTGGGAGATCAAATCAGTCTGGAGTTCTGGAGGAACTGGATAAGAACTTGGTAGACGAACTTGTACTGCGCAATGGTCTGGATCATAAACATCCTCTGCTCCCTGAGGAACCGCAGCATGGTGGGCACTTCCACCTTCTACACAGAAAGAGAAGGGCACACAGCCTGAGACACGGTGCTTCTCCTGGACTGCCCCTCCTTCATGAGGCCTCTGCCCCGGCCCGTGAACAGAAAGGAAAAAAGCTAAGGCTCTGCCCCTGTGAGGTTTGAGGGATCATTTCTATGCCAGCAATCGGAGAACCTGGTCGCTGGTATCACAGGTGTGCTGCGCTCACGTGGCGGTCAGAGGTCAGCCTTGGGTGTCTTCCTTTATCACTTTCCACCTTGTTTATTAAGACAGACTCTCTCACTGTCCTGGAATTCAAGTGGTAAGTCTGGACTGGCCACGGCACTCCAGGGATCTTCCTGTCTGCCTCCCCAGTGCTGGGACTGCAAGAGCTCACCAGGACTCCTTTCTTGGGAGCTGGGGATTGAACTCAAGTCCTCATGTTTACATGGAAAACGCTGTACCCCATGAGCCACCTCCCCAGTCCTGCTAAGACTGTGACCCTCTACTGTGCTCAGTCCCACCATGCCTCAGCATGGGGTCAAAGGCATCTCTGGTTCTGTTCCTTGTCTTTCTGGATTTATTACAGAGAGAGAGAGACAGAGACAGAGAGAGACAGAGAGACAGAGAGAGGGAGGGAGGGAGGGGGAGGGAGGGAGAGAGGGAGAGAGGGAGGCTGGTAGCTCTTAGCACATGTGTACACATGTGAGCAAACTCATAGTCCTTGTGTGTGGGCCATCATCACAGTTACTAAAGTTGGATCATGTAGAAACTTCCATACGGGAAAGAGAGAGAGAGGTGTTGAATCCTATGGAACTGGAGTTGCAGGTAGTTGTGGGCTGTTGGATGTAGGTGCTGGCAACTGAAGCTGAGTCCCCTGTAAGAACAGTGCTCTTAGCTGCTGAGTCACCTTTCCAGCTGAAGTTTCCTTTTAAGTAAGGATGGTAATGTTTGCCTTGAACAGTGTGGCCCAGCCCAGTACACTTTTCTCAGGAGTAACACAGGGGTGTGAACATCATCGACATCAGGATGAAATGACAACATGGGCATGGAGCACTTGGTGATATACATAACTCATGCTATCAACACACATGCTATCGATACAGCTGTGCATCCTGTCTTACTGTAGGACAGCAGGTACCAACAGGAGACATATTTAAGTTTAAACTTAAAAATCCCACAGCACATTCTCTGAACCTCAGTTATGTTTGCTTTTAATCAAGAACATCTTGAGTATTAAACGAGATTGCTCTTGTGTGGCTTCTTTGAGAACAGGGCTCTTTTGAATGGAAGGAAATCAATGTGGTGGGTCCCCATTGCTTGAACAAACCTCAGGCTGTCCAAAGACCCCTCAGCCTCACCACGTCCATCCTCCCAGACCAGCGGGGCACGCACGTCTGCAGCACCCGTGGGCTGTGAGGCCATGGCACCTGGCCATACTCAGTCTGCTCTGTGAACTCTGAACCCACGATAATGACATCCGTGAGGTTATTCAGGGCTGAGCTGATTTTCTCCTCCTCTTCCACTACCTCCATCACCTCCACTATAACCACTGGTTCACAAGTGCCTCTTGGTGTGTGTGGGAGCAGGGCAGACTACCTCTGACACTCCAAGACCAGCAGCACAGGTCACAGCGAGGCGCTGCAGAGCAGCTGGACAGACTGTAACCCTCTCTACCGCACAGATACCAACCCCACTGCAGGAATCTTCCTTTCACCTCTTCATGTTCAACTTTTCTGTGTTAAGAATTACACAAGAAGGAGCTGGAGAGACAGATCAGGAGTCAAGAGCGCTGGCTGCTCTTGCAGAGGACCCGGATTCGATTCCCAGCACTCACATGGCGGCTAACAACTGTCCACAACTCCAGTTCCAGGGGATCCGACACCTTCTTCTGACCTCTTCAGGCATTGCATGCACATGTGCACTTACATACATGCAGACAATAATTCATATACATAAAATAAAAATAATAAATAAAATATAAAAAAAGAATTAGACACCAGGCTGCATAATGGCTCAGTAGTGAGGAGCACTTCCTGTTTTTCCAGGACCTGAGTTCAGCTCCCAGCACCCACATGGTGGCTCCCACTACCTGTAAGTCCAGTTCTGGGGATCTGATGCCCTCTTCTGGTCTCCACAGGCACTGTACTCAAGTACAAACCCACATGCACACATACATAATTTAAAACAAAAAATTTTAAAAGGAACGAGAAAGAGGGAAAGTGCAGGAGAAAGCAAAGCTACCTCACCGACACGGACACTGTCAGAGTTCTAGACTGAAACACAATCTGTGCAACCCCGGCTGTCAGGAAAGGCAGGTGAGTTTGGAGGGAGGAAAACAGGACACAACATTCTCCATTTACTTACCGGAAGTCTTAAGGAACAGACTAAACATGCTCTACTCTTCTCCTGAGACGGGGACAGGAACCTGACCAGCCTGAAGAGTGAGGAGCAGAGCGGAGACTGTTTTCCCCTCTCCATCTACCAAGAGTAACAATGGGAAAAAGGACAGATCCCAGCCACAGTCCCAGAACTCATTTGAAAAGGAAAGCAGCCAGGTGTGGTGGCCTGAACTCAGAATCGCAGCACTGGGGAGGAGGACACAGGAGGGTCCGGGGCTCTCCAACCAGCCAGCCTCGCCTACTGTGGCAGACTCCAGACCAATGGGAGATCCTGTCTCACAAAGCAAGGTGGATGGTGTCTAGGAATGACAGCTGAGGTAGACCTCTGGCCTACACACACCTGCACACAGCACATGTGCACCCCCCCCAGACATAAAACAATAGAGAGATGGAGACAGAAGCCAGAACCACGCACTTCATTATGTTCCAGGCAGTAGATCATCAGCTCCGAAAGAATGACCACGCCAGTCCTTCCCACGCCTGCGCTGCAGTGCACAATGATGGGCGGGTGCCTGGTCTTGGAGCCTTCCAGCATGCTGTTAGTGTGGCGACGGACTGACTGGATCTCCTCCAGGTAGGCTGCAGGACAAAATGCAAATCTTGTCACCCAAGTGTCACTGGGCTTTGCATAGAAGGGAGCAGGAGGCAGGAGGACCTGATGGTGAATCTTTTGTTTTTCTGCGATAATAATAATTTGCAATTCTTAGAAGACGCTAATTATTTGGCTGGTACCTGCTGTAACATCCTGGATCCAGAAAAGACCAGCTGGGAGTCAATTAGTCCACAGGAGAATTTGTTCTTTAAATAGTTCTTTTTTAAAAATTAAATTCTGTTTCCCCTCTGCAAATCCCTAAGTCCCCCAAGCAGATGATTCTAGACATTACTTACAGCATTTCCTACTATTAACAGACTGGGATCAGAACAGCCGCTAAGTCCCCTTGAAATGCCCGCCTGTCAGAGCCAATTTCTGCTGGGGAGCGAGCAGCCAGCCATCTGCCCCTTCCCCTTTCTCCTCCTCACCGAACGAGTGAATGTCAACCGAGGCTTGACTTCATTTTCAGATCTGAAGAGCAGACTTTGGGGAATGTGCTCTCCAGCACCAATTCCATGAACCGTTGCTTGTGAAGGCAGCATGTCTGTGGGGTGGAGGGTTTGAGACACACCCTCACCCTCCAGCAGCTGCGAGTGCAACAGGGCCACACAAAGGTTTGCTCACAGCCCAAAGTGGGCACAAAAGAAGTACTGTGACAACACAATCTTTAGGTTTTTTTCCTGTCTTCAAGGAAAACGGGATCCTCACATAATCCAAAACCCAGAATAAGTCAATTAGTAATGTAGATCGTACAGTGCCTTGAGTTACTCATCGTGATGCAACAGGAAATACTCCAGTTGAAGAGAAAAAAAATACATTGACCCATTTTCAACATTTAAAAACCATCTATTTACACACAAAAACACTGTATCTTAATCCAAAATAACTGCCCATCTGACTTCTGTGACAGCTGATGGTGACAGTTCCAGAGGTGCGGGCTGTGGCATTCATGGCACCTGCTGGCAGTAAATGAACTGAGGCTGAAGGAAAAAGAAAGACCAGACCTGCTACGAACCAAGAGCAGCTTGACGGCGCTGAGCCTGGGCGTGGTCGGCACATGTTCTACAAGGGGCAAAACGAACTGGCCAGCTGAGTAGTCTGATAAAAAGTTCACGCACAAGAGGCATACCTCTTCAAAATTTTAAAGCTAAATCTAAGAAGAAAAATAAAAGACTGGGCAGTTCAGCAGATCTTAGTGTCAAACAGAGCTGTGCATAAAATGCAGAAGAAACTGGATTCAAAGGGTGCGTTCTCTGGAGTGGTAAAACCAGATGCGAACTTCTGAGAGTCGGCTTGGCTCAATTTAATTTCAGGCTGGACCTAAAGCCTTAAATCTCAGAAGATAGAGAAAGCCTGCATTCTAAGGCTCTACACAGTACCACAGCTTTGAGTTTCTTAGAAAATTAATTTCATTAAGCAACCCACATTCTTTAATGGTACTGCCTGTATTCTTCAGCTTAGACTGGCATTCCTTACACTGGTTCTGACTTAAGAGATTTGACTACCCTTTAGACTACCTTATGAGTAAAACACTAGCAGGGCTGTTAGTCAATCATCAAACCAATCTCCATATTTGCAAAAGATGATCTGAAAGGGATAAAAAGAGCAGTTAGGAGGAAGGTTCTACGATGGTCACCTCTCTCCTTATTAATGCCCGAGCTACAGATAACTGGCTGTTTGAAATCAGGCAAATCCTAACCTCTCTGAAGCTTGCTTCATTCCTTCGGCTCTGATTACTGTCTCGCTCTGTGCACTCAGCATGCCTGTCAAGGCCTGTCTCCACTTTGAACAGCGAGTGCCATCCTTCAAGGCATCAGTGTGCATCGTACTCTAACAGAACTTGAAAAATAATTATTTTTAGGTCTTAAAAACAGTCTCTCTGTTTTTCTTTTCAGACCTTACCTCCAATTCTAAATATATCAAAATAAAGCAAGGTTTTGACATTGCCCAGCATGTAGACAGTGGGCCCTCTGTGGTGGACAGCTTGTCCCTAGTTGGATGTAGAAGGTAACATGCCAGCCTTGCCCTGGTTAATATGGAGTGAGGTTTCTTCACACACACAGGACAGTCAGGACTGTGGAAAGGGAGGCAGAGAGGCAGCCACCACTGAGGCACAGGACTGGACCGTCATTATCAGCCCTCAGAGGCTGGGCCACTGCCTGGCACACAAGGCATCCACACTCAGGTTTGGTCTTTCAAATAAAATATCACATATATTCTGGTGAATTCATGTTTAAAACAGCCACATCTTAAAAGAAAGGCATGCACAGAGCTTTTCATTGAGCTCAGTCCAGTTTCAGGTCTACGAAATGATGCCCACAGTTCAAGGCATCTCAGCCACCACTGTGAGAAAACCCTAACAGAACTGGCTGGCAAGTTAGGGTCTGTGCGATGCAAGCCTTTACGATGGGATTATTCGTAGAAACTAAGGTAACTTCTGATCTGTTTCTCTGTGGTTTACTTTTTTATGGGGCTAAAACGGACACAACATGAAATCTACCCTCTCAGCCATCCACTGGCGTTAAGTGCATTGCGTTCCCTGCACCATCCTCACTATCTCTTTCTAGAACTTTGCAATGATGCCAAACAGAATCTCTGTAGCCCTTAAATAGCAAGAGCCCATGTCCTGTTCTCTTGGCCCTTGGCACCCTTTTCTGCTTCCTGTCTGTACGGATTTGCCTGTTCTAGATACCTCAAGCAGCTGGAACCAGATGGTATCTGTCCCTTCGTGTCTGGCCTCTCAAGACTCACATTATACCAGGCGTTAGAGTGGTTATAGATTACTAAGTAGCTAAGAGTTTAAATCAATGTAGAATTAGTCAACCACAGTCTTAGCTATTTGTGTAAGACATAAACAGAGCACTAGTGATACCTACTACTCTCCTCTGTCCTTTACAGGGGTGAGGGGACAAATACTTCAAAATGATAACGCTGCACTGCTTAGAGAAGGCACCCTCACGGTCTGCTCATCTTCTGAAAGACCACTGAGGTGCTTGGCAGAATAGGGAAAAAAAACCTACACAAGAGGGGCTGGACAGGCAGCTCAGTGGTTAAGAGCACTGGCTGCTCTTGCAGAGGACCCAGGTGCAATTCCCAGCACCCACATGGTAGCTAACAACCACTGGGAACTCCAGTTCCAAGAGATCCAATGCCCTCTTCTGACATCCGAGGGCACTGCACGACACGGGTGCACTTACGTACACGCAAGCAATACACTCACACACATAAAAATAAATAAATAAATAAATAAATAAATAAATAAAAAAAAATAAGAATCCTTGGACATCCTCAGGGCAACCATGATGGGGCCAGTCAGTGTACTGCAAATGCCACACTGTCCTTTCCTGCCCAGACAAGAGGTGTTTGACCTTCAAGCCTGTGGTTGCATAGCAACCAGAGTCTGTCCGGAACTTTGTCGTGACCTTGAACTTGCCATAGGTGGCCGAGCTGTGCTTGGACCCCAGTTTGGGCCAATATCGGTGACTTTTGGTCCGTCCACCTTCCTGAATCACATCAAGAGCAAAAGTGGGAATTAGTCAGGACTGGGGCCCTTATGCTCTTAACCCTAAGATCTGAAAGCAGAAGAGAAGACATTTCTAGACCACCACCTCCACGGAGCCACAGAGGGCCCTGTGACTTGGCCAAGGCTGACACTGTTCACACTGGTGGGAGAGCAGAGCAAGTGCAAAGTCCAAAGGGGGAATAAATTTGGAGAGTCCAAGAAAGGGGATGGTGTGCAGGGCGGCCAGACTACTGCAAGTGGGGAGGGCGGCCTCACTTTCCACAGGGACCTGGGACTCCAGCCTGTAGAGAAAGGAAAGCCATCTAGGGCTTTAAGCAGGGAAGCAGCAGGCTCCCGTGGTTGTCAGGCCTGATGATGGGCCCAGGCTCTTTCTAATATACCACACTGACTACCGACATGGCCTCTGTCATCCAAGGCTGACTTCACAGTTCGTTCAGCTCGGCCAATGTGTTTTAATTTGACCTGTAACTGAAGGAGAGACTAGCCAGCTACAGCCCTAGGTTTTTCTCCCCGAATTTTATCATCTTGTCTGAGAATCTGCATATTTACAAAAGGCCTATTTAGATGTAGCTCAGGGGGTAGAGTGCTTGCCCAGAATGTGTAAAGCTCTGGCTTTGGGCCCTAGCACTATATACACCAGGTGTGGTGGCACAAGCCTATCATCTTCACACTTGGAAGGCAGAATCTGGAAGGCTCTGAACTTGGTTACATAGCAACTTTGAGGCCAGCCTGGGGCTACAAGAGACTCTCTCTGTCTAAATATGCAAAATTAAAAGGGACCAGTGCATCCTTGAGGGACACAAGCCATCCTTCACTGCACTCAGTGGGTTTGACTGAGTTTTTCTAGGTCTACAGCACGTTCCTCTTTTATACCAATCTTGTAAGAGTAGGTTGATCTGAGATCTCAAACTCACATTTCTGCTCAGTGCCTAAAGTCAGTTCTGGACTTTATGAGATGACGTGCCCTTGGCTGTCACACAGAGCAGTAGATCCTGCTTCATTTGATGAGCAAGTCTGTGCTCGCCACTCAGATCTCACTGGAACAACTGCCTTTCCGGTAGAGCCACCGCTGCCCACCTGACCCAAGTCAGTTTATCCCTTTCAGCTGTCTGAGCGGTTTGTACCTGTGTGGGTACGTGCACACGTACGTGTGGAGGTCAACGGTGAATTTCTTCCGTTACTGTCCCCAACCTTATTCTATTTCTTTATTTGAGCACTAAACTTGGAGCTCCAGGAACAGTCAGAAGGGGACATGACTTTTCTGGCCCTATTCTCTCCCTTTCTTCTTGGCACCTGCACAGCACTCAGGAAAGGGGCCTCACCATGCCAAGATGTTCATAAAAATGCCCCATGAAGTTAGTTCCTTAAATGACTCCAAAAATACAAGTTGGAACTTTAGGAGAACATCAAAAAGGGTGGGTCGGGCAGATGGTTAAAAATGTTTTCAGAGTGTGACAAGAGAGGAAATACAACACTCCCCCGAGCCCCCACCCCACCCCGCAAAGGCAGTGCTCTCCGAGCCCACAGGACCACACGGAGGTGCGTGCCAGTATGTACAACAGCAGCTCTCTAGCCACAACAGAAAAATTGTGTTTGGCTTGGAAAAGGAAGAAAAAGAACTTTCCCCGCCTCTCCTTGAAGAATAAAGCCCTTTTTTACAACGGCCGCTCTCGTCTCCTGATAAGTGCCATGGCATGCAGAGCTGGCAGTGCCCGGGGTGGGAGGTTGTCCATTTACTCCCAGCAGCTGAAGCCACTCAAATCCCCCAGGGAAGATCACTGCTCTGTGTGATACACACCGTCCGCTGGATGAACTCGAGCTTGGTCATTTGGATTTTGTGTTGTTTTGTTTTCATTGTAGTGAAGGATATCACACACACAAAAAAAGTCAAGTCAGCTGGAAAGGAGGAAATAAAGGCTCCACAGTAAATTAGATTGGGGGTGGTCTACAAGGGTATAGGAAGAGACATGCATCCTGGCCACACCACGATCCGGCCACCCCTTCCCAGGACAAGAACACTGAGTGGTCACTGTCTTACCTCTTCCGCAGTGACCATGGCAATCACGTTCACTCCCTGCTCCCACACCATCTGCCAGAAGTCGTGGCACGTGTGTGGCAGGGGCCCCTGAGTTGCAATGTAGTGCCATTCTGCCCCACTAACCACCACCTGTAAGCCAAGGAAAGTATCAGTAAGTGAACCCCAGCTGGATGGTCATCCTGTGACTACCAGCTGGGTGGAGACCCTCAACCATAAGATTTTTGGACCAAGTATATTAGTGCAATTATCAAAAACCTTAAGGCTGTGAACATAAGTGAGATGCTCTTGCATCAAAACATTTTTTGCTCAGCAAGCCTGTCAAAACATATCTACTTGACCTTATTTTTCTGCAACACACAATATATGCAAACTAATACACATTTAAAAAATACACATAGGCTGAAGAGATGGCTCAGTGGGAAAAGTGCCTGCCTCGTAAGTGTGAGACCTGAGTTCAATCCCTGGCACCTATATAAAGGCCAGGCACAGTGGTACCCTCCTATAATCCCAGCACTGGGGAGGTAGAGATAGGAGGGTCCCGGGGACTCACTGGCTAATCAGCCTAGCGGAAACTACCAGCTCCAGGTTCAGTGACAGGCCCTATCACAAAAATAAGGTAGAGGGGCTGGTGAAATTGTTCAGACAGTGAAGGCACTTGCTACCAAGTCTGATAACCTGAGTTTGATCCCTAGGACTTGCTACCAAGTCTGATGACCTGAGTTTGATCCCTAGGACCTACATGGTGGAAGGAAAGAACCAACTCCTGTGAGTTTTTCTATTCCACATGCATTCACAGACCCAGAACACACATTAAGTAAATAAAGTGGGTTTGTTGTTTTCTTTCTTTTGTCTTTTTGAGACAGGGTCTCCCTATAGCCCCAGCTGGCCTGGAACTCACCATGTAGATCAGGCTGGCCTCGAACTCACAGAGATCCCTTCCTCTGCCTCCCGAGTGCTGGGATTAAAGAAGTGCTCTACCATGTCCCACATACAGTGGCAGATAATACCAACGTCACCTTTGACCTCCACGTATACACACATGGGGGGGGCATGTACACATACCGTGCGTGCACAAACATACAACATATTCACAAAAATACATACACAAACATAGATGCTCAGAAACACAATAGTATATGGGTATACTATGTATAAATTAACAGAATTTGTTATGAAAACAATAATTATACTCAGTATGTTCAGTGTAATCTGATGCTGTGTTCTTTATTCCATATTTTATTAAAGCACATACAATTATGACCATTTAATCAGTTTCACAACCACTACTGGGCTGTGATTCCGTTGAAGAACACAGTTCTGTTGCATCCTTTCTGTAGTAATAATAATATTAATAATAATGATGATGATAATAACAACATCCCTTTGGAGAATTCCTTCCTCCTGCGGACCTGCCATGAAGCACGCCACAGCCGCTACTGTTCCTGCAGCTCTGGGTCCCACACACGATGGGGACGTGCCAACAGCACAAGATGATCGGCAGCCTCCCCTGGTGCATCCCGGCACCCAAATCAATTACCACGTGTCCTGTGACACATTCAGACCACGAGGTCCTTCGCCTCCAGTAGCTCAGAATGACTGTGGTGTTGCAGCTGTCAACATGGCTGCAGCCACGAATGAGAGGTTGGACTTAAAGCGCATGGTCTTCAGTGGCCTCTGAAGGAACCCTTCCTTCTTACCTCCCTCTAGCATTCCTGTGCCTTGATGCTGCAAAGACAGGCCTCTTTACACATTCATGCAATGCAGACCTCCAGAGAGTTCTAGAAGCAATTACTGTTGTTTGAAGCTTTCCCCCTCATTTATTTTATGAAACTATATACTAACTTCATTCAAACAAAAACAATGTCAGTTATTGTCTCATTATATAGACATGTTTAGGTCAAAGCTGGCAAGAAAAATCCATTTAACAAGTACTGCTGGGAGAAAACATTCATAGATTCACTGGCTAAGAGTTTGGTTTGTCTGTGGAATTGTGATTTTAAACATTAGCCTTTCTGGCACCCAACATATAGGAACCATCAGTCCTCTCAGAGAACACCACTGCCTGGGGCCCTTTAGCATCGTCCAAGTATTGACAGGAGGGTATTAAAAGCTGCATTAGAAACAAACAACCAGTGTTACCGAGGTAGAGTCACAGATGGGATTCTACCTCTGGAGCAAATAAATCTCTCTTCTATGTTAACGGCTGCCTGGAACCCAGGAGAGAAAACAACTGCGAAACACACAACTCAGTCCCAAAAACACAAGGACAAGTTTCAACAAGCTCTGTGGATCTATGAAATGCACCCCCATCTATGCCTGATCCACAAAATGAAATGCAGGCCTCAGAGAACGCTGCAGAAGGGATGGCATCTTGGGTAACAACACCCGACAGGCACCATCTATGCAGAGTGACAGCTGTTTCCAGAGAGCAGATGGAGAATGGGGAAGAGACTTGGCGGAGGGAAGAGGCCAGGAGGGTGTCACTCTGTAAGAGTTTCACAGGCACTCTGTGGAAGCAGCTGCGTCACCCGCGTCTTTGATATGTTACTCTGCCCGTTATATTGTAATCTAAGAATGTCACTCTTTACTTAAGAGTTCCCTGGCCTCCATTATTTTATTGTTTTTGTTTTCATTCTCAAAAATGAGAGCAAAAACGCCTGTTACCAATACACATACACAGGTGCTATCTGTTCCCCGTGTAAAAAAAATGCCATACTCTTCATACCCTATATGGAAAATGCTTGTAAGTGGTACACGAGTCAGGTACCCAACCACACTTTGAAAGGGTCAAAGGAACCTTCTAATAGAATAATAATTCTGCTACAGCTGAAAAGTCCAATGAGGAAATGAAATAATACTCAAGTCTGGAATCAGGAGTCCAAGGCAACGCATCACAAGAGATTAGGTGAATCCTGTGTTGCCTGTATTGCTTAAAAACTTCTTGTACCAACGGACTTACCAATATCATTCAAACACATTCTCAGACTTCCAGCTTCAGAGTCATGGTCTAAGGAAATCTTTCACCGTAGGCACCCACGTGCCCAAAGCTCTGAATGCTAGCTGAGCTATAAGATATGAAGGTACGAAGTATTTGAAATACTAATTGAAATCTTACTCACTGGGGGCTCAAGAGACTGTTCAACAGTTAAGAGCACTGGCTGCTCCTGCAGAGGACCAGGGTTTGGTTCCCATCATCCATGTGGCAGCCCACAACTGCCTGTAACTCCAGCTCCAGGCGACCCAATACCCTCTTCTTGACTCCTTGAGCACCAGGCATGCACGTGGTACACACACATACATGCAGACACACACTCATACACATAAAATCAAAATAAGTCTTTAAAAAAAGAAACCTCACACACCCATTTACTGACCAATGTGGCAAGTCTTTAGACTCAAGATGAGCCACGATGTAATCATGGTTTGTGTGTAAATTTCTCCACTCTCAAAAGAGCACTAAAAATTGGGGCTTTAAGGTGAATTGCCCATAGAATTAGAAAGAAGAGACAACAGTTTCTGTTGCTATTGAACAGGATTAAAACCATCGATGACAACAAAACCTGTGGCTGTCCCAAAAGCCACAAACCAAACAGGACAATCCCATTCCCCACAGTTTAGTATCAGAGAGCACAGGCTCAGTCCTCTGTGATGAGTATGCATCAGGAGGAGCAGACCTCAGTTTCCCCTGAGACTAACAGACTCAAGTTCCCTCTGCAAGGACCAGCATCCCTTCCAGAGACTAAGCCATCAGCACTCAAACCATTCTTTAAGGGGCTGGGGGCACGCCTAGAGGCACAGCTGTGGCCTTGACAGGTACTCTCCCTGGGTCTTTTCCTTGGGCCCAGCAGCCCCCAGTACACCTCCCCATGCGCCCTGCCACGCACCTTGATGTGGGAAGCATTGATGTAGCCCGTGTTGTTCTCTTTGGTTGGGATGAGCTCTACGCGATTCTCCTCGTAAGGGACGACTTCCCGGATGCGGCTGCGCTCAGCGTTTTCTGGTAAAGCTGCAGTGTTGAAAACACCATTGGCCTTTTTGTTTGGGACCTGCTCATACTCTGTGAACACCATTCCGTCTTCCAGCTTCTTCTTCAGGGTTCTGAGCTGCAAGAGAAGTGAATCCATCATCAGCGCTCCGAATCTCAGTGGAGCAAGCAGACCTGCTTCAGTATTCACAGAGCTGGGGATTCAGGATGGGTAGCTAATATTGTAATTGATCATTTGGTCACATCACTAACCATGCTGCTCGTTTCTGTTGTTTGACAACCATTTCACTTCGAATTCATGCTATAAACTGACATCTGCAAAGACAGGTTAAAGCTGAAATTCAAAAGCAATACTTTCACTAACACCTGTTTAAAAAAGAAGAGTGTTCATCTTAACCAGCCAAACAGCCCTTCCCCACTCTCACAGCACTTTCTACTGAACTAGATTTTAAGACGATGTGGTCCACAGCTGTAGAACTCTGAGGATTAACCCACATAACACCCTACTTGTTCTGTTTTTTTTTTTTTTTTGGCTGAATGACTAATTTCAATTACATGGTCCTAATTGGAAGAATGTCCTTTCTGACCCTAAAATCATTCTAGTAAATACCTGAAAATGTTATTCATACCACATTAAACTTAGACAACTAGTTTCTGGACCCCCTAGCAGCAAGCCTGGGGGAGAGACCCACACAAGCCCAGCACCTAGGGGGCAACTTCTCCACCTCTACAACCCCAAACCATAGCTATGACAATGCATCAATCGAATGACTATAAATCAGTATCATCTTAGAGCCATGGAAGGGACAACAAGAGCCCTAAAACCCCTTGGGCTAAGATGCCCGCTTCCTAGGAAATGACAGTTACTCACAAAAAATCGTTTAATTTTCTCATTTTACGAACTATAGAAATGATTCCTGAAAGTATAGCCTTAATTTTCTCATTTTATAAAAAATAGAAATATCAGCCAGGTGTGGTAGCATACACATCTTTAGTCCCAGCAATTGGGAGGCAGACGGATCTCTGTGAGATCAAGGCCAGCCTGATCTCTATAGCAAGTCAAAAAATAGAAATATCAGCCAGGTGTGGTAGCATACACACCTTTAGTCCCAGCAATTGGGAGGCAGAGGCAGACGGATCTCTGTGAGATCAAGGCCAGCCTGATCTCTATAGCAAGTTCCAGGCCAGCTGGGGCTACAGGGAGACCCTATCTCCAAAGGGGAGGAAAAAAGAAAAAAACCAAGTTTTCTGCTCTTATAGAAACATGATTTAACTGCAAAAGGCAAAGACTTTTTTTCTTTTGAGATGGTCTTACTATGTAACCCTAGTCAGCCTGGAACTCACAGTACGGATGAGGTTGGCCTACAACTTACTGATTACTGGGATCAAAGGTGAGCCCCATCACACCCAAGAGAATGAAGACTTTTAATATTTCCCCCATCATTCTTCAGCACATATCAAATTAGTACAACTTTGAATTGTGTGAGGCAAACAAATAATCAAGTAAGAAAGTTTGCAACTGTCCTTAATAAATACCAAATTACATATATGTATGTGTGAATAATGAATTGTTATAAAATAAATGTCTTATGATTTAAAAAAAAAAAAAAAGGAAAGAAATTGACTGGGCCAAGGTTGTATAGGCTGTTTAGAGAATGGTCTCTTTTTTTAACACTTTTTGGGGGGTGAGAAAGGCAGGCTATATGGAGGTCAGAGGACAATTTGTAGGAGTTTCCTCCTACCTGGATCTCTCCTCCCAGCAAGTCAAGTTCCAGGAATTAAACTGAGGTCATCTGTCAGGCTTGGCAGCAAGTTCCCTGACACTGAACCATCTGGCCAGCCCTGGGGCAAGTCTTCTTAATCATGATCAATAACCCAACTTGATTAAGTGTGGAGACCAGAGTGAAGAAACACGAGATGTCGGGAAGGTTTGGTTTTAATACAACATACTTGGACCAGATCGTCTTCACCTCAGATTGAAGAATTAACCTATGAGGCAAACCGCACCTGCATGTCTAGGCGCAGCTCTGGAATCCAGAGAGCACAGAGAACGAGTCACCTGACAAGCCCTGCACTTACCCTCTCGTCTATGGGAACTCGGGTGGCATCATGTCGACTGTCTTCCCGCCCCGAGACCCGGGCCACCGAGAGCCCATTCAACGCTGCCAACATCAGCGGCCTCTTCTGTGCCTCCAGGCCCGCCATCTTCTGCTTCTCCAGATTCTTTCAGCAAGAAAAGACACGTTCTCATTGTTTATAATTCCAGTGGAAGGTTGGAATGCGTTTTAATCTCCCCAAACCTGTAACTCCCCAGCCAAGGAATGCAGACACTCACCAATTCACAGGGCAAATTCAAACACAGTCTTTCCATGATCCCCACCATGCCCAGGGAAGCCAGTTCCTACAGGACCCTTGAGCTTTTATTCTTCACTCATTTATTCATTAGAAAGATTAAAAAACAGACTCCCTAACACATAAGCCTTGCCAGGGCTTTGCAAAAGAATAAAAAAGGGGGTTCATGTAAAATACTCTGAAGGTAAGGACTGAAACAGATAAAGAGAACAGAAAAAGAATTCCGTGAGTAAATTGATCCAATCACAAGGGAAGGCCTTTCACACCACTAAATGGTATAAAACTTGTCAGTTGCCACAGTGACTAAATGTAAGAGGATGGTCTGACTACGTTTAAACCTCAGGGGCTCAGACTGAAGAGCTCATGCTTGTTTTTGTCCCTCAGACACCTGCTCTGCTAGTCCCAGAAGAGCAGCTGATATCTGAGCAAAGTTCCCGCCACCAGAGCTTGGTCATGAAAGATGAACCAACACGTCTTCACCCTTCACCGCTCCACCCAGGTTGTCCAAAGGCAGCACCACCTCCGTGGTTCCTAGGAACTACCGTCCACCACTGGAGGGACTGTTATCGGGGAGCATGAATTTGGTCAGCTCTCTTCTCTCCCTCACCTCTGGCCTGGACCTGAGCAGTCAGGGCTGGATGCTGAGTCCACTGCTAGGTATCCCTGTATCCTTGGGACCAACAGAGCTGTGAAAACTCTCCCTGCTGACTTCTGACTGCCCACTGTGGGCATCTCCTGAAAATCATTTTGTCTTAGACATTCTGGGAAGAAAAGAGGGATTTCACTAAACACAGTACCAGGTGAGTTTGAAAGAGATGAACAGTCTGATGGAGACTGAAGCAAAACCAATCTGCAGATTCCTTTGACGGCCAAAGCTGAAGCAGTGGCCTGGTTTCATTTATCAGTTTACTCCCCAGGTAGTGCTTTGACAGAGCCATGGTGCTGGTAAGCCACATAGACTAGGTGGATGAGTCTTTCTGGGGGTGGCAGGGCAACCTTACATGGGCCTCACTCACGATGTCACCCAGGATGGGCAGGAAGCCTCAGTGAGGGATGTTACCAACAGGACACCTGTCACCTGTCAGGCTGACCCAGGGGCAACCAAGGGCACGTCCCAAAGGAAGGTGAGCTATGAAAGTAGGGCGGCTGAAGGGCATCTGTGGGTCCCCAGCTAGGAGGAACCTCCAAGAACAGCTCTGGCATCTCCATGCCAGGCAACGCCTGAGGGATGACTTTGGATGTAAGTTTCTGGTCTCTGTTTGCTTATTAGGTTTCGTGAAAGGTAATTTTCTCTCATCCCCTCTTCTCACTGGAATTTTGGAATGTTTCAAAGGTTCCGTTTTGGTTTGGTTTTTGTGACACTGGGTCTTACTATGAAGCTGCGGCTGGCCTCAGACTTGCAGCAATCCTCCTGCCTCTGCCTCCAGAGGGCTGGGCTTGTCATTCTTGGTAAAGGCTCACTGCCCACCTAGGAAGAACTGGATGTTGCGATCAGTGAACTAAGCCTCTTAGTGTGTGGACGGACGCTCACTCATCCCATCGGCTTTTCACTGGGGACAAAAATCAGACACTGGAGAATCTAAGCTAGCATTCTCTGCTCTCCGCACCTTGGCTAGGGGCTGGAGGCCGGAAGAGTCTTCAAGGTGGCGTAGGAGAGGAGCCATAACGGCAGCATCCCGAACCACCACCACACCAACAAGCAACAGAGAATGGGGAACACTGCCTGGAGGGCAAATTCTCACCGTACCTGCCCCTTCCACCTGTTTCCACTGTCTCGAGGCTTCTCTAGTCTAGGGGGTCTAGAACAGCTGTAGCAGTGTCCTCTCCCACACTCGCCCAGCATGTGGGCCACAGCAGAGGAATGTCCAAGCTGTGTGCTCCTGCCCAGGCCAGCGGGTGAGACTACTCACTCAAGACAGACTCATCTTGGGTGTTGGAGTCACTGGCACATCTGCCACTGTGCTTGGCCTACTAATGTTCTCTGAAGTCAGGACACTGACCAAGGGTAGTACTCTTTGAACTCCTAAGCACGTGAGGCTGGGTGCGAGGGCATGATGAAGACAGGCAGGAAGGCACGGGGCAGTCACACTCCTAAGCTACAAGCTAACGGGTAAAGTCTGCCACTTGCTAGGATGCACACAGCATGTGGGTGAGAACAGCAAAAGATGACTGTTCCTTTACCTCAGTGTGGGATGCTCCAGGCTGGGGACCCAGACCATGATTCCAGCTACAGGCTGTTTGTTTATTATGGGTAACAAGAGAAGAGGAAGTATGGCCAGGATGAGGTTACAGAACCATGTGGACATCATTAAGTATCAACTTGGCAGGGCAACAGCAGAGCTGAATGCTTACACTAATGGGTTCTTAAAGTGAGGCCCCTTTTAAGAGGCCTGGGGACAAGAAGGTCAGGAAAATCTCTTTATAGAAATGAATTGCTTTTTTTCCCCACTTGAGGAAAGCTGTTATCTCACGGCACCCACTCTTGTATTTTACTCCAACCCCAGACGAAAGTTTTTTGGTGGTTTTTGTTTTGTTTGCTTGCCAGGGGTACTGGTTACGAACGTCACAATTTCTATGTACTGACTCTCGTGACTACCCTACTGAAGGCCAGAATTGTGGGGCTGAGTCTCCTTTAGGCTTTTCTAAACTAACAAGGATGTGCCTTTCGTCTCTGGACCCAGGAGCACAGCTTCCAGAGAACATCGGCCCTCGAGTGTACTGACCTCCACCAGAGCAAATGCAACCTTAAAAGTCTTCCTGAGTTCCCAAAAGAAGGCTGGCTACCTGACAGCGCAGCTGGCTACTGACAGCACATCTGTGAGAGTTGGAAAATGTGCCAATCAAGGCTCAAGTAGCTATATAATTAAAGGATTTTGTTAAAGAGGTGAAGGTTTCCAGGGAAAGCCATAGTGAAGGTTTTTCTTCTTGTTTGTTTTAGCAGCAACTACAAGCCAACGTTGTTCTTATTAACGAGAGATGTTTATTTTGTTGTTTTACACACAGCTGTTACATATAGTCTTGCTCTAACAACAGCACTGAACTTCTAGGCTGTACACATCCTAATGAAGGGTTATTTGCAACTCTAACACTGCAGCATGTCTTCAAATGTAGTATGTTTAGATGTACAATGTGTGTGTACATGTGTGTGAACTGTTCACAGAATAACTCTGATGGAGAACTGACACTCAGTAGTAAAGTAAGTTATTCGATTACTAGAATGTTCTTGACTTTGTGGTAATCATCATTGAGAGAAAATCTGAATATAAAGCCGGGCTTGTGACAATCCAGACAATGTGACAAGCTACTTTGACATGCAGAACTACACAGAAGGCATGTTCTGTGGAGTTATTGTCTTTTTATTATGTAATCGGGGGAGGAGGGAAGAAATGCTTGGTTGCCCTCAAAAATATAAAACAAAACAAAGTAATAACCAAAAGCATTAGGAGATGTAGGGAGGCAAGTCTCTACCTGCTCACATAACTGGAAGTTTGAGTCCTCCATTAGCAACAAGACACTGGGCCTGGTAACACTCTAACTCAGTTCCAACACTTAGTACCACGTCCACCTGACAAAAGTCATAAATGAACATGGAATGGAAGGTGTTATCTGAAAGGACAAACCCAGTATCTGGTGACATCGCTACTCCCCACTGTAATGCCCACTACCGTTTAAAACCCGACATGCTCCCTGAAGCCTCCCTCCTCAAGGCTTCCAGCTCCTGTGCTCCCTGCCATCAAGGCCCTGGTGGGGACACTCACCCTAATCATCATTTCTCTCTCTATAATGCTGTCCTCCAGGGAGAACATCTCTGACACGGGCCTCTCCTTCACAGGTTCTTTCTTGACCCGCTCCTTCACGCTGGTCAGGTCAGGCTCCGAGATGGAGGGGCCCAGAGAGGCCCCGTTGATGGCCAGCTGCTCAGTCCGGGAGACACTGAGGGCCTTGGGGGGCCCGTGCCTCAGCACCCTGGCCCTGGCTGCAGCAGGAAGGAGGGTCCCCTGGTCTTGCCTCAGTGCCCCGTTGCTGACACTCTTCCTTGGCCCAGGGTACTCAGGCGGGGGCCTGTTGGGAATCCTAGCTAGGGCGGCCTGCAGCTGGGCACTGTACTCCACCTTCTCCTGCAGCGCAGGGATGCGGGGCATGGCCTCGGGGGCCTCCTCCTCCTCCTCCTCGCTCTCGCTGCTGTGGATCAGCATGGTGGCATCTGAGAACGTCTTCTTGTGGTGATACTGAGGGAGTCCGTGCAGTTCATGACCACCTGCCTCCTCGGGCGGGCCCTGCTCCCGAAGCGTGTTACGACGAGCCATGGGGATGTTGAGTGACTTCAGAGTCATGGCTTCCATGCCCCGCACCATACTGTTCATCACCTCCAGGCTGTGGCGCTTGTTCACCGTGCCGTGGTGCTTGGTGGTGGCCGTAAGGGGCTCGCTCACCTCCTGCAGAGACTGATGGACCACGGGAGAGCTGTCCTCCTGGAAGGTCTTCACAGACAGCTGGACCTTCCGTGTCACCAGGTCAGGGCTGCTGCCGCTGACATACTTATGGCGGTGGCTGGCAAGGTCTGGGGTGCTGGTGGCAGGACGGGGCCGAGGGTAGGGTGGCGGTGGCCTGAAGAGATAGTTCTTGAGCATGTGCGCTGTACTGTAGCTGTGAGTCCCTTGGAGCTGCATGTTGGCCAGCTCTGGAGTGCTCACTGTGTGTGAGATGGCACTGGCCCCCGGCTTGCTGGGCACCATGTTGTTCTTGGGGTTCATCTGGTCGGATGGACTAACAAGTTTGTGACCATAGCTCCCCTGGGGCATATACGAGACAGTGTACGGATGCCGCTCCCGCATCTCGGGCTGGCTGTACACCAGCTCCTCCGGCTGGTTGTAGGCGTGGGTATTGATGATGTTTAGGTTGCGCAGAGACTGGCTGTGGCTGTCTGCATGCATCAGCCCCCTCTTCATCTGCCGCATGACTGTCTCGTAATCTGGGGTAGGCCTGTAGGATGGCACGATGATGGCACTGTGCCGGTGGCTGGGGATGTAGTCGGCGTGCATGATGTCGCTCCCGGGGATGCTGAGGTTGGAGGACACGGGAGAAGCCTGGATGAAGCTTTGCGAGCAGCTGAGGGAGTTGACACTGTGAACGCTGCACACGCTGCCATTGGTGATCGTACCATTTAAGTAATTTAAGTCCAGGCTGTTGTGAGAATTGCAATACAAGGCTTCTTCATTCCCATGGAAGATGCTGTCTGCAGGAAGTGAAACAGAGGAGTGTGAACCATCACACCACCCCGGGGTGACAACTTAAATAAACCATAAAAAGTGAAGCCCCACGACCCCCACCCCCGAGTATGCCACAGAAGAGCTGGCATCCTGGATGAAGATCTCTGTGTAAAGAACACATTACAGAGCACCAAAAAGAAGTGCGTAAAAGGGGGCTGCCAGGTCCATTTTCGATTTTGCCGTAATAGGACCCCAACATGCATTCCTGAAGCCCCCCAAGCCCCATCTTTGGAGTCAATTCCAGTAAAAATGAAAGACAGTCAAAAGAAAAACCTAAACAGCTACAAAAATGGATTTTTAAAACCCACGTTCACATATGTATATGCATGTTTGCATGTGTGTGGGTGCATGTACGTGTGTGTATGCCTCAGGTTCATATCAGGAATCATCCTTCATTGCTCTTCTACTTGATTCAATGAGGCAGGGTTCTGTCAGTCACACTCTGAGCTGGTCAATATGGACGGTCTTTCCAGCCAAGCCTTCTAAGGGGGGGCTCTGTGCTCACCCAGCATTCATGCGGGTTCTGGGCTTCCAAACTCTGGTCTTCAAGCTTGCACTGCAAGTGCCTTAGCTACTGACTATCTCCCAAGAGCTACAAAAGCCAGTTTTCTAAAGTAGGGCCAACTCCCAGCGTCTAGTGTTCCTCTCGTGCGTTCAAAGGCACCCCAGACCAGACTTGTGCCAATACGCTGAACTACAGCCACAGTGTCTCCCGAGCAGAGGGAGACGAAGGAAAGATTCAAAACAGAATGGTGATTAGACGCTTCCACCTTGGGCTGGAGAGACGCTCAGGGCTCAAGAGCGCTGGCCGCTCTTACAGAGGTCCTGGGTTTGCTTTCTAGCACCTACATGGTGGCTCAAAACCATGTGTAACTCCATTTCCATGAGATCTGAACCACCCTCTGGCCTCCGTGGGCACCAGGCACACTGTGGTACATACATGCAGGCAAACACTCATACAGTAAAATAAAGATGAGTAAATCTTTAAAAACATCCGATTGTCAGAAAAGGAGGTGTGGACACAAGTGATCCACAAATGCAAAGAAATGTGGAGAACGGAGATCAAGGCGTGAGTGGCCGCCCACCACCAGTGGGGTCTGGCCCTCTGCTCCCGATGGGCCGCAACACTGCCAGGCTGCTTATAAAATATACCTGGTACTACACGGTCTTGCCTTAGATTTTGTGCTTAAACTTTCAAATTGCAGGGGCTTCAGAATAGTCCCCGAGGAGCAGGTCACAGACATTTGTAACTCATTTAATATGCCAGCACCCAAGTTTTCAATCATCTCCTTTTGAAATGTGGTCAGTACACTAATGAAAAGTGATGAGCTTGGCTGGGGAGATGGCTCAGTTGGTAAAGTACCTGCTTCATAGGCACGCGGACCTGATATCGGAGCCTCACCTATGTAAAAATGCTGAGCGTTATCACTCGCACCTGTAACCCCAGTGTTGGGGGCAGAGACAGGCGGGTTTCCAGAGCTCACTGGACAATCACTCTAGCTCACCAGTCAGTGCAGGGGTCAGTAGAGGACTGTTTCAAAAGGTAGAAACTGAAAGAAAGATGCCCAGCATGGACCTCTGGTCTCCATACATACATATACCACATACACACACACACACACACACACACGAGATGGGGGAGGTTCCTATCCAAATTCCACCCTTAACCACAGTCTCCCTGTTTCCATATCTAGAAAACAGAAACAGTAGCACCCTGGGCTTATTTTGAGGATTAAATGAGACACTACAGCAAGTCCTTAGATTGCTACCTCGTCTACACATTAGTTGTGTGTTGTCCACTGAGAAGGGGCCTGAGGGAAGATGAGGAAAAGCTGAAAGACGGCTGGGAGGTTTTTTTCTCAGTTATCACCACCACAAAGCTGCTCCAAGCTCCTGAGGCTGGCACTGAGGGTGGGTGCACTCGGGGGGGCTGGCACTGAGGGTGGGTGAACTCGGGGGGGCTGGCACTGAGGGTGGGTGCACTCGGGGGGGCTGGCCCATCACTCTCCAGCTTAGGCCCACTTGGAATTGGAGAAGACAAACAAGGAGGCGTCCACTGGTCACCTCCCTGGTCAGCCAAATCTGGGGGATTTTTCTTTTAGGCTCAGCTGATACACTAAGCCTTTCACAAATAAAGCTGCTGGCTGCCATCCCTTAGACAATGACAAAATTAAAGTGAAACCATCACCCTCACTTAGAAGCAGCTCCGTCACGGCTTCCCAATAGCAACCCTTTTGTTTTGCTGGGGGGTAGGGGGAGCACAATACCTTGTGAAGTGTGAGTTTCCGAGTAGTGCTCGCCGCACTGCACATGCATGGGAGGCAGGATGTATGGCTGCTGCCTTGGCTGCAACAGAGGAGACAGAGCTGGGGAAGCCACACCAACACTTGGGAGACTCTGAGGAGCCAGCCCAGGCAAGGATGCACACTGCAGCTGCTCTGCCTGCCCCCCGCCAAACCACCCCCATCCAAGTTCCCATCTTACAGTGACGCTATAGGAGAAACACTGGGGTGGGCTCAAGGTCAGAGAGAGGGGTGCATCTATTTACCATCACTCTCATGCACCTGCTGAGTTCTCTGGACCTTAACAAGTACAGTTAGAACGGGTAGATCATGATGAATAACCCATGTAAGAAAGAGCAAAGAGGAAAGCTACTTTGTTCTATTCAAGGCTGGCTCCCTCCTGGACCCACAAGCCCCTCGACGCAGCAGAGCCCATGACTCTAGTTCACAGCTCCACAGGATGCTCAACCAAGTCCAGGGGTCATGTTAAAGCTGGGCCCCATGGTGAATGTACACAGAAATCCAAAATATAGCACTTGTGAGGGTGTGGTCAAGGTGATGTACAACAAAGGTCAGACAGGGAATCTCACCCACCATCAACACCCTCCCCACCAAGGCAGGATCTTCCCTACTGACTCTTCAACATGGCCATTTAGCTCAGTTTGAAATGAACCACTTCCTGCTGTGGTAGAGGGTAAAACTTAAATATTTGATATGAGAGGAAAAAAAGAAAACCATGAAGTTTTCTAAGCCACTAAACCCTAAACAGGATGATCCAGCTCCTATTTCTATGAGCCTCATGGCTATTATTTAGTAGCACTGACTCAGAAGCCAGAGGCAGCAGCACATGCCTTTGATTCCAGCACTTATGAGGCGGGGGCAGACAGATCTCTGTGAGTTCAAGGCCAACCTGGTATACACAGTGAGATCTGGGTCAGACAGGGCTACACAGTGAGACCCTGTCTCAAAGGAATTGTTGATTCAGCAGAAAAAAGAGAATGCTTCATTGGCAGATACCAAGCCAGGAGCTGGACACTGGCAGGGTCCCAGTGTCTGTGCACCTTTTCACGGGCAGTCAGGGATGAGTGAATTCACACTTGTATCATTTCTGTAAAGCTCAGGCTCCAAACGCGTTGCAAAGCAGGTCATGAAAACAAGGGTTCTAAAATCTACAGGACTCAGAGGAGAAAGGAATTCCTACACGTCTAGGTGGATCGATCACCTTGAGACTTGCCATTTCAAAATACATTCTTTTTATTGTTAATACAAAATTCACCTAAAACATTCCGAAGTAGGACCATCAGTTTTAATGTTTTTTTTTAAAAAAACAAGAATTTGTATGGGACATGGAAACACAAGGCAAGGGGCCATGGCTCACTGTCTCCCCCAGCTTTTGTTTTTTTAACTCATGAAGTGATTCTATGAGCTGGCATACATATGAGGACAAAGGCAATGACAGCTAATCCTTCAAACATCACTTCTAGCTATGTTATTTAATCTCTTTTTTTTCTCTGGGGATGGGTGTTGGGGATGGAACCACCCACGGCCTCTCACCTCTCACACACGAGGCAAAGGCTCTACCACTGAGCTATGTCCCTACCTTTATTTCATTTCTATTTCAATCTATTATTCAACTTTTGCCAGATCTGTGAATATTGAAATAAGTTAAATGCCATAACATAGGCATCATAAGAGAAAGAGAGAAACAGAAATTGGCAAGGAAACCTGAAGACACTGGTCTCACGCCATGAGGAACTCTTGGCGAGTGGGTAGGATGAAGATGGAGCTCAGAATCAGGCTCCCTGGAGACATTCACCCAAGTAAGAAATGGGAGCTCTGCCTACATTTTCTCTGGATAATTTGGACACGAACAAATCCTAGGGTCGCCCGCAAACATGGCCCATCATTGGGGTTGATGGACACAAGCGAAACAGGATCTCAGTAAAGAAGACACTGAACGTACAAAGGAGAGGAGACCTGCGCCAGCAGAGACGGGAAGAATGAAGACATCAGAGCCACTAAGTGTCCTGGTACTCCAGGGAAGCACAGGGTGTCCTCCATCTCCAAATCAGAGGACCAGAAGGCAGGGACTGCATCACACTGACACCAGCAACAGCCACATGGACCCAGGAACTCCCATGTGGCTCAGCGCTAGAATCTAAGTTCGTGCCATATTTGGGCTTCAAAACTTATTAAAGGAGAAACTAAAGATGTGCTGGGGTGCACTGGACATGGAGAACACTTTGGTGCTCCTGTCTACCCACTCAAAGGAACTGTTCGCCAAGAAAAGTGAAAGGCCACAAGTCTGTTCTGTCTGTAAAATGTCAACCCTAAAATGACAGAATTGTGGCAAAATAAGCAGAAAATGTTAAGAAAAAACAAGTCCTCAGTCTCTTCTACTGCCCGAGTGACCCTCAAATATAACAGCCTAAGACAGAATTCACAGATGGAGAAAAGCTCATTCACATCACAAGGGAAATAGCTTTTTTACGTTTTGGTTGTCAGCCTTAGCCTTTAACAGCTGTGCTATACCTCCAGCGTGCGAAATAGCTTTTGTAAAAATATTAAAAGCAACTCAAAGTTGGGTGCAGTGTGGATCAGCTTAAACTACACTGGCTAATGACTGAAAATTCAAAAAGCGTCCCAACCATTGAAAATTCTGAGCCCATTAACTGGACTCATTCAACTGTCATTCAGTTAGGAAGCATTTTCTGACTAGTTGGTTAAACTCTGCTGTGGCAATGGACGCAGCAGAAACCCACAGAGCTCACAACTGAAGTCATGCAACCAGAGCAAATGAGCAAGTGCTGAAGACAAGCAGTGGGTGCAGACTGAGGCAGTGGGTGTAGACTGAGGCAGTGGGTGTAGACTGAGGTAGTGGGTGTAGACTGAGGGTGGGCAGTGGGTGCAGACTGAGGCAGTGGGTGCAGACTGACGCAGTGGGTGTAGACTGAGGCAGTGGGTGCAGACTGAGGCAGTGGGTGGAGACTGAGGCAGTGGGTGTAGACTGAGGTAGTGGGTGTAGACTGAGGGTGGTCAGTGCAGACTGAGGCAGTGGGTGCAGGCTGAGGCAGTGGGTGTAGACTGAGGCTGTGGGTGCCGACTGAGGCAGTGGGTGCAGACTGACGCAGTGGGGGCAGACTGAGGCCGTGGGGGTAGACTGAGGGTGGGCAGTGGGTGCAGACTGAGGCGGTGGGTGCAGACTGAGGCAGTGAGTGTAGACTGAGGCAGTGGGTATAGACTGAGGCAGTGGGTATAGACTGAGGCAGTGGGTATAGACTGAGGCAGTGGGTATAGACTGAGGCAGTGGGTATAGACTGAGGCAGTGGGTATAGACTGAGGCAGTGGGTATAGACTGAGGCAGTGGGTATAGACTGAGGCAGTGGGTATAGACTGAGGCAGTGGGTATAGACTGAGGCAGTGGGTATAGACTGAGGCAGTGGGTATAGACTGAGGCAGTGGGTATAGACTGAGGCAGTGGGTATAGACTGAGGCAGTGGGTATAGACTGAGGCAGTGGGTATAGACTGAGGCAGTGGGTATAGACTGAGGCAGTGGGTATAGACTGAGGCAGTGGGTATAGACTGAGGCAGTGGGTATAGACTGAGGCAGTGGGTATAGACTGAGGCAGTGGGTATAGACTGAGGCAGTGGGTATAGACTGAGGCAGTGGGTATAGACTGAGGCAGTGGGTATAGACTGAGGCAGTGGGTATAGACTGAGGCAGTGGGTATAGACTGAGGCAGTGGGTATAGACTGAGGCAGTGGGTATAGACTGAGGCAGTGGGTATAGACTGAGGCAGTGGGTATAGACTGAGGCAGTGGGTATAGACTGAGGCAGTGGGTATAGACTGAGGCAGTGGGTATAGACTGAGGCAGTGGGTATAGACTGAGGCAGTGGGTATAGACTGAGGCAGTGGGTATAGACTGAGGCAGTGGGTATAGACTGAGGCAGTGGGTATAGACTGAGGCAGTGGGTATAGACTGAGGCAGTGGGTATAGACTGAGGCAGTGGGTATAGACTGAGGCAGTGGGTATAGACTGAGGCAGTGGGTATAGACTGAGGCAGTGGGTATAGACTGAGGCAGTGGGTATAGACTGAGGCAGTGGGTATAGACTGAGGCAGTGGGTATAGACTGAGGCAGTGGGTATAGACTGAGGCAGTGGGTATAGACTGAGGCAGTGGGTATAGACTGAGGCAGTGGGTATAGACTGAGGCAGTGGGTATAGACTGAGGCAGTGGGTATAGACTGAGGCAGTGGGTATAGACTGAGGCAGTGGGTATAGACTGAGGCAGTGGGTATAGACTGAGGCAGTGGGTATAGACTGAGGCAGTGGGTATAGACTGAGGCAGTGGGTATAGACTGAGGCAGTGGGTATAGACTGAGGCAGTGGGTATAGACTGAGGCAGTGGGTATAGACTGAGGCAGTGGGTATAGACTGAGGCAGTGGGTATAGACTGAGGCAGTGGGTATAGACTGAGGCAGTGGGTATAGACTGAGGCAGTGGGTATAGACTGAGGCAGTGGGTATAGACTGAGGCAGTGGGTATAGACTGAGGCAGTGGGTATAGACTGAGGCAGTGGGTATAGACTGAGGCAGTGGGTATAGACTGAGGCAGTGGGTATAGACTGAGGCAGTGGGTATAGACTGAGGCAGTGGGTATAGACTGAGGCAGTGGGTATAGACTGAGGCAGTGGGTATAGACTGAGGCAGTGGGTATAGACTGAGGCAGTGGGTATAGACTGAGGCAGTGGGTATAGACTGAGGCAGTGGGTATAGACTGAGGCAGTGGGTATAGACTGAGGCAGTGGGTATAGACTGAGGCAGTGGGTATAGACTGAGGCAGTGGGTATAGACTGAGGCAGTGGGTATAGACTGAGGCAGTGGGTATAGACTGAGGCAGTGGGTATAGACTGAGGCAGTGGGTATAGACTGAGGCAGTGGGTATAGACTGAGGCAGTGGGTATAGACTGAGGCAGTGGGTATAGACTGAGGCAGTGGGTATAGACTGAGGCAGTGGGTATAGACTGAGGCAGTGGGTATAGACTGAGGCAGTGGGTGTAGACTGAGGCAGTGGGTATAGACTGAGGCAGTGGGTATAGACTGAGGCAGTGGGTATAGACTGAGGCAGTGGGTATAGACTGAGGCAGTGGGTATAGACTGAGGCAGTGGGTATAGACTGAGGCAGTGGGTATAGACTGAGGCAGTGGGTATAGACTGAGGCAGTGGGTGTAGACTGAGGTAGTGGGTATAGACTGAGGCAGTGGGTGCAGACTGAGGGTGGTCAGTGCAGGCTGAGGCAGTGGGTGTAGACTGAGGTACTGGGTGTAGACTAAGGGTAAAGATGGTCACTCTGGACCAGAATAAGACAGGGTCATCTTGAACGCTATGAGAAGGGAGGGGCCTGGATGGTACAGGGGACACAAAGGATTTCCCACACACCTCCGGCACGTGACTACTCTCAGCAAATCTCTCTGGCTCATGACATCCTAATCAACTCCCCTACAGCCATTAATACAACCCTACATCCCGACAGGGAGACCCATGACCAAGGGTTTGTTCTGTACATACCAGTGAGGACCGGCTCCAGGTGGGCTGGCGTCTGATAGGGGGTGGAGAATTTGACTGTCTACATGAAAATTGAAAAAAGAGCAACCATTATCACTGATCAGATACAAAAAAAATGAGAAAGACAGGGGAAGAGAGAATGGGAAATAGACAAGATACTGAGACTTATCTCCAAATACACACACCACTCACTTCTGGGCACAGATACTAAGCACAATCTTAATACCATTTTATTCTCATCACGCCCAGGGTGCTTGGCACATACAATGTTTCTGCAATGCTTTGCCCACTAATACTAAAAGAATGACACTTACCTCCAAAGAAATATTATGAGAGAAACAAACAAACAAAAGGGCTGGAAAACATCACCACCGCACACATTTCTAAAAACAATGTACACCGTGTGCCTGTGTTGTGTGCAAGATCTCTCATAATAAAAATATTTTCAAAGTGCTTCCAGTTAACATAAAATTGCAAAACAGAGAAAGTATTTTTCAGTGTGAGCCTATAAAGATAATACGTACTATAAATATTTTCAAAATTGCTTTTTTAAAACTCTCTGTCCTAGTACTAGGGGGTCAAAGCCAGTGCGTGCTCGGCAAGCACTCCATAACTGAGCTCTATATGCAGCCCAGGACCTCTTTACAGAGAGATCGACATGGCTTTAACAGCCACAACTCACAGAGGGGTGAGCACGATTGGGAACAGCATCAAGTCTTGAGAATGGATACTGCAGGACGCATGGGGTGCCCCGAATGCCAGTGTTTTCTCTGGCCCCCAACATTTAAATAACAAAATAAAACAACAAAACAAGATGCAGAATTCTCACCAGGGTAAAATAATTTCCTCAACTGAAGGGACTCTCTTATTTTGTGATCTCACCCATTCTACCTGGTTGGTAAAAGTATCTTTGCTCTGGTAGGACAGCAGGGAAAAAACCCAGTAAGGTTGGAATGTTTTTAACAACTGGACAAATGCAACATTATCAACCCCATGTGAAACATGTTCCTCCCACTCTTTCTCCCCAGGTCAAAGGCACAGGAATGAGATTCCTGGAGAGAAGGGTCCAGGTGACAAGTGCCAGGTGACTCTGCCAGGGCACACCTTAGGAGCGAGAGAGTAGAGAGCCCCGGAGAAGAAGGTAGTCCTCCTTCATGAAGAGGCTCAGAAAACTCTAGAGGGATGCTCTAGCCTTGAATTACATAGAGTTTAACATATATGTGGGGAGAGGTAAGGTTAGGAACCTCCAGAGCCCTCTTAGGATGAAAAAGGGCAGGGCTAGCACAGAAGAAATTCTTGTTGGTTTTCAGGATAATATGACGTTTACTGATACTAGAAAAGGCGACAAAAGAAATGCAAATACTTAGTAAACACAGCAGCGAAGCCATTTGCTGAGAAATAGTTAACAACAGAAGACTGTAGGGAAATCCTCCTCTCAAATGGGTTTTTAATCTACTCTACAGAAGTCAACTACAGAATTCTTGTTGACATCAAGGCCACCCTCCAAAGGTCAAGGGAAGAGCAGAACAGAACATGTATGTATGGCGTACATGTGACAACATGTGCATAAGAAGACATGCCATGTCCCAGCTCAGCCCTTCTGACCTACCTTTGCTAGCTTTGCTGGTGGGCCTAGACTAACAGATGTTCTTTTAGACCCAAGTGGTGACCAACTGGTGCCCGGTTTGAAAGAGCCTACACTGTATGGAGGGGCAAAAAGTCTGCCTTGACCTGGGGCTCCAGTTCTGAAAGCTGCCTTCTCCAGCGGCATCTGCCTCCCGGCAATATTCTGCCCCGCTTGGATGTACCCACTGTGGGAGTGGAAAGGCAGCTCGTCTCTCCATTTACATCCCTGATGCTCTTTGAATCAAAATTAAACACCTTGGGGGCCCAAGTGGCAAATGTGCTCTGCTGAGGAACAGTGTTTGAAGGCAACCAGAGTAAAGACAACAGAGTGGGCCCCCGGCACGCCATCTCCAAGGTCAGGCCACGAGGAAGTGCCCTCAATCAGATGCTGCTTTATCATCCTTATTTCCCCGCTAAATTAAAAAGACACACAGATGCATGCCATCTCGGAGTGCCTTCCAAATCCCCCTCTAATTACCCTGGCCTCTCATTTGCAGTCAGATGGCACGACCCAGGAGCACACGCAGGGTTAGCCAACTGTGAGCGGGAACAGACCGAGCACGGAGACAGCATCTTCCCTTTTAAGCTGGCTCCTCACCCCACTCCCCACTTCTGAACACACTCCACATCTAACACAGAGAGGCACCTGGGCAAATTGGGAACAGCTCGGTTCTTCCGAACTCAGACCCGAGTGTCGGAAAGGCACTGATGTGGCCCACCCATCCAGGTAGTTAAGTATTCGCAGTCAATTTGTGAGTGATTTTCTCTCTAGGCTCATGGACTGCAGTAGACAGTCTTCATCGTTAAAGGCCTTGCACTCCTGCCTGGCTTTAGCCTCCTTCTTCCCCTTCTATAAGCATCAAGGGAAAAGAGCGGGTAGAAACAGGGACCCACAACTTGGAGGAAGCACATGATGTACTTGGTCAAAGCCATCTACAGAGGCAGTTGAACTAAACATTTACTTACTCAGTGCAGATCTGGTTTTGTTTGTAAAATTTGTGCCGTGTTGTAAATAACCGAGAAATATACTTGGCGTTTTCGATATCATCCTTGGAAAAGAAGAGGCAGAGAGAAAAGAAGCCCAACATCATTTGATTAGACATGCTTTTCACAAAGATTGCTCTATGCAAAGACTCATCCCCTTCTCCTTCACCTCAAGTGCAAAATGACATGCTGGGCCAGGAAGGGACTCAACCTGTGCGGTTCCAATGGCAACCATGCCACCGAGGCCCAGAAAGAGGGGCAGAAATGGCCATCTGCTCAAGAATTCTTCACATCCAAAGTACTGGGTCTGTAGCGATGACCTGACAGGTCCTTTCCTAATTCTCAACCAAGTGGGGTTTTTTTGTTTGTTTGGTTTTTGCTTTTTGCTTTTAGTCTTTTTGAGACAGGGTCTCCCAGTAGCCTCAGCTGGGCTGGAACCCACTATGTAGACTAGACTAGCCTTGAACTCACAGAGATCCGCCCGCCTCTGGCTGGGACTAAAGTGTTGGGACTAAAGGGGTGCACCGCCATGCCTGGCTTTCAACCAAGTGTTTTCAAAACAAATAACTGAATCAAGGAAAAGCCTAGAAGTAACACCAATGTCAGTCAACCAGATATAAGGAGATGAGGGGAAGGGGCTCAAGAAGGGACTTGATAGACAGTTCCCCAACTCCAGACAAAGTGTGGGCTATGAGATGCCCAGAAAACTCAGGCCATCCAGCAACAGAGAATGCAATGTGACATAATCAGGGATCACTTGAGAAAGACTGTGACCACGGTACTTAGCGTGTTAGACAAACCTTCGTGGTGGAACAGAAGCCAGCAGTCTATTCATCACTCCCAAGGAGTCATGAAGCACCAGGCAAGATCAGAAAGGGTCTCTTCAACTGCACTGATTCTATAGCTGTGGCCTACATGAGCCTGAGTCCCTTTGGACGAGGTCCAACACAAAACTGTAAACTGTCAGAGATTGGGGGGGGTTCTATGACTCAACTGAACGATTCTTGACTGTGGACTTTCAGATGACAACCATGTGTCACAATGTCAGAAGGCTGGACATGCCTGTATAAAGAGACATGAAGAATGAGGCAAGGGACTGTTAGCTCCTGGACTCACTGTGTGGAAGAGTGCAGTCTCCTCCTTGTCAATCAGCTCCAGCAGGATGGCCGCCTTGCTGTGGGTGATGCTCCCAACGTCATTCCACCTGGAACAAAGAAATGAGACCAGGCTTGCCTGAAGATGGCCCACACATTCCCCACAAGGTGTGAGAAATTCTCATCCTACAATTATGATTTAACTATCCTTCCTTTGTAACAAAAGCTAAATATATTCCATCTCTCAAAGTAGAAAACTAAAAGAAATGCAATAAGAATCAATTCACACAGTAAAGTTCTATTTAAGTATATTTGCAAACTGACATTCATGAGATAGTTTTCGTCATGACTACAACTTTCGAAACTCTTCCTCCCACGTGTCTGAGCTGGCAATGCATTTGCTGTGACCCCTATGCTTTTAAATCACCTCACAGCAAAGCTAAAGGTATGTTCAATACTATACAGTACACTTCAGATTCACTGCCATTTTGGAAAAGGTCTCAATAGCTGTTAAATGTGCCTGTGTGTTAGTGATCTACACACACACACACACACACACACACACACACACTTCCCTTCCCTGTCCTCATAGAGACCCATCTAAAATGGGTGTGCAAGAGACTGGGCATGGTAAATAGAACACACACATGAAGACAGAGTCCCTACAAGGATATGGGGCCTATGGCCTGCCAGGGTCTTGGGAGAGACTTAGTCCCAGAAATGGGTACCAGACAAGGGAAAGTAAGTGGTGGCTTCCCATTCTGCTTGGACCAGTTCTTGGCCATCTTTTCACTGTCTACCCATCAGGTGATGCCCCGTCTTACAGCTCCCCACTCACACCTCTCACTCCACCACACTCACTGTACACCCCCCTCCCTGATGTTATTTATTTGAAGACACGGCTTCAAGCACCCCAGGCTGGCTCAGATGCACGATGGAGCTGAGGCTGACCTTGAATTTCCGATCCTCCTGCCTCCACCTCCGGTTTTCGAGGATAACAGCTGCGCACCACTCTAAGCGTTGCTTATATGCAGTACAGAAGATTGAGTACAGGGTTTCTTACTTGTAGGCAAAGCCTGTACAAAGAGCTCCAACCACAGGCCCTGGCTCATTTAAGACTTAACTCTGAAGTTGCTTTCTCTCAAGCCTTTCATTCTTTGCCGTTCACCTGAAGACAAAGCTCCTGCTGGACCTCTCCCTCCACCACGCTGTGATGCAAGTTTTAACTTCTAGGACTAGATCTCTTACAAGACCCTGTTAGGCCACAGGACACACAACCCAGTAGGGACTGTGTCTTCATGAGTGTAGCTCATGCCCTGAGCCCAGTCTCTTGACAGAGCTCTCAAAACATGTTGGCTGAAAAAAACGAAGTTGGGGGAGGGAGGGAGCTCAGCAAAAGGGCATTGCTTCAGATCCACAAGGCACCACAGCATCTCCCAGGGAGTACCTGGGTTGCCTGTTTAAAGTAGGATTCTTACATCTTAAGGCAGAAGAGTTTTGTTCCTCCTCAGAGCAGAGGCACTTTAGACAGCAATGAGAAACTATTCAGTCAGGCACAGGTAAGCACTTTATCTGGGGTTCCCACAGCTACCCCCAAATCATCTGTCTGTTCCAGAACAGTCGTGTTGCGCACAGTGCCAGGGTCCTCTCTCCATGTGCTGGGCTTACACAGCTTCCCTCACAGACACCTGGCTTTAGCTACCTCAGCAAGGTTCTCAGAAGCCAGGAGGCATCAGCTTTCCTCCAGCTTCTCTTCCAAAAAGAAGCTGCCCAAACTGGAGACATTCATCGCCACCCCCCAGGACTTCACCCTACATGTCAGTGTAGCAGGGGTCAGTTCCAGATATGCAAAAATTCCTGGACGCAGCTCCTAAGGGAACGGAACACACAGCCGGCTGTTTGCGTCCGTACCGGCTCAGCAGCTGCCGTGCAGGGCCTGTCGACTTTGCACTTACAGGGAGACCAAGGCCCTGATTTCACTTTGAAGAACTGGTGGACAAAACAGCCAGCTGGCTGTGAATGGGCACAAAGGTTTACGGTGGCCAGCTCTGCAAAGTCACGTTTTGTGCAGGTATGCGGGGTTCACTATGTCCCAAACTCAAGAGTTTGTTCTTTGTGTGTGATGAATAGATTCTGTCAACTTGACACAAATTAGAGTCACTTGGGAAGAGGGAACCAGAGCAGAGGTACTGTCTCCATCAGACTGGCCTGTGGGCGTGCCTGTGAGGTATTTTCTTAACTGTTATTGATGTAGCAGCCCACTGTGGGTGGTGCCATCCCTGGGCAGGTAGCCTGGGCTATGTAAGAAAAGCAGCTGAGCAAGCCAGTGAGCAGCGTTCCTCCATGGTCTCTGCTTCAGCTCCTGCCTCCAGGTTCCTGACCTGAGTTCCTGCTTCGACTTCCCTCAACGTTAGACTGTAACAGGGAAGTGTAAGCTACCTACGCCTTTCCTCCCCAAGTTGCTTTCAGTCAATGTTTTATCATAGCACAAGAGAGCAAACTAGGACGGTGTGTGCACACACACGTTCATGTGTACAGGTGTGAATGTATGTGCAAAGTCATGTATATGTGCAAATTCATGTATGTGGTGTGTGTACATGTGGAGGCCAGAGGAGAGCCTTATGTTCATTCCTTAGTCATCATCCACCTTATTCTCTGAGACAAGGTCTCTCTCTGGCCTGTAACTTAGCAAGTAGGCTAGGCTAACTGGTGAGCAAGTCCCAAGGATCCAACTGTCCCCACCTTCCAGCACTGAGATTACAAACATGTGCCACCACTCCCAGCAGTCTTTATTGGGTTCTGGGGGTAGAGGTCTTTACAAGCACTTTACTAACTAAGCTGTATCTCCCTAGCTCTTAAACTTTTGTCTAAGTCCCAAAGATCTCTATCCTCATTCTAGCTTCAAAGAGCAAAGAGAAGAAATCATAAAAATAATGACAGAGTGGGAATCTGGGTGAGAAAAGCCATTCGGGATGTTTTGGGTTGAAAACTGTCTCAAAATGACAGTCTTGACTGATGTGTGGACGTTTCCTATCCGGGAAGAGGTGTGTCTTAGCCTCCCAGAGCTGTTCTTTATCAATGTGTCACAGATGCATGGCTCTGCTTATCAGATACACACACACAGAGCGAGAGAGTGAGAGAGAGAGAGAGCGAGAGCGAGAGCGAGAGCGAGAGCGAGAGAGAGAGAGAGAGAGAGAGAGAGAGAGAGAGAGAGAAAGTGAGAGTGCTGTAGATACACACAGAGGGGAGAGCGGTATAGATAAGCCACCAGCAGAACACAACAGTAACAGTGAATAGTGTGAACTCTGGAATGAAAATATCCAGATCTGAACTTGCTACACCCGGTGTGGTCTTTTTAAATGTTAATAAATACTCCAGAACTGGTCCTGAATCAGGTGATTGCTCCAAAGTTTAAAAGAGTCATTTCTTGTGAAGAGCTTAGAGTACCTTGTAAGAGTCTGTCAGTCAGCCTGCCCTGGTACACAGAATGAGCCTGCTACTATCATAGAATCAACTGACACCCATGCAGAGTCAGTTCACGGGTGGACTGCTGGGGTTGGGGAGGCATTCACCACACCCCTGTACAGAGACTACTTGTGTTAAGTAGAAAAGAAGGTTAAAGTGTCCAAGTACCAGGAAAAACCTCTCAGATCTTTTCATTCATAATTATACACCAATTGTTTCCTAAGATACATGTTTACAAGTAACCCCCTTTTGTTAATATAAAGATTAGCTTGTACTTGTCCAGTACATGCAGTCAGGTGGCTATGGGAAGAATCTGGTTTGGCTCTAAATAGCCAGGGACAGTCCCAACAGAGGCAGTCAGCCAGACGGACAGCAGAGCTGGCTCTACCACACTCAAGGTCAGGCTTCAACTACCTGCTTTCCACAGCCAGCGGGGAAGAAGTCAAGCCTCCAGGAAAAGCAAGATACATTTTTCCCTAGCTGCATTAATCCCTAGGAAGGCAACTGATCTGAATTGAGAACTGCCATCACTTCCAGTGTACCTCTTAACTCATTTGCATGACAGCAGTCAATGGCACCACCCACCATCTCTGCTGGGGAAGAAAGGAGGGGCAGATTACCTGTATATCACTGCTTGTCTTCCAATTCTGTTTCTCACAAAAATCCCCATAAAGAAAATACCAAGGTGCATGCCGTTTCCATGATTGTCCTGCAGGAGAGCAAAGAAAGGTATGTGTTATGACCACACGCACGGCAGCGCCATTCATGGAGGCCAAGGTATGCAACCAGCCTCAGTGTCCACAGGGGGATGGAAAAAGGACTGGGGTGTCCCATGGTGAGTGCATACGCCACACAGCACAGTACTGTAGTCTTTACTGGGACATCCTGTCACCGGAATAACACGGACCTGGAGACCTTATACACTACTTGAAATAAGAGAGGTACAGAAAAAACAAATACTACAGCTCACTAAGATGCAGAATCTAAACAAGGCAAGTTCATCAAAGCAGAGAGGAGGAGGGAGGGAGGAGGAGGAGCTAGGAGATGCAGGATAAGACACAAACTTTCAGTCATGCCCAGTGTATCATGCCCAGTTCAGTCGATAACAGTGTATTTTATTCTTGGAAATTCACTAAGCATAGATTTTGCGTTCACCCCACAAAAAATGCTAAGACTGAGAGAACACGTGTTAGTCAGCTTGATTTAACCCTTCTACATGCACACAGGTTTCAAAAGATGGGCATGATAAATACATATAATTTTTGTCAATTCAAAAATACAGACACAATGCAAAGGACCACCAGCAATCTTAAGCATTTTGCTGAAGTCTGCTCATGGGCACCGCATCTACCATCCCTCACCCATAAGGAGGGCTGTCAAGAGTGCCATCCTCGCAGCCAGGTGACAGGTGGGGTTGAGGACTGTGGTTCTAGAGGAATCACCCCACTGCACATGGGGAACTACATGTGAATCTTTTTCTTTTTCTACACTGATACTTGGAAACAACTTTAGGATTTTCTCAAACGTGTTGGCCACTTGGATTTTCTCCTCCAGGAACCTCTATTAAGTTTTTAAGTTTTTCCATTTTTAAAAAACCAGAGCTACCCATGCACACACTTGGAGGAGTTGAGTATTCCTGGGGTTTAGTGTCAGTCTGCAGGATATCTGTGTCCACCCCCACCCATGTCAAGACAGCAAGACAGCGACAGATTCATGTTCAAGTCTCACTGTGTCTCTTCAACCCTCACGTCCTTGGGACAGCTCCACTCCCAAAGGGCTTCCATTCAAGGATCACTCTTCATAACTCCAATTACTCAGACATGAAACGTTCTGGATGATCCAAAAATCCTTTCCTCTCCCTCCTGCCCCTACTTTCCACGACTGAGCTTTTGATGAGATTTTCTTAATTTTACTCTTAATCTCTCTATTGCCTTCCATTTCTGATACAGTTTTAATTTCTGAAAACTTTTTAATTACTTTTTTTTTTTTTTGAGATAGGGTCTTGCATACCCCAGGCTTCCTCAAACTCATTACGTAGGTGAGGTTGACTTTGAATTTCAGATCCTACTGCCTCCACTTCCTGAGGGCTAGGATTGGAGATGTGCCTCACGCCCAGCGTATGAGGTGATGGGGACTGAACCTAGGGTTTTGTACATGCTAAGTAAGCACTCTACCAACTGAGTTACATCTCCAGTACCCCCAGTAATATGCTGAACAAGACAATCTTCCCATAGTCTCCTCCTCCAGGACTCTGGATTATTATCCCATCAGCCTCTCTGGTGCCCACCCTACAGGGTGACACTTGGCTGCCTGTTCACACTGCATGTGGATGCTCAGTGCTGGCTGGGGGCTTTATCAGCACACAGGGGGCTTATGGGCTTTTCTGGCCAGTGACCTGTGGGGTCCTCTGCTAGGGGCCCTAGATGTCTCGTCTTTAGTCTAGGCTCTGCAGCCAGTCAGATTCTTCCCACGCATTACCTGGGATACCTGGCTATCGGAGTTTTGAGACCAGCATGGGAACAGGCTAAACACAGAGAGAGAAATTGCCACTCGGCCCCCTGCTTCCATCAGGGAGAGGTTTTCCCAGAGCAAGAACAGGGAGGGCATCATGACAAAAACAAAGCTAGATAGGCAGGCTTTCACCTTCCCCAGAGGCGGGGTCCCTACTCAGTGACATCTCCTCACACCCTCCTCTGAGGCTTCTTGGGCAGCAATAGGACAGCTGGTGGTGGTCAAGGCAGAAAGGCTGTTAAGTTGCGACAGACTGGGTATAGTGGTGCAACCTGCGATCCCAGCACTCTGAAGGCAGTGGCGAGGACCGTCAGGACCTTGAGGCCAGCCCAAATTATTTAGTGCATTGAAGGGAAGGGCATGAACTGGGGAAGATGAGAAAACATGGTCTTGGTGATGAAGAGACGCTGAACCGTAAGTTATACCACAGAAAGAGGCACGTGGAGACATAAGGTAAGAGGCGTGGAGAAGGGAGGAGGATGGGAACCTACGGAAGACGCACCAGTGCTTTGTCAGCAGGTCTACACCAGAGTCTGGTGGTGACAGGGATTCGGGAAGAGCAGTTTCTGGGGTGGAACAACCGAAAAAAAACCAGAAGTGACGGCCAGGGCAGCGACAAGGTACAAGATGCTGGTGGAGATGGGTCAGCATTGCACCGGACAAACCTTGAGGCGAGGTATCAGCTGAGGACAGCTCTGCAGTGGCAGACGGGCAGAGCTGTGCTTCAGCACCCTCCCATGAGCCCAGAGGCCCTGTAGGTATGGGATCGGCTCATACAGCAGTGACACTAGTGTGTGTGGAGGGTGAGGAAGGCCAGGCCTTGCAAGACGAGGCCTGGGAACTGTTTAAGGAACCACTCGTGGGAAAGCAGGCACCGGGTGCAAGTACTCAAAGAAGCCACAAGGGCCCACAGCCCACTTACTGTCTGTCCCCCATCTGCTTTCACAAACTTGGTTCAGGGATGACCACTCTGATATCTCCACTGTCTCCTGCTCCCATCCCCCAATCACAGGCCACCCAGAATCATGGGGTCTGTTGGTGAACAGCTCCATTAAGGTGAAGCAGCAAGGCCAGGTCCCATCCCACTGACCATGATTGAACACTGCAGGTCCCCCCACCCTGAGGACGGCAGCTATTCCTCATCCCCATTGAGGAACTTGCTAGAAAGGGCATCCGAATCCTGCACAGGGGACTTCAGCATATCAACTACCCCTCCTCCCCACAGTTCAGAATTCCTAAAAGTAAACAAGCAAACAAAATCCCCAACTTCAACAGGCACCAAGAGAAGTTAGTTTGTTCAAAGTACAGAAAAGTTTATCAAGTTTTCAGCGACTCAAAATACCATGACTGTATATGGGCTTCAGTAAGTGGGCTGCAGATGGCTTCACCAGGCGTTACTACAAGGAAATGGATTACAGGCCTATCAGGGCAGTCATCAGAGAAGCAAAAGAAAATTAAACAAATCTAAATAGAGCCATTTAGCCCTCTCGGTGAACTGCGGTCACCCCACTCAATTCTGCTCGATGCTCAAAAGCAGTTCTCATTAAGGCAAACTGCGAGTGAGCAGCAGAGGGGACCAGAGCGCCTATAAAGCAGCCAGTCAGGCCAGTCTAGAGTGGAATGTGTGCGCTGAAATCGCAGGCGTTTTCCAGATCGCTGGAGGTGCCAGCTGCATTACGTTTCTGATAGAGTTCCATTTTTTTAAGAGTTGGTCAGTAGAGAGAAGAAAACAAGTTTGGATTATGGGTTCATCTCTGCCAGTGGCCCTGCTCCACAACCCCCAAACCACGCCCACTTCAGGAGGTGGATCAGTTACAAAGGATGTGATTTGCTTTAACAATGTCCTAGGCATGGTTTCCACCAACACAAAACGGGCTGCAGATGCACCATGCACAGCTCTCCAGAGCTGTAGAAATAAAACATAACTGCACGTGGGGAAATCATAAAACATAACCACATGTGGGGAATGCTACTACCATCCATTCAAAGAAAAGGAAAGAGATGCAGAGGAAGGAAACTAAAAGCCTGAGTCTCTGTCCTCCACACAGGACATCAGGCACTGGCCTTGACACCTTCAAGGTGAAGGATGTGCCATGCATAGGACTCACTTAGATGGCTGTCTTATGGGATAGATTCTGCTGAAGACCAAATGCAAAATCTCTGGGCCAAAACATAAGTTTCCTTTACTTAAAGTGTGCTTGTCAACTGTTGTGGGTAGAATATGAAATGTTTCTGACTGGCTTGTCTATTTGAACAGCTAGTTCCCAGCTAATGGCACTGTTCAGGAAAGTTGTGGAACCTTTAGGAGGTGGAGTCTTACTAGAGGAAGTAGGTCACTGTGGATGGGTCTGGAGGCTTCACAACCCTACTCTATTTCCTGTCCACACTCTACCTCCTGCCTGCTTATGCAATGTGACCAGCTACCTCCTGTCGCCACGGCTTCACCACTATGATGGGCTGTATCCCCTTAAACTGTGATTCAGAATAAATACTTCCTCCTCTAAGTTGTTTCTTCTCAGGTATTTTGTCACAGCAAGGGGAAAGTCACTAATGCATCAACTAACACTGCATGACACTAAGCAGGCAGAGCCATCCTGCCCCCAGCAATCCACAATAACTTTTCGAATGCCTGTGCTGTTCTCAGAACACTGGTGTGGGCTGAGGAATGATGCCTTACCTTCACGGGGAAGATTTCCTGTCCAAATCCATCCAAACGTTCCACTTCATTGATGTACATCAGCTCAGCCTCTGCTGGCAGGATCCCACTACAAGGGGTCAGCACCAGAGAAAACAGTTAAGGGTAAGGGATGAAGACCCCATCATCCTGACAAGCAAAATCCCAGAGCATGGTACAGCCCTGGGCTCTGGAACTGTGGCACATTAGTACGCATTAACAGTTCCCAGCAACAACAGTCTCAGCAGCCACTTACTCATCAGGGAATAAGAAAAGACAAATTAAGTGATGCAGCCTTGGGGTGGGAGAGATGGCTCAGTGGTTAAAAGCACTGACTGCTCTTGCAGAGGACCCAGGTTCGATTCCCAGCACCCACATGGCAGCTAACAACCTTCTGTAACTCCAGTTTCAGGGGATCCAACACTGTCTTCTGACTTCTGCAGGCACTGGATGACATGGGTATACTTACACACATGCAAACAATACACTCATACACAGAAAAGTTAAAAAAAGAGAGAGAGATGCAGCCTTAAAAATTATGGTGTTGCTGGGTGTGGTGGCACACACCTTTAATCCCAGCACTCAGGAGGCAGAGGTGGATTTCTGTGAGTTCGAGGCCAGCCTGGTCTACATAGTGAGTTCCAAGACAGCTTGGGCTACAGGGAGACCCTGTCTCAAAAAGACAAAAAAAAAAAAAAAAAAAAAAAAAAAAAAAAAATGGTGTTGGAGAGATGGCTCAGCGGTTAAGAGTATTGTTCTTCCAGAGGACTCAGGGTCAGCTCCCAACACCCATATGGAGGTTAACAACTCCCCATAGCTCCAGTTCCAGGAGATTTGACACCTTCTTCTAGCCTCTACCAACACTGCATGACAACACTCTTCTGACTCCGTGGGCACTGCACAACATGGGTATACTTACATACATGCAGGCGGCACACTCATACACAAAATAAAAATAACAAATAAAATATTTTTAAAGCACTAATTATTCCATATATCTCTGTGAACAATATTATCTGCTTTATAAAGAAATTATTCTGCTCCTGACTGGGAAAATTCTCTAGGATTTTTTTAAAAAAGAAAAAATTTTAAAGAGGGAAGGGAAGAAAGAAGGGAAGAGAAGGGAGTGATGGGGAGAGGTGAGAGGAGGAAGGGGAGGACAGTCCTGGAGTCCACGAGTGCCTCCCTCAGAACAGTAACACAGAGCCCAGCCACATGGTGGAGGAAGGGAACCACGTCACTAGTCAGGCCAGGGGTGGGGTAGGTAGGGACACCGAAGCCTTGCCTCATAAACAGTATGTTGTGCTGTCCAGACAGCTGCTCGCCCTCCTCCTGCCTTACCTGTGGGCTTTGTGCTCCTGGGCCACCTTCTGGGTCAGCTCCTCCAGAACAGCCTCCTCCAAGGCCAAATCCTGAAAGAACAGGAGACACTGGGGTTGGGGTTAAGGCTCCTGTTGGCTGGCTCCCTTGCCCTGGTGACATTTCCCATCTCTTCATTTCTACAGCAGCATGTTCAAGTGTTTGGGGCCAAGTTACGATTTCTGCTGTCATCCACAGCTCCTCACTAGAGCCCGGGCTGTCAACTGAAGTCAGCAGGACCCAGGCAGCTCTTCTCCGTGTCCTTTCTTCCCTCTGCCTCCCAAGCTTACTTTTATTAAATTGCTTGGTATAAGCTTACACATTTGTTTGTATGGATGTTGTGTGCATGTATGTATATATTCATATATGTGTAGATGCATATGTGCATGCGTATGGAAGCAAAGGAGCAACTCAGCTCTTGTCCTCGGGTGCAGTTCACATCTGCTGTTGTTTCTGAGACATGGTCTCTCCCTGGCTTGGAATTCACCCAGTAGGCTAGGCTGGCTGGCTGCCCAGTAAGCCCCAGGGAATCCGCCTGTCTCCGCCTCCCCAACACTGGGATTACAAACCCAGCTTTTCCTTTAGGTGGGTTCTGGGGATCAAACTCGGGTCCTCGAAAGCACTTTACTGCCAGCTATGGCCCCGGCCTGTGTGTGCATATTTTCAATGATTACAGTAGGGAGTGGCCGATGACTTTACAGGCGACCACTTTCAGAACCAAGCACAGGAGGAGACCGTGCCACGCCTTTCTGCCCACCTCTAAAATACCAGCAAACTGTATGATGGCAGCACGGCTCCTTCCAGTGTCACTTGGAGGTCATGGGGCCAAAACATCTCAAGGGACTTCTGTAGGAGCATTGGCACACAGCTGTCTACTGAGTGTCCCTGGCTGGAGGACCAAAAGGACAAGGTGTGCATTTCACCCTCTGAGCTATTTGGGCGAAGGCAGAAGGCTTGCTGAGCTCTGCCCTGGTAAGGGAATCCCAAGGCTCATGTTATGGGGGTGCAGGGTTGAGGCTAAAATTTGGACAGCTCACATACAAACTGCCTCTATTCTTGGTTCCAATGTACCATTCAGGGGCTGGGGAGATGGCTCAATCAGTAAGGTGTCTGCCTTGCGAGCTTGAGGACCCTAGTTCTAGCCTTAGAACGCAACATAAAATGTTTGGGAGCTTGTATCAAATCCTTAAAAGATTTTTAGGGTTACCTCTTCAGAGGGGGAAATGTTAGAGTAGCCAAAAGCCCCGTAAAAATAAATATTTAAAGCACTAATTATTCCTCTATTCTCAAAGAAGAAGAAATCAAAGAAGAAGAAAGAATACATGAAGTTATCAGAAAAAAGTGATGGGGAGATATGGGACGAGTTGGAGGGGAGGGAGTGGGCATGGATTTGATCAAAGCACCTTATGTGCCATGTATGAAATTCTCAGTAAATTATGTATTTAAAAAAATGTTGATTACGGGGGCTCGCTTTTGTAACACCAGTGCTGGAAGCAGAAACAGGAGCCCTGGGGCTCAGAAGCCACTCAATCAGCCCAATTGATGAGATCCAGGCCAGTGAGAGACCCAGCCTCAGAAAACACGGTAGGCAAGCATCTGAGAAATGAAACCTGAGGTTGACTTCTGGCCTCCACATACACGTGCATGTGCACACATATAAAAAAAATTAATTTTGATATAGCATTTATAACTCAAAACAGACAAAACCCAGCATAGCAGTGGCGAAATGGGGCAGCAGGCCCCAACCTTAACTGAGGAACTATTGGCAGCTGATCATTGCTGAGGGAGGGAGAGTTGGTCTTCTTTAAGGGAGTGATGTTAGATAGGCTGACCAGGCGCCAGTGGATGAACTCACACCAAGGGACACAAGCCTGGCTTGATAGGCCTTAACATACTGACAGTTGGGGGGACATGGAAAAAGGTACAGACAGGGGAGGAGGGGAATGCCCAAAACTTTAATGAAATATATATTGGAAAAAATGAACGGAAATACCATTTATATAGGTTAAGGGCCAATTTAACAAGCCTTCATGAATGGGGCCCTTCCCCACCCCACCAATGGGCACTTCTTAACTCTCAAGAACCCATCTCACAACAGTATAAAAATTCGGTATTTTTTAAAACTGAAGACTGACCATGTACCTAATGTCCTAGAAAGAAGTAAGTCTGTCCTGCAGAATACTAACAGTTCTATCCCTCCGGAGCCACCTGAGAAGAGGCCAGGATGAAAAGAGCTCTATTCTTCACACACTTGTTTCACCGACCATTGAGATGCCCCAACTCCATGATAGGAAATAAGCTTTCTGCTGTGGGATCACAAGGCCATCCTGTGCCTGAGACATGCAGCCGCATGCATGCATCTCTATCACGCAGTCAAGCCAGCGTACTGAGTTTGAAAACGCTAATGAAAGGAATACAAAAACAGAATAAACTAAAGCAAAGATCCAAAAGGGCTCCATTAAACCCCCACTTCCGACTTCTGAAAGGAAAAGCTCAAAGGCACCCCTCTGCTATTGTACCAACCGCCTCCATCTGTGCCCAGGGCCCCCCGAGGTATGTGCACCCCAGAGACGTGCAAGTGCGGCCCTGGCTGAATGACGAATGGCATGGTGCATGCCTGCACACAGCCGTGCACCTGTGGGGCGCCTGTGTACTTTGTTCCTTTCTCTGCTGAAGAAATGCCATCTGACAAACTTAGTGGCTGAGGAAGATCAAACAGGACCATTCATCCTGTCTTCCCGCCCCCACCAGAGGAATGCGTGCTTCCCTTTGAAAGCTGCAGTAGAGCCAAGCAGAAAGTTGACGGCTTTCCATGGTTCCCCAGGGCCTGCGCAATTAGGTCAACACCTGGGCCTGGCATCTGGACCTTCCTTCAGTGGGACCTGGCCAATCCTTCCAGATCTCCTCCCCTAAGGGTTCAAGAACTCAGCTCCAATTCTTAACACAAAGTGCTTTTATTGTCTCTGTTTACATCCCACCACCCAGGGGAAAAGTCCTGCCTCAGTTATCACTGTCCCAAGGTGCTTTCCTATCCCCCCAGCTGGATGTAAGCCTCCCTTCCCCTGGGTCTGCCTCTCCTCTAGGTGCCTCGCACAGCCCTTCTGCGTATTCTGATCACAGGGTTCCTTCTGTAAGTATCTGTATACCCGTCTTATTCACCCCTTGGTCCCTCCCTCTTCAGAATATGGGTGCCCCCCAGGGGAAGTGCTTCCTACTGATGCCTCCTCAGAGGCCCAACACAGGGCTTTTCCACAAAGATAGTTGCAAGTTCTTAATACACTGTACATGATCTATAAACATTTATTGACTGGCACTCACTGTACTGTGCTGTATCAAACAAGAAGTTTTGCTTATACAAAACTGTTTAATGATAATCTGTACCTCTGTTTACCCTCTGCTTAAATTTTAAAATGCAGGTACTGACATTAACGCTCAATATCCTCATATATGCATAACACAGAGAGAGAGAAGAGTGATATCAATCCAACTGGAGAAGCAGTTGCTGAGGATTTAGCCTGAACCTAGTCAGATGCCTCATGTTCTCATTGAGGCTCACAATGGGAATGGTTTATTATTCTCATTTCAGGTGCAAAGACTGAAGCTCAGGATGATCAGTTAACTCACCCCAGGCCATGTAGCCACGACGTACCAGATAGAATGTAGACATACCAGATAGAATGTAGCTACAGCACCGCTCAACAGCCATGGGGCGAAGTTTCCAACCACAGACAACTGCGTATCCAGTACAGATCAGGGCAGAATGGAGTGGGAATATGTGTACAGAGGTAACAGAAGAGGGCTGCAGACCAGAGCCTGCAAATATTCCCAACTCATGAGCACCAGCAGCAACCACCTTCCTGTTCACCCTGCCCAGCAGTACCTCAGAGGAAGATGGGCATGGTCCTCTCTGAGCTTTCCCACACAGCAGCCCCTTGACACACACGTGGCTCCTGAGCACTTACAATGTAGCCAGTGCGGCTGGGGAATTCAACTTTGAATTCTGTTTAACTCCAGTTTAAATTTGAATGTAAACGTCCACCAAGGGCTAGTGGTTACCACCCTGAGAACAGCAAGCTCGGATCTCAGACTAATGATGTCAGTATCTGTCTACCTAATTGTGAGACTTATGGAGCCTAGGCTGTATAAGGACACGACCTGCTCAGAGCCCAGGGAGGATACTGCCTCATGAAAGAGGTACATGTCCAGAGAATTCCTCGACTGTTCCCAGCACCTGAACTTGTCAAAGCACCTTACTATCTACAGATGTGTGTAGATGTGGTAACTGCCTGTGAAAACTCCTAACAGCACCCAAATCTGATCTCTTCCTCAGACAGTGTGACAGACACTGTAAGCAAGAGGAGGACAGAAGCTCACAGACCATCAGCCCTCCACTATCAACTATTCCATCCACAGATGTGCGGGAGCTAAAATGCCAAGGTCAGTTCACAGCAAGCCTGCGGGCAAACGGCCTAAGGCCGAGGTGAGTGTCTGCAAGAATACAGATGTGGCTTCAAGTCTATTGACACCAAGACCTGGAAAAAAAAAAAACTCTGGCTAAATGAATATGCTCACATCTCTGATCACATCACATCTGTGAGGTCGACAGAATAGGTGACACCAGTAGGACAACAGAGCTGCGGGCACAGCGGCTGATGACTGTTCCCACAGAGAGAAGTTAGTCTTGCAAGGGTAGAGACCTGTGGTATTTCTGTAACCTCTGAGAACCCAGGAGGCTTTGGCCCCATTCACTTAACCTCATACACTAACATGGATAATAACTCCAGCCCTGTTTATCCTTGTGTCTCAAAATTGAAAACCCGCTTCACATCCAGCCTTAACGGCAGCTGGTGTCTCTGCGTGCAGTGACAACACCCTGAGACTTTTGGGGACCCACGGTGGCCTCTTCAGTTTCCTGCTTTGACAATTCATCACAAGGACACACCCTCCAGCCATTCTTGAGTTTCTACCTTGACCACAAATTGTTCTGTCCAACCCAGGTGAGGAGACTGGACACCACACATGGGTCACAGGGAACTGAACGAGCTGAAGACACTGGGCCAGGACAGCTGGCTCTCTGTCATCATGCAATTTGCCAGCTACCAGTAGAAGGTGACCTCAAAAGGCTGGGCTTTGACTGAAAATCAATTAGAAAGCTAGGCCTGTCAATAGTTGGGGGGCTGAGACAGAAGGCTCACAAGTTTAAGGTCAACCTAAGCCTTGACAGAGTTCAAAGTTAGCTTGGGCAACTTTGTGAGACCTTAAAAATTAAAAATATTAAAAAGGCTGGGGTGTAGTTTAGTCATAGGGTGCCTGTCTAGCATGAGTTAAGCCAAGTTAATCTCTTGTACTCTTTTAAAAAAGAAAGGAAAAAAAAAAAGATGTAATGGTGCATGCCATTAATGCCAGTACTTGGGAGGCAGAGGCAGGCGGATCTCTGTGAGTTCAAGGCCAGCCTGGTCTACATACTGAGTTCCAGGCCAGCTGGGGCTACAGGGAGACCCTGTCTCAAAAAC